>NC_133558.1:33232500-33532500 GCF_048773025.1 Camelus bactrianus
TTGCCTTTTTTTTTTTTCTTTTTCTTTCCCTCTCCCTATTATTCAAGAAAGCTTGTGCCCTGGCCAAAAAGACAAATCTTTCCACTATCTTCTTAAACTCCATGACATCTCCCCTTCTTCATGACATCATTCCTTGCCTAGAACGTCTATCTTTACTCATCTCTGAAGCTTTCTCTTGTTCAACAGTAGAAAATGTTGCAGATAAAACAACTGAAATAAAGATGAAAAACAGCTAAAGGAACTGGTCACGCAAGAGTCATTGGTGAGACTCACAGACACAGAAAACAAACTGTGGTTAACTCGGGAGAAAATGGGGGAAGGATAGATTTGGGGTTGGGGATTAACAGACACACATTACTATATATAAAACAGACAAATGACAAGGACCTACTGTATAGCACAGAGAACTATATTCAATATCTGGTAATGAGCTGTAATGGAAAAGAATCTGGAAATATATATGTGTATTATATATATATATTTCGATGCCTCCTTGGAAATCTGAAGGGGAACCTTATTCTCCCATAAAGCATAGACCTCAAAGTCAAGAGAGAAGACTGACTACTGGCATTCAATCCTCCACCCAGACCATTAGTTTTCTTCTAATGTCCCCAAACCTGCTCCCTTGAGGCTCTTGTTATTCAACTATTGCACCTCCTTTGTCTCCTCACTCTAGTCACCCTACTCCCCAGTTTCACTCACAGCTCTGATGCCTAATTTCCTTTCCACTAAAATCTGAACTCTGGGCACCACCTTGAGAGAGGTCAGCATCCATGTGGATGCATCTACCTACATACTAGGCTCTCAGTTACCTGACCTCAGTAAGGTCACCTCATCTCGTTGGTCAAACAAAGGTGAGTTTATTAAACCTACCGTAGCACGGGGAAACACCACCTTGGTAGAGGCCTAATAGCAACCCAGAAGAGGGAAGAAATTGAAGGGTTTCTGTAAGTTTTGGGGATCTGAGCTCAAGTGATTTAAAATGGGCTTTCAAGGTTTTGCAAGTTAGGACTGGGCAAAGTTTTACATCAGTGAACACAACAAGGCAAGGGTCTGGAAGCAAGTCTTGATGAGCTGATTGCTGTCCTGATGGATTCGCTCTAGTCCAAGTGAGAAAACTCTTGTCCTGTGTAGACAGCTGTTTTCCCAGACAGGCACGTGTTTGCCTGGATAAACTGGTGTACAAGAGTATCCTGCAGCAAAGAGTGAAGTTATTATTCGTTTACAGTTTGATCTTCCTGGCTAAGAATTTTTAAGAGCAAACTGTTAAGTTATGTTGACACAGACCGTCTCAGTTTTCACAGAGATGACCAAGAGAAGAAAAGATCCTTCTTGAATGATTTCCCCAGGACAAAAAATCACTCCTTGTGAGGAACAAGAAATTGTAGCATCAAATATAACATATTATTTAGTTCTTGAACATGAGGCAAATGGTTGCCTTTACTTTGTAATTTGATCTCAAACTGGCCAGCTCTCTAGAAATAAAAAGGATATGATATAATTCTTCTCTATGGCCCAAGACCACGAAATTGTAGTTATTCTTACAGACAAACCTCTCCCCTATGGAGGAAAAGCATTTCCAAGGTGACGTTCTCAGTAGAGTTCTTTCTGCCCGTCACAACTCTCGGGCTCCCAGGACTCTACAGCTCGAATACAAGAAAACTCAGCAAACCTGCCTTTCCTCTTTCCTTTTGATTCAATTTCTTCGAGAGGTTGAATGAATCAGTTCTCTAGCCAACCCCTTCCCTAGAGTCATTTCTCTTAGTCTTCCTCGTCTCCTTCCTCACCCAGTAGGAGCTATTTGCCCTCAACAGCCACATTTCTAAAAGTATTTCATCCTCTTGGCTTTCATAATGGAAATGTTAAATTTTCCAAAGAGGACGTGCCCTGGAGGGGAGTTTTGCTCACACCCTAGACTGGATGTCAGTTAATATTTAGATGCAATTAATTAATGGTAAACCCTTAGGCAAACTTGGCTGTTGGGAAAATCAGACCATATCCCCGATTAAATGAAGGGCTGATTCCCTGACCAAATCAGCAGATGTTTTATTATCAGCAAAGACTGACATCACATGCTTGGTGGATGGGGACATGGATAATTAAGGATATTTAAAATGTATGGCTGAAACAGCATCAGATTTTCTTAAGCTAAGTCGCCAAAGTTCCCCTCTTTCCTGAACTTCTCTTCATGTAGTTCCTCCCCTCTACCACAACCCAGATTTCAGTTCATGATGCTATAAAAAGTTTTAAGATTTCTAAAAAGCTCTTAGAGTCACGGTGAGGACTTCTCAGACCTTCCTCTCATAATTTAGCCTACAGTGATTTGAAATTTTTATTGCCACCATGTTCACTGAGAAATTTCTGAAGATACTCACATTCATTTTTTAATCTCAGTAAGTATGGAAGACTGGACACGGTTGAATCCAAATGATTGAAAGTTTTATCTTGACATTGTAAATATCGTTAAAATAAGCCTGAGACAGAACATACTGTTTACAAGGCAGTCAAGAAGGAATTTACTCAGGGCAAGAATGTTCGTTTGTTCGTTTCTTCTTTATTTTGGAATACATTCCTGAATTGAGTTTATCTTCTAATAGATGTATTTAATAAATATTTACAGAGTGCCTATTGTATTCTGGCTACTCTCAGGGATTAACAAATAAATTCAAAAGGGGCCCCCTGGTAGGGAAATACACAGAGTGAGTTGGGATGGGAACACGTCTTTCCCCTCCAGATGTGGAGGGAGCCCACATTTGGCCCAATTCTAAGCCTCTCTTTCACTCCCGTCCAGCTTAAAAGGACAAACCCAGCATGTACAGCCACATCCTTTCTCATCCCTTCTCCTGAGACCAAGCTGCTCTCCCTTGTAAGTCTTGGCGTTGTTGGAGGTTCCTTCTCATGTCCCTCTACACCGTGTAGATTTGGCCCATGCTGGTGTCTGCTTTTTCCAGGGTGCTTTTTAATGGAGGAACTGTCTAATTTTGGAGTTCAGAATTAGGAACCCCACAGGCCTACTGCTAATTTTGAGTTTTATAAAAAATAAAAATAATATTTCATATCCCACTGAACTTACGGTTTTATCACAATTGGTTCAAAATTCAGGCGAGCAGAAGGGTACTATGTAAAGGGTCGGCACTCAAAATCTAACAAATGGGAGAAATGACTATGATAAAGGTTTAAGGTTTGACGTGCAAAGAGAAATACAGAAAGGAAAGCAAGTATTTCTAACTGGGGCAAAGGAAAATCAAAGATTTCTTTAGATTGTAAACTCAAGGATGACGGGGGCTTGTTTGCTTGGGCCTATATTTTTTCCCCAGCATAAAGCCATGGAGAATGAATTAATGAGACAGGCAGAGACTTCAATGAGCAGGATTAAGAACATGGACTAGAGAAGAAGAGACGGACAGGCATCTCTAGGCGAAGGCTGAAACACTGATGAACGTGCAGGGATAAGAAATACAGATTTCTTCTAAGAACTGAAGAGAGCAAAGATGGTCACTTAGTCAAAATTTGCCACCTAAAATGAAAGTTGAAAATCCATTTAATGCAGCAAATGTAGTTACTTGTTACAGTTTTTTTTCTCCCCACCCACAGTAGCCTGGGACATCACTTATTTATGCATTTAAGTAAAGACAATGGTGACAAAGAATCAGTCTATATCCAAGCTGTCTAATAAGAAGCAAGTCAAGGGTTTATTTATTCCGGTTTTTTGATAATACACTCTGAATGTGGCAGACATCCCTGACCAGCATTCCTGGCTCTCCACCAATGATTTTAATGAACTATAAACTTCCAGTCTATAACATGTATACTGATATAGCCACTAAGAGGTACAAGATTCAAGGCAGGTTTGATGCCAAACTTTGTAGCTGGGTCTATTAAAGAAGATACTGGGAAATATTAAATTAGCATTCTTTCCAGATGCGTTGACTCATCTGTCTTCATTTCAAAATGAGGTGACGTCCTCTCCTGCCCCAATGCCTCCTAATTCCACAGTCAGTGAACCACAGTGCCCAGGAACTTCTTATCCACTGCAAATCCCAGCCACTTGGGGTGCAGGGTGGCACTCCTGAAATAACAGTGGGCCCCATTTTGTTCTAAAGAGTTGAAAGCAAGCAGGCTCTGAAACCATGATCAACAAAAACTTTATTTGTTGGCTAACTTTTTTAACAACAACAACAAAAAAAAGTGGGTTTTTTGGTTGTTTTTTGTTTGTTTTTTGTTTTGTTTTTTTGAAAGAATAAGAAATGAACTCTCCAAAGAACAAAGGAATCAGCGGCTGCAGATATATTTTAAGCCTAAGGAAAAGTTAGAAGCCAGAAGAGAATATGAGTGGCAGGACACATACAGTCGACCTTTAAAGGTTTGATTTCTGTTTTAAGTTCTGCAAACGCCCCTGGCTTTCCCCCACATAAAATAAAAAAGCCTGACTTATGTTCAAATGTGACCTTCGCCCTTCACCCTAACACCAAACACCATGAGGAAAAAAAAATTAGGGGTGGGAAGGCTACATGTCTATAAAGATATGAATATCCATCCCCACTGTAGCAGCTGAATCAAAGATGAAGCTCTGAGATTTGAGCTTGGTAGAGAATGACGACGTAGTGCGATGACTGTGAGCACGGGGGTCAGACTCAGACGGCGCCTTTCTGCAGAGCTGGTGAAGATGCGGCCACCCTACCTCCTCCATGGACCATCTCTCATAAAGCACCTACGGAGGGGCTGCATTTGACCCTGTATGCGAGTCCCCGTAAGGCAAAATTACTTTGATCTGCGATAGTTGTTTCATCTGAAGTTGAGGTCCTCAGATCGTTAATACTCTGGCTAGGTCCACACCAGCATTATGAAGCTTTACAGGATGGAAAAAGCTATCTGGAAAATCAGAAAGAAAAAAAGAAAAAAGTCCAAGAAGCAAATGTGCTTTACTCTAAAATATTTAGGTAATGAAGAAAAAAAAATGACCTTGTGATTAGCTGAAAGATATAAATAATTGATTCCACTTTCCCTTTAACTTTGGGATGGGCTAAGTTTTATTCTCTGCCCAGACACAATTTAGTTCATTACCATTAAAGAAAAACCATTAGGAAGGTGGCTCAGATCAATTTCTGCCATGGTCAATATTATATTTTTGCCAGTGGTCATTGCAACGAGAACAATTTAAGAAAGCAGGAATTAGTGTGGATTCTTATTCACAATTCAGAATCCTGATTTAGAAGATTTTGAAATTTACTAAAATTGTGAAATACATGCAGTTCTATGGGTTAGCAAATTTAATAGACTTATTTTGAATCAATGAGAAAAAGAAAATACTAGTAGAAAAAATGGTAAAACTCTGCATATGCAGTGCACAAATCAAGTAATACAAATGGCCAATAAACATATATTCAAACTCATTAATAAAATTTAAAATAGCAAATTAAAATGATACAGTAGCACACTCATCAAATCAGCAAAGATGAAAAATAAAGAAAGAACAAGGATATCACCAAGGGTTCTTGGACTTCCACACACAGCTCTTCAGTAGGAAAGACCTGTGATCTTCCTAAAAGGCAATTCAGCAAGCTACACTGAAATTGGACAACATACACATTCTTTGTTTCTGTAGTAGCACTTACAAGGTTTATTCCAAATAAAATATTAAGGATGAAGGCAAAGATTTAGCTTCAAGGACATTATCTCATTTCATCACAACACTGCAAAATTTGGGAAAAAACGTTAGATTCGAAAATAAGAATTGGTTAAGTAACTTGTGTTAAACTCACGCCATAGAATACTATGCAACTAGGAAAAAATGATATAGGTATATGTTTTATATAAAATGAATTTATTAATCTAGAAAGAAGATATGTATCACACAACATATTAGGGGGAAAAAAGACATTTTACAGAAGAGTCCATAAAAATAATCTCTTTTGTGTTGTTTAAAAGAGTATTACCGAAATGTAAATAGAAGTAACTTCTGGCTACAGAATTTTACATATTTTTAGTTTTTTGACAACTAAAATACATGTAATATAATTTCTTTTGAAATTACATTGATGAGTTCAAAAGGAAATGATAAGGTAAAGCAAGGAGGAGAGAAGGAAGACCATGGGCCTGACATCGTGAGGTACACCAAGATATTCAGTTAAAACCACGTGAACACAACCCCAGACAATCTCAGCAAAGTACAAAATGAAGTCATTCTCTATTGGTTGCATATTTTGCTCATCAGTGTAGGCAATTTTGCACTTTTTTATTGGAATATTTTAGTCTAAATATGACTGATAATGGCTTTTGGCCCAATGACCAAGGAACAAAAATTCAAGTTTCCTTACGTGTATATTGGATTTTAACTTTAGCCTACCCTGCATGCTTCATTGTGTAATAGTATCTAAACATTAATGGAATTTCACTGACTTTCCTCAGTAAAAGGTGTCACATAAATTCATAAAGATGATAATGACATGCTGTTATATAAAAAAAAACCAAAACACGTTTTATTTATAATTCTCTTTCCCCATGGTATTTTCTGCACCCTAAACAGAAGTGGAGGTTTTGCCTGAACTATCAGGGTATTGCCACATTTCCAATCTTTGCTCTGCTAAGAAATATCTGACATATGGGGCTCGCCCAAGTTTGTTTAAAAATGAAGGAAATGCCATGAGGAGAATATAGCCATTCTGACTAATTCAAATGCACCTCTCATTATTTATTCATTCATCCATCCATCCATGCCAACCCAGTTGAGTTTATGAGACCCCTCTCTCCCCTACTGGGAGCCCCTGTTTTTCCTCTGGCAGCTCACTGCATTTCACGGGTCTGCTTCAATATCAAATACCCCTCCTCCACTCCCTTGTTACCTCACAGTTGACGTGTCTTTCATTTCACAGTATCTTTAGTCCTACAATACATCGATTTCCAATCATACAGTAATTCCATCTAGCTGGAAGTGGCCACCTGCAAACGACTTGCTAAAAAGGATTCTGAGGGCAAAAAGAAACATAATCCTGACTCTGTACCCTAATTCATTTGTGCAAAGGTCCGCGATCGATCAGCAATGCCTTTCATTCATAAAACGGAGGGGAGGGAAGGAGATAGCTGCACGCCGTTCTCTTCTTAAGGGCAGGCATTTCCAGTTTGACCCTCCACTCTCCTATGTCCCTTTCCGATCGTTGTAGAAGCAGCTACCACTCCATCTGCCACTCCGGGATGGCCCAGTCAGTGCTCTGGACCTGAAACTCTCCCCTCTGTGGAACTGGGGGCAAGCTGTCACACCCTCCCAGTTCTTCTTCCTGATTAGGAGAACACTTTCTTCCATTCTGGGTACATAGTGAATGTCATGGGACAAGCCTGAGCATCATATGCAGCCCGGTGCAGCCCCATGAGTGCATCTCCCACAGCAGGAAGGGAATCGGGTCTTTGCCTGCGGCACAGGGAGCCGGGTCCTGTCCATCACCCTGAGTCAGCTACTGGGAGGGATCCGATAGCTGTCTACAGACACTGATCTTGCTGTATTGCTTCCTTTTTCCATGAGTAAAGCTTCGTTCAGACCAGTATCTTGAGTGTTGAGCTCTACGTGGCGACTCCAGACCCGTGGAAGACACAGTGGAGGAGGTCTGTGGGCTCCTACTTTGGGGGGTTGGCTGTTAAGATCTGTGCTGTCCTCCACAAGGGGGGAGCCCTCACTTGGGTTGGTAGCTGGACCCTCCTGTTCCATACTTGCATGTCTACGTAAGTAACTGTCCCTCCTTTAAAAAAATTTACAGCAGAGTCCATCCTAGCCATCTCCCGACCTGAAACACACCCTCACCCTCAAAACAACCCCTTCCTAACACCCTTTTGTATTTCAGTTCTCTCGTTAAGTCTTCAACCCTTCATTCCATTATATATACACACATACTTAGATTAACCAAGAGCCAAGCACGATGCTGAGACTCCAAGAAAAATCGATTGAGACTGAACTGGACAGTGAGAAACTAGAGCTTCCACACTCAGCATCCACCACTCACAGGGGGACTCAACTTTGGATTATCCAAAAAGCAATGCCCTTCAGGCTAATTGTATCTCTGGTTCCTATTTAGAGAAAAAGGCTTCCTAAATGTTTAGTGGGTAATGGATGACAACGTGTCCTATGTGCTTTTTCTATTCCTTTTTATTCCTTACCCCTCCCTACCATATTTGAAATGTAGCTTAAACAATATCAGGCAGAAAGTCACCCCAGGAAGCTAGCTAAACACATGTCTTGAAGTACTTGAATACAGATGAACACAAAGCAGGAGTTAAATGCCACTGAAGACTGTTAACCATCTGAACTGAGTAAGATTTTAAGCAATTGCGTACTATTGCCTCCAGCAACAAACCTTACCTAATCATATGAGTCCACACCACTTTAGCACAAGCATAAACACTGCAAGAAAAAGCCCACATTCAGCCTTGAACTAAAAGCTGCAAGATACATGCTGAAAAATACTCCTCTAATGTGCAGGGAAAGAGCTAAAAGCACTGGGTTATATGAGGAAACAATCTACCCAGAGCTTTCAAGGCAAATAAAACCAAACAAGGCTAATGTGCTGCAAAGAATTAATTCTAGTTTCTGCGAAAGAAGAAAAAAAAAAATCTAAATTTTGCCTTTACCATTATGGATAAGTTTTACATGTTGATTTAATTTTAAACGTTGATTTAAATGTTAGATATGTTGATATGTGTTAAGCACTTGGGACAATGCCTTGTACATGGAAAGCAATATGTGATTTAGCTATTTTGTTATTGTTAATATTATTATTATCTTATTAATATTATCATAGTATATCTGTTATTAATTCAGAAGTGCCTGTGACTATTCCATTGACTGGACTCAAATTTACTTAGTTCAGAAAACTTGTGTGGGGCAGTGTCAAATTCTAGCTTATGTATATATCGATTTTTGCTGTGATAATGAGTATCTCCCTGGCTTCTCCAGATCTCATTTGTTCTCGTCTTTAAAATGGAAAGCCTGTGCCACATGACTAAGGCACCTACAGGATCCCCTACAGGGACCACCTGCTCCTTCTGTGGGGAGGGAAAATTGAGCTAAGCACACAAAAATTCTGAAATGCCTGCTGGTAATTCACAAGTAAAAGCCCTTGTAAAGCAGAGAGGAGGAAGCTTCTATCCAAAACAAAACAAAGAACCACTCCCTAAAACGAAAACAGCAACTTTCCAACTGTCTTTGCTCCAGATTTCCCACGTTGCTCGTTTGCCCGGGAGGGCTACCACACTAAGATCATTAGAAATAGATACCTATTGTAAAGGAGTTTGTGAGATGAATCTTCAGTTCTCTGAACTGAGGCATGAGAAAATGGGGCGCTGGCTGCATGTGATCTCAAGGAAAAGTCAGGTTTGAATCATGGTGAGGGACCTGCAGTGGAGAACCCAGACAGCCTGGGCGAGAGGGACCCTGAAAGGAGGTATGTGATAGCAGGACGAGGAATTTCTGCCATTGACAGTTTTACCTACTTACCTACGTGGTTTTTTTTTTTTAAAGTTTAATAAGTTACTTCATTGCAGGACTTCTCAGAGCTTTTAATACATTTGTGTATTTTCCCAAACTTAAATTTTTATTTATTTATTTTTTTTTTGTGGAGGAGGTAACTAGGTTTATTTATTTATTTATTTTAATGGAGGTTCTGGGGCTTGAACCCAGGATCTCATGCATGCTAATCATGCACCTACCACTGAGCTTTACCCTACCCCGACCTGAACTTATTTTTAAAGACCATAGAATAAAAAAAAAAAATTTGGAGGAACACAGTAACATCTCACATAACCAAGGGTTCCATTATTCACAGTTTAGCAAATGCTGGTCGAAGACATCTATACTTGCACTCATTCAAAAGAAGCTGCTGAACTTGACAGTCTTAAAAAACAGAAGATTGTGTAATAAGAAAAAAATGCCAGACACTCAGGAAGACCTAACACAGGTGCAGAAGAGGTCAAAAGCTTGAGTGCCGACAAGAGAACCAGCTCATGTTGCCGACACATTTTTGAAATGACATATTCTCGCCCTTGTAGGTGCCCTCTCCCACCCTATGTCTCTAAAATATTTCATTGACATTGCCTGTTTATGGAAGTTTCAAGAAGTTTGACCTCTTAGGAGACTGTACCCCCATAATCCTTTTTTTTTTAAATTGAAGTATAGTTGATTTATAATGTGCTAGTTTCTGGTGTACAGCAGAGTGATTCAGTTATACATATATATATATTCTTTTTTATCATGGGTTATTACAAGCTATTGAATATAGTTCCCTGTGCTGTACAGTAGGACCTTGTTGTTTATCTCTTTTATATATAATAGTTTGTATCTGCTAATCCCAAACTCCTAATTTATCCCCCCAGCCTTTGCCCTTTGGTAACCATAAGTTTGTTCTCTATGTCTGTGAGTCTGTTTCTGTCTTGTAAGTAAGTTCATTTGTGTCATTTTTTAGATTCCACATAAAAGTGATATCATCTGGTATTTATCTTTCTCTGTCTGACTTATTCTACTAAGTATGATAATTTCTAGGTCAATTTCTGACCCAAGCCCTCAAGGATAGCAGGACCGTATGCTCAGATTTGTCTGGGTCAGTCTTAGTTGACTTCTTTTGTGTCAGTATAATTACTAATAGCGCCCTCTTTCTCTCTCAAAAGTGCCCAGGTTTGGATGATAAGTAATCCTTTTAATAAGCAATGTTTCTTTTTTCAGTGGACAATGAGGCTACAGTTATCTTCCCTTAAAGAAGCATCCATACAAACTTGTGGTTGCCAAAGGGGTGGGGAATGGGAAGGGACAGACTGGGATTTCAAAATGTAGAATAGATAAACAAGATTATACTGTATAGCACAGGGAAATATACACAAGATCTTGTGGTAGCTCACAGCGGAAAAAAATGTGACAATGAATATATATATATTCATGTATAACTGAAAAATTGTGCTCTACCCTGGAATTTGACACAACATTGTAAAATGACTATAACTTAATAAAAAAAAGTTTAAAAAATAAATAAATAAAATTAAAAAAAAGAAGCTTCTAATCATCCAATATATAACTTCTCTCCTCCCCACCCCATTTTGGATGACAAATTTCCCAACAAAGGTAGGAGAAATACAGAAATATCTGCACACACGAGGTAATGCTTCCTATGGAGGTAAGAAAATAGGAATTCGGGGTTGTTTTAACTTTACCCAGACTATGGTGTCAGGTGCCTGTGAAAATCTCAAGTGAACAAAAGTGGATGTGTACGCTGCTGAGTTTGGAGCCAGGGCTTAAATGTACACTAGCATCCACCGGGGAGTCACAGCGACGTAAGAGTAGCAGTTTCCTCTACACAGAACTATGTTCCTTCAGTCCCTGATAATCTCTTTTCTCTACCTGCAAGATTCTGTCACCTACTTTGTCACAGTAATTCTTGGGTTCCAATTGTAATGAGTAATGAATTACCAAGATGGGATTTCTACACAGAACCAAGACCCAGAGGTTTTCTGTTTGTGCTTGCTAAGATGCTTCTGAAAAAATTTTGGTTTAATGACTCATACTCGTGTAAAAACTTCCCAGTCATCGGTATTTGCTTCCATGATTTTGGGATGGCAAGAAGAATGTGCCTACATCCAATATGGCAGGTGGTTGAAATTACTAAAAACTTCCTGAGCCTCTTTTTTTTCTCCAAACCTTTTTCAGTACTTCTAGATACTGAAATTCCTCCCAATGGGCTTTGTAAAAAGGAGTGAATTAGTAAACCCTTGAAGGTGCAAAGATTAAAAAGGAATAAGAAAGGGAATCCACATTTAGGGGGCTTAAACTACCTACCAGTTAACGTTGAGTTAAATGTTTTTCTTTTGTTTATCTTGTTAATCCTCATGAAAGTCTGGCAAGATAATCCCGCATTTTATAAATGAAGAAACTGAGCTTCAGACAGCAAATTGTCCAGAACTCCGCAAATATTGGATGGTAAATTTGAGGCTCCAAGTAGGACGTGCTAATTCAAAAGCCCATGCTTTGCCGCTGTTCTCCAAATGCCACTCAAATTTCTGGGGTTCATAAAGCATTTCCACAGAGTGAATCGTCCTAAGGGACAAAACTAGGATTCCAGTGCAAAGCTGTCTTGTGCTCATATTTTAAAATCTTTGCCTGTATACCTTTTCCTCTTATAAAGAGGAGAAAAATAAATCCACTAAAGCTTTGGGAATTTTTCAAACTTCCATAAATTCAATTAATTTCTTCTACTCAAATGAAGATGGTGTAATTAGGCATCTCTACCTTCTGTTTAATCCGTGGTCTGCTTCTTGCTTTCTGTTTAAAGTGTCTGAGGGACTGAGTAGTGGGAGAAATTCCTATTACCAAATTCAGTCGTGAGTCCTGTCTGCTTTATTTTGCTGTCATTTCAGCTAACAATCCATCCAACTTCACAGGCCTGCCTTCAATCTCAGTACCAAATGGATCCAGAGAGTGTGGGTATTATACTATGAAAACAAATATGGGTAAGAGGAGAGAAGCAAGGGGAGAAACTCAGAAAGACGGAGAGAATCTGGATCGTATCTTTAATAACGAGGCTAAAATAACAAAAAAACAATAGCCAAATGCCAGTTTGGAGGGCAAGCACTTGTGCAGCTAATGCTTCCCTTCCCAAAGCCAGGTGATGGCCTTCCGAAAATATTCCCACTGCGCCTTTCTCACACCGAGGAGGACTCAGCATCGCTTCTTGGTATTCCTGCCAAAAATGTGTGACCTGCATCTAATCATGAGGAGGTATTAAACAAACCCAAATCTAAAATTAGTCTCTTCTCTCCTAAAATATTGATGTTATAAAAGACACAAGAGATTTGTCTTATGACAAAGAGAAGCTGTTCACCCACCTCATCCCACCCACAGTGAAATAGGAGGCTAAAGGCAACATGAGACAATCTGTTAGATCTTGGACCTGAAATGTTTTCTTTGGCTGTAAAGAAATTGACAATGTTCATAGCAGCACTATATACAACAGCCAAGACATGGAAGCAACCTAAATGTCCATTGACAGATGACTGGATAAAGAAATTCTGGTACCACTATAAATACCACTGTATATAAATACACAGTGGAATACTATTCAGCCATAAAAAAGAATTAAGTTATGCCATTTGCAGCAGCATGCATGGACCTGGAGATCATCATTCTAAGTGAAGTAAGCCAGAAAAAGAAAGAAAAATACCATATGATATTACTTATATGTGGAATCTAAAAAATTACACAAATGAACTTATTTATAAAACAGAAACATACTCCCAGACATAGAAAACAAACTTATGGTTACCGGGGGGAAATGCGAGGGGGTGGAGGGGTAAATTGGGAGTTTGGGATTTACAGATACATACTACTATATATAAAATAGATAAACAGGTTTATACTGTATAGCACAGGGAACTATATTCAATATCTTGTAGTGACTTATAATGAAAAAGAATATGAAAAGGAATATATGTATGTACATGTATGACTGAACCGTTATGTTGTACACCAGAAATTGACACAATATTGTAATCTGGCTATACTATAAAAAAAGAAATTGAGGTATAACATTTGAATAATCCTTACACATCAAATAATAAGATTGTGTTAATGTTAATTTCCTGATTTGACCATTAGACCGTGGAGTGTAGGAGACTATTCTTGCCTTTAATAAACTCACGTAACTATCTAGGAGTCAAGGGACACTGGTTCTTTAGCTTTCAAATGTTTCGGGAAGAACACACACATGTAGACAATACTTAGAAAGAGGAAAAACAAGACAAAGAGAATGAGAAAGCAAATATGCTAAAATATTAACCATATGGAGGACCTGGGTGAATGGTTGGTAGGAAATCTTTGTTCTACTTTTGCAACTTTTCTGTATATCTGGGATTATTTCAAAATAAAAAGTTCAAGGGGAAAAAAGTGAAGGAGTCCTCCTGCCTGAGACTCGTATCTCCTGAACAAGGTGGAAAGGATTTCTCTCTCCCCGCAGCACCCAGCCCTCCACGAGGCAGGTGCAGGGCTCTTCAGGGCGTACTGGCTAGGGGAGCGATGGATCTAACTGCGTGTAACTGAACCCCGGACTGAAGCCTGGGAACCAGATTCAACTGGCAAACAAATTTCATCTGTCGCCTTCCATGGTTTGACACATGAAATTTTCAGCTGATAGTTTAAAAATGTGGCGGTTTCACTTTTTAAAAAATCCAGGTTGGGGGTGCTCTTTAAACGTTAGGAAATCAAACATCTCTGGGCTTGCCTGGCAGGGATTGAGGGCTGCTGAGTGACGGCTCCCCTGGAGATCCTAAGGCTGCCAGTTCTCCGCTGGCCCCGACACCTGTGACCTTGTCCCAGACTGAGACCTGGTGAGAATGGCTGCATGTGTACACGTATTTGCCTACCAGTAGAGCGATGCATGTCGGTAGCCACACCTCTCCCTAAAGTGAGGAACAGAAGGCAGGCTGAGAGCCCTCTGCTCTTCCAGTTACCTCTCTGGCCCCTGTGGGCATGTGAGTTTGAGACTCTTGACTTCACCCATTGTGAGAGCCTGGACTGAGATTTTCGGGCAGTGAAATAATTTGGCTCCAACTAAGCCCCCTCTCATCGCTGAGAATGAGAGGTAATTCCCTGTTTGAACAGTCTTGAGGGAGCTTTTAATACATGGCTGTCTACTAGTGATGGAGCAGATGCCGACAAGGAAGACACTGTAGGAAAGAACCATTAGATGGATTTCTTTTTTTTCCTGTTTTCCCTGATAGAAGCTCAGAGTTAAATACAAAGGTAACGGGAAAAAAGGCCTGGCAGGAAGTGGAAAGATCGAAGAGGTTTCTCCCTTCTCCTTGGCTTCTGGACTCCATGCAGAAGGCTGATCCTAACAGTTTCTTTGATTAGCTTCTACGTTCTGTGGGTGGAGGGAAAAAAAAAAAGAAAATACACTTCAGAATGATCTTACTTCTCCAACAATAATAGCAAACCCTTGGGGAGTGTGCAGCAGTTAACTATTATGTCAGACTGTTTTTCAGAGAGTACGTGGATTCCTTCCAGCAACCTTATTAGACACATCACTATCACAATCCCATTTTATAAGTAAGGAAACTGAAGCAGAAAAACATGAATTTACCCATGATCAAACAGGTAAGTTGTCAAGTCAGGATTCCGTCCCAGAGATTACTCTCTGAATTCCTCCACTCTTCTTCGGTACAAAGGGCTCTAATTAACTGTTAACAATAAATTCCGAAGTGATTCTGTTACGGTTCACGGACCACCTCTCCTCATGCTTTTAACGAACTTGCATGTTGTCGGCCAAGGGGACACAGGACACGATCGCTTGCTGTTAAGAACCTATAATGAAAATGAATATGAAAAGGAATATATGTATGTCTATGTATGACTAAAACATGATGCTGTACACCAGAAATTGATGCAACATTGTCAACTGACTATACTTCACTAAAAAAAGAACCAAAAACCTGAAACTATGACCTAAACTTGCGACAGGTTTTCTCCAGTAACTCTGGGCTGAGAAGAAGACCTGGGACTGACAGTTGGGGCTCCTTGGAGTACGTGTAAGATTGTCAGCCCTAACTTTAGCCAGAGAACCCTTCATGTGGTTCTCTGAGGCCCAGTCTTCCAGAGCGTAGCCCTCTGGCCACATTTCTGCAGGTTATAGCTGGGTCTTTGAGTCCAAATGTGCCTTCAGAAATGATAAACAGTTGGCTACAGGTGTTTTACAGAATTAGAAGCCATGACCCAGCTAGCGGCTCGGAAACACATGTGCCCTTTCAGAAACTGAACAGTCTTCTCTCCATCAGGTTCCCAGAGCGGGCTCGCCATGCACTGCGCGCTTTGCAGGAAGGAGCTGGTCAGCAGAAAACGTACATACCCTCGCTTCCTTAGGAATCTCTCTCTTTGCAGCGTAGGGCAGACAAGGCAGAAGGTCAGGAGATGAAAGGCTTCCCAGAGCCTCAGAAGCCAGACCTGCTTGGCTTCAACCTCCTTCCTCTGAAACTCAACCTTCTGGATTCCCAAGGTCTGTTTTATGTTGTGCCTTTTTAGCACTTTGCTGGTTTCCTTCAGCGTCTTGGGCCGACTTCACGGTCGCCAGGTGTCCCCCATCCTCCCATCAACTGACGCTTAATGAGCAGATGGTGCAAATGGCCTGGCAGTAATGTGATGCCCAGGCAGGGGAAGGACGGCCACTTCTGGGAAAAGCACAGCTTGGTTTGGTGTTGGTACCACTTAACATCCGTAAGTGCAGAGAGACGCTAGGAGCAAACTTTTTTTTTTTTTTTTTTACTGCAGAAATAAGATCATTTTGTTTAAAAGGAAGAGATGGATATGAGGTCCCGGGCTTTTATGCTTCTAGGTGGGGGAATATCTGGCATGACTTAGAAAAAGAGTTTTCTGAGATTTCAAGGTCCCAGTAGTCAAGAGGACTTGTCTTTGAAGTTTGGCCGGATGGGAATAAATTTCTCTCCATTTGTCTTGGATTCCATAATGTGCTGTCTGTTATTAGGGCCTGTGGGGCTGTAACCACTATCCCTGGGCTCGGAATGATGAGTGTTTCAAACGGAAGGAAGCCTTAAAAGCATTACATCCACAGTGTCTATGGCGTTCATAGGAATCACCCGGGATCTATTTCAAATGCAATTTCTAATTCCAGTAGGTCTCTGGAGAGGCCCGAGAGGCCTTAGTTTTAACAAGGCGATGCCAATGGACCACTGTTTGAGCAGGGAGGATCTGACTTACTCTGTCCTATTACAGCTGAGGAACGAAACTCTAAATAGTCAGAGATGTGTCCAGGATCACAAAGCCAGCAAGCGACAAAGCCTAGCCTGCAGATTTAGGCTGGACCTCATTCCACAATGATGCATTGCTTCAGCAGTGAGAAGGGATTCCTTGTTGTGGCCCATCCTCTCATAAGAACGAATTGACAGTAACTATACTCACCATCTGTCATCAAGGTTACGGAGGTAAAATCATTGAGGCTGTTCAAACAAAAGATTGACTTTATCAATTATCCTTTGTAGTCTGAATCCAAACCGCTGAAATCGTGACAATCTTCCTATTGCCAGATGCTCCATCTATCTGCAAAATTTTCATTGAAGCACAACTTGTTTGCAAAATGTAAAATTAGAAGTGAGAGACAAATCTATTTTTATAAATCATAGCCTGTCTATTTTGAGTCTCTGCATTTTAAAAGCAGGATTGAGGGCGGCTATTGAACTTGACTGCAATATCTAATGGTGCTTCTTTCTTTCCTTCTAATTTATAAGAAATAGCCATTTTTCCTGGGTATTATATATATAATACGCCCTGTGATGTAGGGTACCTGTAGAATATTTCAGTCCTGTAGCAGACAGGTTTTGGCCTGGTATTTGTTGAGTATAAGGCTGAAAACATGATTGTAGTTGGGTAAATCCATGATTTCCTAGAAATAGACTACCAGCTTAAACAAACTTACCATATGACCTTAAATAAAACATTGTACTGTCTAGACTTGAGTTTTTTCATCTGTTAAATAGAGATGAAATGGCTTATTTCCTTGATCACCCAAACTGAATGTCTTGTAGTTAAAAATAATGCCTCATACTTAAAAATAAGCATCACCATGAGAAATGGCTTGCAAGAGTAGTCTTAACCATCTACTGGGCTTTATTTCAAGTTCGGTAGGACCCATCTCTCAGTCAACCAATATTCATTAAGCTGCTCCCAAGTGTAAGGTAACATAATTAAATATGGTACTTAATGATCTACAAGAGCTTAATGTTCTACAAGAGCATTCCATTTAAAACATAATTAGGAGGGGGACGGTATAGCTGAGTGGTAGAGCGCAAGCTTAGCATGCCCGAGGTCCTGGGTTCAATTCCCCAGTACCTCTGTTAAAAAAATAAACAAATATAAGCCTAATTACCCCAAAAGACAATGTAAAATAAATATTTAAAAAATAAATAAAACATGATTAGTATTATAAACAAATGATGAAAAACTGGTTAAGAGGTCCAAGTCCTCCCAGGTCACTTATAAAGTCAGCAGGCGCAAAATTTCCAAAGGAATTCAACAGGAAAAAGAAGGTGTACAGTGAGGCTGAACGTTCCAGTGTCCACCGCACAGAGTCCATTAACAGGCCTGAGGGGCACTCAAGGAAACCTGCCCCATCTTCCTGTCTTTTTGCCACAATCAAGAATCTTAATATTCGTCCCCTAAAGCTAAGTGCCTCTAATTGTGGATAACGGCTTTTCTTTTGTGGCTTTTCTTTTATTTGTTTAACCCCAGCTAACTGATTGCTTCAAAACATGTCTCTCTATGGCTCATTCATTCCAGCCTTTACCCAATGTAGGTCTCTCCAATCTCCTCCTCACCTACCCCAAGGCTCCCCGACTTGACCTTCAAACAGGAATGTAAAACTTAGGTAGATTGCAATTTTCGAGCCAGAAAGTCTAGTTTCCCATGTTGGTAATGGGTGGCAGAATTGGGGGGAGACTAATAAAAAGCACACTGAATGTGCATGCTGATTGAAAACTCTTAAAATGTGTCTTAAGAGAAAATACGGCCTATTATTTCATCCTTATGGTAACTCACATTGAAGGCAGTAATTCGTCCCCCCCCCCCCCCCCCCCCCCGGCTTCTCGGGATGAGGTCACATCTCTCACACAATTGCCTTGAGGTCAGATCGGTCCAGGTTTGCTCATCTTCCTTCCACTGGCTGTGGCTCCCAGCCCCTCTTTCTCTTCGTCCAGCATCCTCGCTGGCTGTCCTCCTCTTCCTTCCTGTCCTCTTCATTATCTTCCTGAGAGTAAGAAGACACTTTTTGATTCACCTTACCATCTTTCTTGGCAGATCTCAGCCTTAAGTTTCTTTCTAGCTTTAACATCATTGATACCTGCCGTTGCGACACTGGGGGCTTTGCTGAAAGATATTTTGGGCTCTGAGATGTCTTTAAATAAAGGTGGTCAGAGTTGATCCTGGAAGAGAGGGGGATAAATAGTGAACTACAATATTTTCTTTTCAGTATCTAATCCTGCTCAAAATTCTTTGTTGTATTTGGAGGTATTAAAAAACAATTGTTTTGTGTCCACATAAAAACCTTCAGCTCTAATGTTTCTCTATTTTTCCTTAGTTCCTTTATGGATGCAGAATTACAAATCACATCATCTCGTGAAGACTCTGCTGGTCTGACTCATCTTCATCCTTCTTCTCCCCCATCCAAGCCAGCAAAGTGCCCAAGTGATCAATTACTGTTGTTTAAAGAATAGAAGATTATTGTACAACAAGAAGATTAAATTAGAGTTCGTGTATGCAGCAATGGTGTTTTTAATTCTGTACCAATTTTATCATTTGAATGTGAAACAATGGTTTTTTTTTTAATAAAACTTTTTTGTTGGAGGAGGTAATTAGGTTTGTTTGTTTATTTTTGATAGGGGTACTGGGGTTGAACCCAGGACCTCGTGCAAGCTACACATGCACTCTACCACTGACCTCTACCCTCCCTGAAAGCAGTGGTTCTTAACTGCGGTGTTTAGGTACCCACAACTCCACATACACACATACAGCGAGGACATTTGGCAATGTCTAGAGACATTTGTTGTTTTCCTAATCAGGGGAAGGTTGCTATTGGCATCTAGTAAATACAGGCCAGAGATGCTTCTAAACATCCTGCAAATAGCCCTCTTATACACATGCACAGCAAAGAATTATCCAGTGTAATAAATCAAGAGTGGTGATATTTAGGCAGCCCAATATAAAGGTATTAAAGTAAAGTAACCCTAGAAAGACTTCAATCATCTT
Source organism: Camelus bactrianus (assembly GCF_048773025.1). NCBI lineage: Eukaryota > Metazoa > Chordata > Mammalia > Artiodactyla > Camelidae > Camelus > Camelus bactrianus. The sequence continues at coordinate 33,252,272 of NC_133558.1, forward strand.
GACTTCAATCCTGAAATTGTGTGTCCTGGGCTCTGAACTCAAGCACACCGCACTGAGCCCCGGGTTACTGACCAGTGCTCTCCAGGGAGCATGGGTGTCCTCTCATGCCTCCCAACCACCAGACCACCTCAGAACAGGATGCGGTGAATGCAACAGACTGTGTGAAGCGCCCATGGGGCGAGGTGCCCACCACACCGGCCACATCTTCTGCAGCAGTGTAGTGCATTCAGAAGCATGTGCTCTGCCATAGAGCAGGGTGGGAACACCTATGCTAAATCTTTTTTAGCTGGGTGGACTTGAGCAAATTGCTGAGAGTTTCTGAGCTACAATTCTGATAAAATGGAGATGATAACAAACACCAAGTTTCAAGATAGCCATGGAGGGTAAAAAAATAAAATTTGACAGTGCCCGGTACGTAGTACGTATTACAAACAAAAATCAGCCAGCTGGTATCAATTTGTTTGACCCTGAATTTAAAACATTCACACTCTTTTAGACAAACTGATACCTGTATTCACAACACAGTAAGGACTGGCTCTCTGAAAATGTATATGGATTTAGCCCAAGCCACTGTAGTTGATTTTATTATTATTCAAAGTACTCACCACTCTCCTCGAGGGAAGACTGTACATCCTTTGATGTCATGGACATCGGGTGGTGGATAAGAAGGAGATGAAGGTTCTCTTCCTAGGTGCTGCCATGTTGGATCCTCTTTGTCACAAGACAGGAGATGTCCCAGAGACAGACGTTCCTTCAACGTAAGGTTGTACTACAGTCGATATGAAGCCATGGTCGATCCACAAGACATGCACTGTGAGTTAGAAATAAATTTTTGTCAGCATCTGAGGTTTAGAGGTTGTTTTTTAACCATCATATTGATGTGGCTAAGTTGACTGAAACTGCCACCAATTGCTCAACCAGAGATACAAAACTCCCTTCTAGCCCAGGACAGCCAGCACCCAGAGGAAGGCTGACTGGCCAGACTAAATGCTAAATGCTAAAAAGGACAGGGTGTAAAGTCTTCTCAGCCTACTGTGAATTTTAAACTCCATTAATTAGAACAGAAAGAATATCTTGAAACTGAAGACTTTACTTTGTATTTATTTGTTTGTTCATTAGTTTATTTATTTACTTGAAGTATATTTGACTTACAATATTATATTAGTTTCAGATGTATAACGTAGTGATTCAATACTTTTATTGATTATATTCCATTTAAAGTTATTATAAGATATTGGCTGTATTCTCTGTGCTGTTCAATATATCCTTGTGCTTTATTTTATGCACAGTAGTTTCCACCTCTTAATCCCCTCCCTCTGTATTGCTCCTCCCTCTCTCACTAATAGCCACTAGTTTGTTCTCTCTGTCTGTGAGTCTGTTTCTGTTTTGTTATAGCGACTTGTTTGTTTTATTTTTAGAGCCCATATATAAGTGATTACATTCATATTTGTCTTTCTCTGCCAGACTTGTTTCAGTAAGCATAATACCCTTCAGATCCATCCATGTTGTTGTAAGTGGCAAAGTTTCATTCTTTTTTATGGCTGAGTAATATTCTGAAAAGTTGACTATTAAACCTAGAATCTGAACCCAGCATGCAGTCTTGTTCTTCATTTTTTTCCTCAAATATTTGGTCTTTCATCTTCTCCAAACTTTTAGCAAGTCCTTGTCTATCTCAAAAGGACCTCACTTTATGGAGTAATTCAAAAAGTTGCCAATGACCAAAGTCAATATATTATACATAACCACATGCATGAGCATAATGAGTCTGCTTCCAAATGTCTGTTAGTACATAATTCTCTAAATAACCTGATTATTAGGTTTTTCTACAAATCTCACCAATTTCTAGAAGAGCTCTAATTGCTCAACAACTTCTTCTAAGTGACTCACAATTGCCTCTCAGAAAATGTCCCCATTTATTCTATCTACTCCCAACATTTGAGAAACAGTAAGTTTCGTAGATGCTCTTTTTCCCTGCTCTATTGCAAAAAAAAAAAATCATTTTCCTCTCTGCCAACTGATTATGCAGCCACGTTGTTTGAAAGCTTGCATAATTTACATTAGCATGCTTAAGATCTCAGGTGACTATGCCTTTGAGGCCAGCATGCTAACCCCAGTGGGCCGATTTGATATTCTTCCCAATATCTGACCCTTTTTTCCTTGTTAATTACAGGCAGACTTCCCTGGTCTGGCCCTGGATCTGCACCTGTTTCCCATCTTTGAGCAGCTGCTAATTAGGTTGGAAACGGTGGGGCTGGGCAGTGCAGCCACACATGCCTCATCGGGCTATTGATCAGGCTGGCACACCACACGTGTGGTAACGGCGTCTGCACAGCCCAGCTCCAAAATAAAAGCCATTCCTGGAGTTGCATGTTTGGACCCAAGCATACGCCAGGCTCTGCACCAAATATTAAAACACGTGAAAAGAAGAGATGCTGTAGTTTTCAAATAAATGTTTCATCAAAATGCCAAGAATAACCCTGAGTACAGTTTAATTCTCATTCGAGTCTTTTAATATGAAGCAGGGGGGAAAAACTTTTTTTTTTTTTTAGGGAAAACCAATATGTATATTTATATGGAAGTGATTTTCAAGTTAGATTATGTGGTTATGAATTACCTTTATTCTGGGTTCCCATTTGGCCTTGTGCAGAGCACAGTTACATAGAGTTTCATATTTTGTCATCATTTATTGTTTGGGTGGCTATTAATATTTAGAACACTCATTACGAAAGGGGTCGTTGCAGCTATCCACACATAGTTTGGGAAATGGGTGAAAGTATTCTGGGGTTGTCACTACTTTTTTAAAGTAGATTAAGGGATGCTACTAGCAGTTAGTAAGGGGCTGCAGTGTATTCACACAATGATCATTCGTCCAACATCTGTTACAAATCATAAATAATCGACCAGGTTAAAAAAATCACTTTATAAATATCTGTATCTGGAACCTAATTCCATTTCATATGTAGATATAAAATATTTTTACAACTTCAATGTACTAAAATTTAACACCCTAAAACTTTCAAGAATAAAAATTCTGGGAAAGTTAGGTTTGGTTTGGTTTGAAATTTTTCAACAGTTGCTCAGTGTTTTGAAAAGCACATCGCTCTTCTGGTACTTTAATTACTGATAGATCACACTATTATCTTTTCTCCATTTATAGTTTCTCCATTGAAGATTCTGTGTACATCTCTAGGCATCTGACTACCTCACTGTATCACTAGTACAGTTGAGCCTAAGCTTTTATAGGCCAAATAATATTACAATCTTTTTATATAATTTTCCTGGATATTACCATTAGACCATTATATAGATTTTTTTAAATTACATACAGAGTTCAGTTATATTGTCTATATTGTCTATTTTCATTCAAAGATAGTCAAGAGAAGATTACAAAACATTTGTTATGAAAAGAGGAGGTTAGGTCTGATAGGGTGACAGTCACTGTTCTTGGGTAATGCTTCTGGGTACAGTTTTCATTTGTATATGCTTTTGGCATTTTTATACCTTTGACACCAGTGTATGATGGCTAGTCAGTGATTTGTTTCTTAAAATTCTGTTTCTAACTTCCTCTCCTGATACTGCCACACATTCCACTGCTGTCTGTGACCCAAGCACGTTTCCCAGCAGAGCTGCCCCAACAAACCCACTCAACAGTTTAAATGCACAGAAGACTCTGCATTTGAATCACAGTACCTTCTAAAATGGGATCGAGCTGATGTTCACTTTATGTAAACATTGCCGAGACCAAGGAGGTGGAATCCTCATCTAAGGTGCTGTAAAGATCTGTTACTGTTGACCCCTCTTAATTCCTCCAGTCACAAGACTCTACATGATTGATTCTTCACTTTTTGTTCTTACTGGCCTTACAGAAAGTCATGACAGTCACCTTTTTTTTTTTTTTTTTGGTTTTCCTTCCTATATCTTAACAAATGAGAAAATTGTAGAATGAGGCACAAGAAATTTTCTAAAGCAGAGTACATTGGCTTTCAAGGTTCCTGGCCTTTGGTTACATACTCAAAGACCTCCCTCTTGTAAACTGAATATGGCTTAATTTTTATTAAATGTCTTATAAAAGTGCCCCCTTTATTTACCTTGATTGTAGTATTAAGATGGCTTCTCTAATAATTCTCTTTCCATATTCAGAATCTTGATTGATCTGATAATTATGGACACGATATATTTAAATTAATAGATGAACTACCCAGAGTCATTCAACATTTTAGTGTCCTTATTGCCCTGTGACACCCTTATGAAGTACCAAATAGAAGATTCGTTCTCAACCAAATTAGCTAACATATTTGGAAACACAGAGAAAAGGCAAATCAAACATTGTTGCAAAGATCTGGTTTTTTCAGTGTAAGGCTTGTCATGGCTTCTACACAGTAATTTCCCCCAAGAACCTCCAGGCTCTCCTTCTTACAAAAGCAGACCAACGCCAGACTCCAGCATCCAGAGGAAGACTTGGAGTCACCTCACGTAGCATTCCCAGGCTAGAGAAGAGGTCTTTCTTTCCGAGAAAACTCATCTACCACCTCTTGGCTTTTTGGATTACATACCCAGACCTGAACCGTTCATTGCAGTCAGGGAGATGGCTCTGCTGATTGCCTTGTTCCAACCAGGGCTCATCCCTGTAGATTTTTCTCATGTAATCTTACTGTTGAGAGTAGGAGGAAGGAGAGTGTCCCAAAGAAGGTTGTATGAGTGCTGGCTGGGAAAACCAACAGATGTTCATTGCAACGACTTTCCCCTAATTGGATTGATGATTACTGTTTCATGTTATAATAAAACCTTGAAAACATTAAAAAAAAAAAAAAAGTACATAGTTCAACTCTCCAAAAACAAAACCACAATTCCACATTTCAAATAAAAACAAGCTCTGATTTTTTTTTTGCAATTTAATGCATAGCAAATTCAAAGTATTTCTCCAGCTTTGACTTTTTATTAGCAGAAGGTAAATAATGATTCATAGGAATTTTTTTCCTCCAAATACACTGAAATAGTTATTTGTGTGTACCATAGCCCACATTTTGGGCCTATTTTTGAAGTTTCCCTGTGAAATCAAATCATATTGAATATTTCAGAGTCTCTCTCTGGAATATGGATGAAAATTCTTGTCACAAAGCCACATTTGAAAAAAGAAAGTTGTTCTTTATAAAATGGAATAATTTAAAATTAAGCTAATTAAATATCAACAGATACTTTGAAAAATTCATGCTTATAAATTTCAGAAAGACCTGTTGTGTATCTTTTTCTATAGGGAAAAGTGGACTTTCAAACCCAGTGCTGAGAAAAGGTTCATAGAATTCACGGAGGAAGGGAACCTAGAACTTAGGGAGGGTCAGAAGTAAAAATGTCTTTTAAAAAATTCTGCACAGTCTCACCTGGAGCCTGGAAAATGAATTAGGATTGCTAAAAAACTAGCCCATGGTCAGACCAGGGAACAAGATCCTTGAAAGGAATGTTCCCAGCCATGAGAACTCATCCTTGAGGGGAGGGTGTAGCTCAAGTGGTAGAGCACATGCTTAGCACGCATGAGGTCCTGGGTTCAATCCCCACTACTTCCTCTAAAAATAAATAGATAAAAGAAGTCACTCTTGGATATACTGGATTCACAAGGAAACAATGGGGAAAAAAGTGAAGGAGAAGGCTGTACTCAGTGTTGCTTTCCTATCTATTCTTAGTCTTGAGAAAATTGGTGCCTAAATTGAAGGCGGCTTTAACTTCCCCGACCAGCCCTCACCCCGGGGACCACCATGAGTCCTGCTGACCTGGGCAACCACTGGAGGGTCAACTTTCCATGCATCTCAAGTCTTCCTGAGGAAGCCCTCCCGTGTGTTAAAGTGGGCAGCACTGTTTTCCTCTCTCTCAGCTTGTCTGTCTCTCAGTTGTCTGTCCTTTAATGGCTATTGGTTTACGCTCCTGGCAAAGATAGCTCCTCGGAATGGATCTTGGGCGAGACTGTGGGGTCCAGTACTTCCCTCCTGGGGCAGGACGGTGCTGTTTGGCATTTTTGTGGTGATAATCTGCCAGACTCTAGCTTTGTAAATTGTCAGATTGACCCTGTATGTTCATTGAAATCAGAATTCCAATTAACAGCACAGTTGTCATTGTTTTAAGAGCCAGTACTGTTGGGGATGCTGGGGAGAGTTTGGCTGGGTGGCTGGTTAGCAGGGAACCATGATGGAAAGCGAATGAGGAACAAAAGAGGATTAGGAAGAGAATTTGCATGGGCCATTCTCTTTTAGAAATCCCAGTCCTTAAAGGGCAGGCTAACCCTTTTGCATGCTTCTACAATACTAAGCACTCTGACATGAATTATTTTTCAAATATGTACTAGGGAGAAGCATTTATATGTCTAATGCTGTAATAGGCATCTTGGAGGTATAATAATACAAAAAGTAATATCGGGTCCGCAGAAATCTTTAAAATGTGGACATTATATAAAATGTAAAATCCCTGATGCAATTCACTTCAGTTTAGCTGGAAAAATAACACAGCCTGGTAGAAAATCTAAGGTTAGTTTCCTCTGTGTATCAGTTGCCTTGGTTCTGTTCTGAGGGACTAGACCAACCTTAACTTAATCCAACATACATATTCATGTGCCCTTGCTTACAAATGAATACAAATCTAACACTTCTGCTGAAAAAAAAAAAAGGAAAATATATTTCCAAGTGAGTGTAAGTCTATAGGTCTGTAGTGAGGTTGTTTGCTACAAGTAGGGTGACCATATGTCCCAATGTGCCCCAATGTGCCTGGGACAGTCTCAACTTACTCTCATTGTCCCAGTATAATTATAGATAGAGTGCCTTTCACCCTCAAATGTGATGTAGTTCAGAGAATAAATTATATGTTCATTCTATACAACATGGCATGTTTAAATGACTTCTAAAGACATCAAAACTTCCAAAATAAAAATAAAATAATTTTGGTCCACTATCTTTACTTGTATGTAGTTTGTGTGACTTCCCTAAGCATATAGAAGTCACACAGAGAGGAAAGAGAGGGAATATTCTGGTTCATTCCCTGAATACTTTTCCACTTGTAGCCATATAAGGGCCTTTCAGGTATGGATCTAACAGTGCTTGTTCAAGGTGGCTTCCTTTACCATGGAAAACTGGTTAGCAGCTTCTTGAGGTGCTAAATATAAATTTACCATATGTCCCAACAATTCCACTTGTAGGTATCTAGCTAAGAGAAATTAACACATTTTTCCATATAAATACTTATATTCAAATGGCCATCGCTACCTTATTTATAACAGCCCCAAACTGGAAACAACCCAAATGCCCACCAACTCATGAATGGATAAACAGAATGTGGTATATCCACATAAGGTAATATGATTCCACAATAAAAGCACATAAAGAGCTGATGAGTCCTGAAATACGGATGAACCTTGAAAACAGGATGCTAAATGAAAGAAGCCAGTCACAAAAATGCCACATCTTCAGTGATTCATTTCTATAAAATATCCAGAAAAGGCAAATCTGTGAAGACAGAAAATAGATTTCGGGGTTGCCTAGGACTAGAGGTGGGACTAGGGAATGCCAGCTAATAGGCATTAGATTTTTTTGAGGGGGTGGGGGGAGGAGTGAAAATGGGCTGTGGTGTTGGTTGTACAACTCTACATATTTATTAAAAAATCACTGAAGTGTACACTTGAGACAAGTTAAGTTATGTGGAATGGGTATAACACTCCAATAAAGCTGTTTGAAATCAGTCAATCTATCACCTTAAGAAAATAGGAAAATCAACACATTCAGAAAAGGTAAGTGACAAATTTTAGTATCTAATGAATCATTTAAAAATTCCCTTTCAAAATCTGTCTCCCTAAAAGCCAGATTCCAAGCAACTGTAAAGACAGCATATCAATTGGGATAGAGTAAGTTATGCTGTGGTAACAGAAACCACCCAAATTTCAGTGGCTTCACACGACAAAAGTTCACTTCTCTCTCTTACTAAATGGCCATCAGGTGTCATGAACAGGGGTTGGGTGACCCAGAGAAGGGCTATATTCATCCTAGTGATCGGAAACCAAGTCTGATGGAAGACTGGTCTTAAACAAGTTTGTTCCCAACATTCCCAGAAAAGGAAAGAGGAATGTGGGACCTTGCACTGTGACTCTGACAACTTCTTGGAAGTGAAACACATCACTTCTGCTCTCACCTCATTGGCCAAAGTAAGGCACAGACCGCAGTTCATTTCAAAATATAACGGGGAAGCCTAAAATTACCATATATTCAGATTGAGGAGAAAGATGTAAAGAGTTTTCATAACTGCTACAATGTAATAAACTTGAATGTATGCCTTCCATTCCACTGGCTGTATCTGAGCAGAGTGCAAGCTAGCCTAGGGCCCGCCAACAAAGACCATGGCAGGTTAAGAAAAGTAGATATACTGGGTTTGGGTGGAGTCAGAGGATCAGCATTTATATTTAGCAAGTTGATCCTTGAAAGGAAAATCTAGAAACCCTGGCTAGGCCCTAGATATTAAAGATTTAAAGCAACATTTTAAGACAGACTTACATCTTAGGGCTTAAAACTTATGCTTCAGTAGTTGTTACGACTTTAATGGAAAAAAAATTTCTACAATATTAATGGGCAGGATATTGCAGGAGTGTGTAGTATGCTGAAGCCCAGGCTAAGGCTTGGTCAGATAAAAAATGAGAGACATAAAAATAGCAGTGGAGTCTAGAACTTTGTTGAAACATGAAAAATCATTCAGTAAATGTTGAATTTTATTACATGATTGTTTCTATATCTCTCAAAAAAACATTTGATTCTATACCTTTATTTTCTTAACTACTTGATTATCGTGATCTACCTGTCTCAAGCACCACATATTCTTTAAAAAGTATCTATTTATTTTAGCATTCAGGGAAATAAATATGAATTTAAAGGACAAAGAAATTGAATGCTAAGAATAAGACAGAAAGTAGAACAGCACTTTTCTCTAGACCAGTGATGACACAGAGGCTGGAATACACAGGAGAACTTTCTAAAGTAACAGGAAAAATAAAACAAACAGTTTGATGCCATTTTTGGGGAAGTTGATTGCCAAAGTTTACTCCATTCATGCCAAGAAATATTTTAGACATAGGGTGATGGTATTTTTTTTTTTTAATTTTTATTGAAAAGTCTCCACTTTGGGGTTTTTCTAGGGGGGGTGTAATTAGGTTTATTTATTTTTTAATGGGGGTATTGAGATTTGAACCCAGGACCTTGTGCAAGATAAGCATGCGCCTTACCACTGAGCTATACCCTAGCCCCCCTCCCCTCAATAGGGTGATTGTTTAAAAATTACCAGTCAGATTATCACAAATGCTTCCAGAATCTTCATTCCTTTTTGGTGACTGTTTAGTGCTTTTGACTGGTTTTAATTTTGTTTCCCACACCCTTTCCCCCAATAACACTATTTATATCATTGTTGTGTCTTTACCTTATAGTTCTTTAAAGGCACGAAAAGCCCCAGATAAATCCTGAAAGTTTCTCTTAGACATTTAAATTAGAGTCTATTTAAGAAAAAAAAAAAAAAAAAAAAGAAGTACGATTTTAAAGTCACTTGGCAAACTGATTCTGTCAAGAAAGCTTAGTTTCATTCTGTTTGCTGCAACAGCCTTTTTTTTTTCATAACTCCACTCTGCTTGTTCTTGTAATACATTTGGGAGTCCTGTCAAGGCCTATCCGCTCTCTAAATAGCTTTGCAGATTAAATTTTTAACTCTCTTCTCTTCATGCAGATGTATATTTCTGACAAAGAATTGCCCTGAGATGTCAGCTTCCATTTTTCTCACTGGAGAAACGGCATATAGGTGCAAGTGTGGATTCTCAAAACTCAGCCTCGTCAGGAAATGCAGGCGCACGCCTAGATGCCTGTTACTCTCCAGGACCACGCATCTGTGTTTCCATTGTTCACTTCTTCTACATTCCCTGCATCTTACTTTTATAACCTCCTTTCCCTGCAATGAGTCTTAAGATAAGTGTGTAAGAGACTAAAACAAGAACACAAAGAGTTTTTATTTGTGTAAGTTGTCATTTTAATAAGGAGGATATGCCAAGGTGCTACCATGGTACAAAAGAAAAAGCATATAGTCAAATCTGGTCCATATGGGGCTGATTTTCTTTTGTAGATGATGCCTGAGATGAACTTGAAAGAGAAAAAGAGTGAGAAGGTCATTCCAAGGAAAGAACACAACAGAAATAAGGCCAAGAATTTGCAGCAACAGCATAATCTATATAAAGATCTTCAAAACTACGGGCAAAACTAAATTCCAAAGAATGAGACAGAGGTGGGCATTTCCGGTAACATCCTACATCACTGAACCCCATTCAGTCCTGGGAAAAGGGGTGACATTATCCTAACCCATAGCAGGACCCTCTTTAAGGCCACATACGTTTCTCTGTTTTTATAGCTTAATAACCAATTTGTACAAAGACTCGATCTGGTACAAGGATGATTTAAAGAAGGCACCTCCATTACCCATAACTGAGAAGAGATCAATAGCTTTTATTAGTCCAGTCTGACTTTTGTTCCAAAGTTAACCTAAGACCAAAAGAAGAGGCAGAGTGATGCACTAAAGAGAGCACTTAATTTATTAGAAGACACATGTTCTAGGCTGAGCTTTGTCAGTCACCAGTTGTAAAACCTTGAGCACACCATTTTAATCTCATTGCCTATCAGTTTCCCTGTCTGCAAAATAATAGAGTGAATTTACGTGATTTCTAAAGTTTTCCCATTCTAAAACCACGTGGTGCCGTGCAGCAAGTGAACGTTTAACTGGCAGTCATAGGAAAGAACATCAAAGCAAAAATAAATGGAATACATGGAAGCAATAAAAGAACTCACCAATTAACAAATTTGTATACATTTATAAAAATTTACATCTAAAAGCATCATACTCATGATGTTGGGTTTATGTGTTTAAAAAGAATCCTTCCCTTTTAGAAATAAATAATGAAGTCATTGTGGATTACATGAAATGATGTCTGAGACTGACTTCATAATGATCTAATAGTGTTGGGGATGAGTAGGAGATAGAAAACCAAATGAAACGAGAGGAGCCATCTATCTGTAACTGTTGAGGCTGGGTGATGAACGCTTGGGAGTACATTTCTCCCCATCTTTGAGCATGTTTGAAGTTTTGCATAATAACTTTTGTTTTTAAATTATTGCGTCTATTTTGTTCAGGGAAAAGCACCAAGGTATAGAATAACATATTTGTGTTTGGAGGAAGGGAGGAGGAGGCATATTAAATATTTGTATTTGTTTTATTTCCATAAAGAAACATCGGAGACTAATAAAGAGGAGTTACTTTTTGATGGTGCAGACAGTAGATGTTCTCTTATAGTGTCCTCTTGACCAAAAAATTTCTTTGATTTTGTTTTCCATGACCTCAGAAGTTCTGAGACCTATTGGGAAGGTATTTTGTCCATCAGTGGAATTTGCCTGATGTTCTTCTATGACTAGATTGGTGTGATGGGTTTTGGAGAGAAAGACCACAGAGGTAAAAGTGTCATGTTCATCACATCACATCACATCAAGGGTACATATTATCAACATGAGTTATCATTGTGGACGTTGACCTTAATCCCCTTCCCCGCCCTCTCCACACTACACTCACTGAAAAGAAGTCACTATGTGCAGCTACATTTAAGAAATACAAAGTCAAGTCTATAATATTTTAAATTGGTGTGTTTCTCATTTTTATTGCTATTGTGCTATTTTAAAAATTATACACCAAATATCATTTTTGGTCCACTGTATGTATTATATACACATTGCAAATACATTCTGCCAGACTGGGTCTTTTCATTTTTTTAAAACACATTTTTTGATTAAACTCCAATTTGTCACTTCGTTCTTTTGTGGTTTGTAATGTTTGTGTCCCATTTAAGAAGTCATTACCTACTCCAAAATTATAAAGATATTCCCCTGTATTTTCTTCTAAAACCTTTATTGTTTTACCCTTCAAATTTCAATCTACAGTTCATCTGGAATTGATTTTATGTATGATGTGAAATTTAAGATTCATTTGTTCTCCCGTATGAATATCTAATTCACAACGTGCCATTCATTGAAAAGATCATTCTATCGCCCCTGTATTTTAGTGGCACAATTTTCGCTTTTTTTGGATAGGTAATATATTAATGTGATTAAAAATCAAAACAATATTAAACGTTACAAATTAAGAAGTCTTGTTCCCACCCTGTAGCTGTAAGGACAGCAATAAACAAACAAACAAACAAACAAACAAACAGAATGTTCATAGCCAAAATCTTGATAGAACATAAGTGCTCATCAACAAGAGAATAGAAAAATATATTATAGAGTATTCATATGATGGCATATTAAACAACAATTTTCTTAAAAAGTATGAAGTATGGCTACACACAACAATAAAAACAACTCTCTCACACTTAAGGTTGAACAGAAGAAGCCCAAGCAAGTATACAATGTATGATTCCATTTAAACGAATTTCATAAACAGGCAAAACGAATGCGTGATGACACAGGTGGGACTAGGGGTGAACTTTTGGACTGTAGTTTGTAAGTGGGCAGAAGGCAGATTTCTGGGGGCTAGAAATGGTTTGATACTGAGCTGTGCACTTTATTGAATGGTTGTTACACCTCAATGAAGAAAACATTTTTTAGTAAATTTTAAATGAGCAAATTGACAAAGGAAGGCATCAAATGATAATAAGAAAAAACATGTTTACAAGAAGTAATCAAAGGCAATCACCTTAACATATAAAAGGTCTTCCAAATCAATTTGGGTGATTCAGCTTCTGTCGCGCACTCTCTCTCTCTCTCTTCCACTTCCCTTCTTCCCTTCCTCTCTTTTCCTTTCCACCCTCTTCCCCTCCCTCCTCTTCCTTCCCATCTCCTTCCTTTCTCCCCTTTCCCTGTCTGGATACAAGCCTTGGAGCCCTGAGCCACCAGGTAAGAAGTTCAGTGATCTTGAAGCTACAGAGACCGTATGTGGAGACCACACTGAGAAGGAGATGCCCCAGGAGTATCTCCAGCGTAGCTACAAGGAATGGGAATATAGAAGCCTTCGATATGAACCCCCCCCCCCACATAATGTAGCCCCCACACCCTCATGAGAGACCCTGAGCCAGAAATGCCTGGTTAGCCATTCTTGATTTCTTGACCTGCTGTAACCATCATAAATAATTGTTTTAAGCCACCAGGTTTGGGGATGATCTTTAATGCAGCAGTAACAACAGGAAGATGCCCAGAGGAGAAGAGAGCCAGGTGCAGGGTCTGGAGGTCAGAGGGAGCCGTTTGCAGGGGCAAGGTGAGGTCCTGTGGACCATCACCACTCCCTGGGGTTGCTTGTACACTCTGGGAACAAACAGGGCCATCACACAAAAGAACTCACTGTGTCCCAGCGGAGCCAACCAAGAGAAGCAGATGCCGCCACCTCCTTTCCAGAGAGAAGATGTGTTCCAAGCTGAGCAGGTCAGAGAGAGATGGCAATGGCCCAGGCAGGGGCAAGAGGAGTTCTTGGTGAGGAAAGTGAGAGTCGCTGTGCAGCGGCAGGTGAAGCCCGGCATGGAACCTGTAGATCTGCAGTCTCCAAGTATCTGCTGGAACCTTCGACCTTCCCCTGAGGCCCGAGGTCACATTCCAGCCCTGCCCCGTGCCAACTGCAGCAACGTGTGCAAGTTCCTTAGCTTCTCTGGGCCTCAGTTTCCTCATATGAAAAAATTAAGATACGGATAGTACCTAACTCATAAATTGGAAGATTATGAGGATTCAACGAATGCTTACATGTGAAGGGCTGTGAAAAGTGACTAATCAATGTGGTCAGCCCTTGGGAAGTTTAAACCCTTATTATTAGTGTCACCAGGTCTTTGTGGGGGTAAAATTAGGTGAAATCCAGGGAAAATACTGAAGTTCCTACCAACCACATGAGTCGTAATATTTGAAGTACTGCTGTAAATGTGACTCTTGTAATGTAGCCATGAAACCTGGGATCTATTGATTAAAGAAGTCAGAGAAATGCATTTGAAGACCAAAAGATATTATTTATTTCCTGTCAAAGTGACAAAGATTTGTTAAAATATAACCCTCAGTGCTGGTGACGGTGCAATGAAGAGTGTCCCTCTGTTGTCGTAAATACACCTCAATGTATCTGTCCTGAGTAGCAGCTCTCCTCTAACTGTTGTGAGTCAGAAAATACCTGCATTCTTTCCCCATCCTTACAAACGGTGTGATACAGCATTTGTGTGATTTTAGACTTTTAGGGTAAAAATATTTTTCCTTAGACCTCGGAAGCTTTTGTTCCATGAATTTTTGGCTTCCCAGCTTATTTTGGAGAATCTGTGTCTGTGTGATTGGTGTTGCTTTCTAGATAACATATTTTAATTTCATTTTGGGTGTGTGGCTCTTGGTTGGCAGTGAGTGGCTACCTCATCAGGCAGCACAGGTCTACAGCCTTGTCACCCTCAATCCTGGGAAAATGTCTTCTGTTATTTCTTTGATCATTTCTTTCCCTCTGGTTCTCCTTCCGCTCTTCTGAGAATTTCTATTTTTCAGGCATTGAACTTTAAAGAATAATCCTTGATGTCTCTTAGTTCTTCTCCTGTTTGCTATCTCATTGTCTTTTTGTTCTACGCACTGACAGATTTTTTTCTACCTTATATTACCACTTTTCTGCTGAAATTTTTTTTTACTGAAGTACAGTTGCTTTCCCATATTACATTAGTATGTAATGATTCAATATTTTGACAGATTATACTCCATTGAAAGTTATTACAAGGTAATGGCTGTATTTCCCTGTACAATATAGCCTTGTTGCTTATCTATTTTATACACAGTAGTTTATGTCATTTAATCCCATACCCCTGTCTTGCCCCTACTTTCAAGAGTTGTTCTTTGAATGTTTCTCCTTTGTCACAACTTTTTGGTATTTTTATAAATTTTATTCAGCACTTTTATTAGAACTTCATTATGTCTGTCTGCTCTAATATCACAGTCCCCCTGCCAGCCAGGTCCCCCTCCCTCTTTCATACTGAAGAATTTCCTCAAATGTCCAATAATCCTTGATTGACCATTCAGAATTACAAGACACTAAGCAGCTGATTAGGAGTTATATGTTCCTGAATTCCTGACTTCTGCACTTGGTTTTAGGATGATCAGAATGCCAACCCATTTGCTAGAAGAGTACAAAATCTAAAGCATGTGACATTCTTTTCTCTGAGGTCATGGACTTTCTCTATGGAAGAAATCTCCAGTCTCCTGCCTGTAATGTTTGGGGGCTGGTGGGAGTGAGACTGTATGATAATATATTTTGGATGAAGGGGGGCTGTGAGTCAGCTCTCTCTATATAAATTTTCAACAAGTCCTCCTGTTTTGATCCACATTTCTCACCTTGCACCCTGGTTTCTGGTAGATCTAAGCCTCTGGAGATTCTAAGAAACAAATGGACTCCCTGCCCATATTCTCCTGTATGAATATCAAAGCTGTGTCTTCCTTTGCCCTACTACATGAATTACCATGTTTCCATCGGCTTTTCATCTTCCAGAGTTGTCGAAACCTCTTAATGCCTGAAGCACACTCTCTTGTTCTTCAACTTTTATCTACTATTACCTATTTTTATCTACTATTATCTAATTCTGTGAATTCATATGTGTTTACACACTTTAAGGAATTTCAGAAGGGTCTTTAGAGGAGAAGAGATAGACATGTTCTATTCATCATCTTCAAACAGAAGCCTCTGGTTTTCCTTTCCAAACTTACATTTTAGAACTAATTATCGCTATTTTCTAGATCACTATTGGTCAAAAATCACTTAACCCGGATTCTGAGGCACACACTTAAAAACCACGCTTTGGAACGACGGCATTAGGTGCTAAGAATATTCATTTTTTTAACAAACACTCCCACGTTTATTCTAACAAAATTGTTTTTGAACACATTGAGGAAAGCTGCTAAAGTTTGACAAAAGATTGTTTAGAAATACCTATATTATTACGTATAATTTGCGTTCTAGATTTACCAAGAAATCAAGAGTATGTTAATATTTATCATAATTACCACTGTGATAATATTATCAATGCTATCAATCAATGCTCCCTAAAATATTAGAACATAGTTCCAGGTTATTTCTCTGCCATGTAATTTGACTCGTGTGAGTTCATTACACTTCATGTATAATTATTTTCTGTCGCACTTTTTATCATTACTTGTAAAGTGATAGGAGTTTTCCCCTACATTTTACACTTTTAACTTGAACCAAACTTATAGTGAAATTAATAACTTGATTGCTAATTTTTATCTGGATTTTTGTATTTCTGTTTTTCTACTTGTAAACTTTGAGGTTTTTTGTGAGGTTTTTGGTGAAGGTAGTAATCACTGGGTTTTTGCCCAGTTTTATATTCTTTTTCTTTTTAAACTGTGTTTATCTCAAGATTTACATCATATGTTTTATATGGTGCATCACATAAATGTTATCCTATATATATTTTGATTATGCTTTTGGCCTTATTAGTAGAAAGTCAGTATTGGGGCTGTCTATGCTGGTCATAGGACTGCTGGGATGTATAAATACCAGATGGTCACTATCCTGAGTTCAGTAAGAGTCTAACAAGAACAAAACCCCAGATAATATGGGATAAATACTAAGAATGCAGCCTACAAAATATAGTGTCAAGGAACCTGTCATCTCTACATTCTAACTCATTGAAAATGTAAAATATAATTATGCCTATAAAACATCAATCCACATTCTGTTAATGATTTGACAATGCAATGAATTTCTTAGCAATCATGGGTGCTTTGGGGTGTGTGTTTGTGTTTTATGTTTTGCACTTTACCTGTGAAATTGTTTATGCCACCTCTGTGTTAGGCATAGATCAGTTTATGAAAATAGCCGTGTAGAAACATATGTACAGCTCATTGTGCTTGGTAGTTTTGCAATTTATTGCCCTTGTAAATTAAGCATCCAAATGGTATCTTAATACCCTTCATAATAATAAAGCAAACACAGTTACAATTGACATTTTTCCTGGATTAAATTGTACATTCCATGATCTATAGCTCACTCTTATCTGTTCCATGTCAGAACCCTTTGTTCTACAAGATTTCTTTTCTTGCAATATTGATCCTTATTGATCTTAACGTAGTACAATAGTGAATAATTAAATATTTTCTCAGAGAAACAAGTCGTCCCCTCTTTCCAATATGACCTTCACCTGATGTTCAAACAGTTCCAGCTATTACTGAGGAATCTTGTTGGTGCAAATTTGACCTCTGTTGTCCTACTTTGAAAATGCACTTGATTTCTAACAAGAGCTTTTAGAAATGTAACAGTGCTGATTTGTTAGATAATGAAATCCAAATTGTTCTAGAAAAAGGTGCAATTATACAGCATGTAATACACAAATAAATTGACTTAATGTTACATTATAATGAAAACTGTGCAAAATCCTCTACACAAGCACAATAAAATAATAAAAAGTAATAGAACAGGTAATAGATGTAAAATAAATGCTAAAAAAGTAGTTCAAATCATTTTCATACCAGTCAAAAGATACTGAGGAGGGCGCATCCAATCACAATAAAACACCAGAATGAAACACTTCTAAATAGTAATATAAATTTTTGTGGACACTTCATGTCCCATGATGTGGAATTGACATATAGTTTGATTTTCTTTTTCCTAATGTAAGCCACAGTTTTACAGTCCTAGTGAAAACATTTTATTGCTGGGGATGTATTAGACATGGTTCATTTCCCTTCTCAGTATGGCTTTAATTTTCCACATCCATGGCTTGACACAGACCCAAACACCAGAAGATGGTTGTCTGCTATAAACTGTTTGGTTTTCTTTGATTGTTTTACAATTTAATCTATAGTTCATTCCATTAACCCTTTCCATTTTAATGCTGCCAAGTCTCCCAGCTCCTTAATATAAAGATAAACTTCCCCCCAAACACTTACATTTATTCTGGTTTCTCATGCTCAGAGAATTACATGCTGTTGTGGGTGGGGGTGGGGGGACGGCGGGACAAGGAAATGTTTCTTTCCTAGTTAACTTTTCCGAGGCCCTGGGTAATTGCAAAATAATTGACATCTTACAAGGGAGGGGGGTTCCCCTCTTGCTTCATAATACATTCGTCATTATTCATTCATTGGGTTCCGTTGTCTTCATACCGATCTGCTGAGCCAAGGAAGTGCCACTGTCATTCTAACTTCCTCCTCAAATCCCTGATCTTTCGGAGGGTGTGGGGTGGACAGCGGGGAGCGGGGGAGTCCTTCCCTGGCTACTTGTTGTCACATCCGATATCCTGTTCCTTCCGGCAGAGAAAGTGTATCTGGGAGGGTCACCGGATCAGCCTGTGCCTGGGGCATCTCGCCTCAAGTACAAAAGACTTGACTCAACTCACGTTAGTCTTCTCGGTGGCCTATCGGCGGTGACGGACTGCCAGCTCGGGCTGTGGGCGAGCAGTGATGACTGCCTTGAAATGCTAAGTGCTTAATTAAGGACCTTTCATATCAGTTAGTGAGGCCTCCATCGCCCGTAGCCCTGGGCATTGTACTTTACCAAGGGCTCCCTGGAGCCAGAGCCAACCTCATCGCAGTGACAAGCAGAGAGAGAGAGAGAGAGAAACAAGTGGTTTCAATCCTCTCAGAGCCTTCCCCAAATCTAAATACAATCCGACAGCTGACTGGTCATCGTTGGCCGACTCCTAAAAAATACACTTTTTCATGTTCATGGAAATACAATGAACTTGTGTCTCCCTGGCAGGGCTGCTCCGTGGACCACTCCTCGGAGAAGAGCAATCTCATGGTCCGCAGCCGCGCGGCCAAGCACCCTGCAAAAGCTTTTCTGTCCCTTTGCGCACAAACACAGCTGCACCCCACGGAGGTCATACTTTTAACAGAAGGAAAGACTTTTTTGTCTGATGCCTTTCCCCCCCTATTTTCAGTAGCCTGTTACTATTTGAAAAGTCCATCTTAAATGATGGTGAACTTCTGCTTATAGCTTATGACTATCTTGCTCTTTTAGGGTGGAACCTCTACCTGAATTACCTGAAAGAACTTCTGTAAGTGACCATGGCCAACCACGTTTAAAGTTACTAAATCCTGATCCGTTAGTAAGAAAAGCTGCAGCTGCCAGTGGGCTCTGTTACCTTGGTAATTAGCAAAATGACTGACCACTCACAAGTGAAATGCAATACAGGTTAAAGCAAAGTACAGGAGGACTGTTTGCCTATACCTTATTGATGAAGAAAAAATACAAATTCCTCATTCATTGAAAAAACAAAAAACAAAACAAAACAAAAAAACAGACTGCTTTGACCAGCGCATGCAACAGAACACAAATTATGCATTTCAAAACTAAAATAGAGGAACCATTAGCAATGATTTTGACTGTGACTTGAACCGATCCTGGTAAAGAGAGAATCTATAAAGCCATGTGTTTGACATTACTCTGCGGTACTGATGCGTCACAGCTAAAATTCTTGATCCAAAAGAGTGTTTGGGGACCTAAAATATTGCTGCCTCTACCCTCTGTGTAGAACCACATGAAAAGACGTTTCCTGGTGTCAGAATGTTTCCAAATCAAAAGTTGACCACCGCTATTGCTTCCTGATACACTTGGGGTTCCCTGACTCATTTAATTCCTTATCCTTTCATTGAGAAATGTTCATATAATTATATATGTACCTATTAGTGTTGTGTTTATACACATATAAGTGAATGCAGATTAATATCTAGAAAGTAAGGATAGATTTGCATTGTGTTTTTTCAGACAGAGAAAAGCAGGCTTGTGAACAACAGCTCATGAAATTCTGCCTCTGGAGGCAGTTGGAATTTGAATGCCGACTTTCTTGATTGGTTCTAAGTGATCACGTTAATAGAAGAATTGAAATGGAGGGTCATAACATTATCTCTTTAATTTGTTCCCAGAGTGAATAGGAGAGGGCACCTTGGTGATTTACCATTTATGAATTAGAAGTGGGTTTGAACTCTTAAGAGGTCAGTCTCCAGCACTGTGAACAGCCTTCAGATATCAGTATTTCCACCTCAGGATGCTGAAAAGAAACTGTCCACTTGGGAAGCTGCTTTTACCTAAAATTACACCTCCACACTTGAATCTCAATCTCTGCTTCTCTCTTCATCAGCATATTGAAGGGATTGGTCATAATATTTTTGGTTACAGCAATGACCTATGCAAGTCAGAGAAATACCTTCATCCCACCCAAATATTCACCCCATGCACATCTTTCCATAGTAGAATCCCAGAGAATTAAACAGCTGAAGCAACTGCCTTAAATCTTAGCCCATAGAAATGTCTATAATTAAACAGCAACAGAAAAGAGACAAATAGGAAATTCATTCCAGGAAAGAAATACCATGTAAGATATTAGAATACCCTTGCTTGTGGCAATTTACTTTTACAGTAAAACTTTGTACTGTTGTAGAATCTGTCCTTTTTTCTTAGGAGAATTACTCTGACTTTAACATTCATTAAATGCTATCTCCTTCTACCCCTTCCAAAATAATATTGAGAATACGAAGTTGGAGCAGATGGCTTCCCAAAGTCAACATCTTCCCTAATCTAGGGGCCGGGGGAGGTAAGTATCTCTGCTGGAATTTACTGAAGAAATCTTTGTTTGTGAATGGAATTCATTTTTATTTCCACAGGTAATATTCTTCTCACACAGTTAGGTGCAGCTTCCTGACTCAAAGGGGAGAAATAGTTGGGATGTTGATCAAAGTCCTCATTTGAGGAGTTTATTTCTGAAGAAGTGCCTTGTGCCGAGCCTGAGGCATTGAAAGTAGCCGTAGTTGCAGCTGATGGAATCTGTTCTTTTTAAATATGTCAGCCTACAAATACTTTTGCCCTGCTGGTGATCCTGGGAATTCCCGAACCTGCGACCAAGAACTTCATCCTCTCTACCTTCTAATTTAATTCTGCCAGGCAGCTTAGGTTACAGCAAAAGGCTTCCAAGAGCATCGGAGAAAATAAAACACGTGAAAATCTCTAGGAAGCACACAGGGAACTAATAAACAGTACTTTCTCTTCCTGTTTTACTCCTAATAGGGAAAAATACATATTAAATAGTCTATGTTCTCCTAAATTTGATTAGAGAACTGAGCAGCCATCTCAAGAAATTTAAGCAGCATAGGCGGTCTATCTCAAACGTACAGACCTTCAAGTAGATATTTTAGAATTTGAAAAATCCAGTTCTATTGTCTGTCTTGCTGCTAGAATTCAGCAAGTCAACTTTCCACACTTCTTTGACTAGTTTTATGGGCATGGGTATATGGGACTGAATAGTAAATAGTAGCTGGTTTAGCCCTGACTTAGCTTTATAGCAAGGAACAAAAAATACGGGTCCTAGTGTCCCAATAAAATGAGTCTGGCTGCATTTGGACTACTCTATTTGAAATGAGCTACCCATTTGAAATATTTTATCAAATACCTTCCCAAGTGCCAGATAGAGTCCAATTTTTTTGGTGGGGGGGGAGTAGCAGGGAAGGGGGGCAGTATGGATGACACAGGAGGTAAATACAGACAAAATTTGATTAGAGAAACTAGGTATTTGGGTGGGGGGGCTGGTAGTGAGGAAACAATGGAACTTCCTAAAGGTGGATTTTATCATTTTTAAATTGGTTTCAAGGCTCCATTTCTCTTTTTTGAGCATTAACATCTGACAACTGAATGCTTGCATCCAGTCTTTGAAACATTCAGCATCTCCATTAATCTGTCTGTAAAATAAAGCTCACACCACAAGCTGACATTAGATCCTAATTGTAACTAAAGATTAATCGCAGCAAATAACATGCAAGGAATTTAATTCTTATCTCAAAGTCAAATGGGTACAAAAACTTCAGCAATATATGATTTTAAAACACTGGACTATTAAATCTAGATGAAATACAAAATTAATCAAACACGCAAAATCAAAATCATACTGATTGCTGTCTCAATTCTTTGTACCTCAGTTTACAGAATGCCAAAGCTCGCTTATTCATGTGAACATACAAATACTAACAATAGCTGTATGCTATGTATTTATACATACGATCTTATTTGCATGTAAAATGTTTACCCTTAAGTTAAATTATTTGCATAGGATTTAACCTGACCTTCTAAAATAATCCGTGTGTATCTGATTGGAAGAAGCATTGATACTTTGAATCATTATTCATTTGCATTTACGGAGCTTCTGTAATCACTTAAAGAGAAATCCCAAAATGTCAAATACTTTTAATTCTACTCATAAAACTTAATTTGGCAGATAATTTTCTGGGACGTTGCAACACGCAGGAAAAGCAGGGGCATTTTTAATTTTTTTCCCGTCGCTTTGTCAGTCAGGACATGTTGATGCCATTTAATGAAACAAAGCGGAACACGGATGGAGTAGCGGTTTTAAATCAGGTCAAACGCTGGTGAATACCAGCATCCTGGGGACCGATCTCATTCTGGAGGAAAGAGAGCAAGAGAGAGAGAAAAAAGCGAGATAAAGAGTGAGAAAGAGAGATCACTGAAAAGATTATTGATAATTCAAAGGCCCAGTGTCTGCACTCACTCAGCGACGTGATGCTGACAATTATTAACCACAGACCTGTGGTCGCGGAGTAAGGGTAAATAAGCTATCACCGCCGAGCCGCGTGGTGGGCTGGCGTCCACTGGAATGCATTTTCCTGCAGCAGGCGCTACCTGATGACAGCTACAATCAAGAGTGGCTGCAGGCAGCTGCTTTGCTCCAGGCCACATTCAATTATGTCGGACTGCATTAGTCCCTGGCGAAGCTGTCACCTTCCAGTCTGTGAAGTGATAGCATGAAGGGGCTCCTGAATTCTCTGCAGTCCCTTGCTTCGGGTTTCAGGGGGAGGAAGGGAAACAATGTGGAAAAAAAAAAAAAAAGACCATTAGTACTCTGACTGCTTACAGCATTCATTTTGCTTTCAGAGTAGGAAAAAAAAAAAATCTTGGGTGAGCTGGAGTCAAGAAGTTGTCTGGTGCTGGATAATTGCAGGGTAATTTTTCCCCCCCTCCAACAAGTAACTCTTTTTCAGGAGGTGGTGCCAGGAGAGTGTCCTATTTTCAAGATTTGAGTCTCCGTGGTTCACCCTTCTCAGGAGATAGCGCTGCATTGGAATATGTTTTCTAATGTATGATCTCCCCAAGGATTTTCTAGCAGTCAAGACATTTTGCAGAATCTGATCGGCGAGGGTGGGATATGTGACTTCTTTCCTAAGCTTTCCAGAACTTCAGGTTGGATGGATGTTGAGCTATCTTTCCTAAGGAATCACCTGGTGTTCGGGGCTAAAGAGAAATGAACTCAGGTTATTCTGGGAAGTTACCTGGGGACAGGATGCAGTTTTGATGACCAGCCTGCCCAGAATAGTTTGTAAGCTTCACCACACTACAACCAATGACTGAGGCATGCTGGGATTAGAGATTTTTAAGGGGAATCAGTGTTTTGACTTCTACACAGAGTACACGAAGTCTCAAACAGAGTTGAGGAGGGTTATAGCTACTCAGGATATTTGGTTAGAATGTCTAATCCAGTACCACTAGCTAGTGAAATTAGCAGAGTATTTTTCTAAGTAATTCGCTAAGTATAACACTAAGTAAAGTCCAGGCACCATGGTATTAAGATGTGATGTCCATTCTCAGGATATCCTCTAATTGGAGGCAAAAACGTAACCCATAAACTATTGAAAGATCAATTCTGGAACATACAGGACCACCGCCACCCCATGACTCACTGTGCAATCTGGGCACACTTAATCTCTCTCTTTGAGTTTTCATGTTGTAAAAACAGGTACAAGGATGTCTCCAGATAGAGATTATGAGAAAATAAATGTTACGTGCTTTAGAAGTACCATATACATTTCACCAAAGTACAGAAAGTCCAAATTTTCCAGAATAGTTTGCTAATTTAAAATTCTTTTGTCCATCTGAAAGGTGCTTTTTTTTAAAAAAAAAATTTTTTTTTCATTTTATATCAGTAACTTTGGGCATTTTGTGGCATCATCAGTGCAGCAGATAATTATTTAGTGATGGTTTCCTGGATGCCCAGCACCATCGTGGTCAAAACTGGCCCCACCTATTAACTTCAATTTTAACAAACTGGTATTCGTTGAAGTTGGATCTGTTGTGTTGCTCTGATTAAATTGGGCAGAGGAGTGGCTTTCATTCTGTGGAGCTGCAGCAATCTGGTTTCTTAGTGACTCAAAAAAAAAAAAAAAAAAAAAAAAAAAAAAGAGACAACTGAGCACCAGATCCCCTGGGCTAGGATGCCATTACCTCCCTGGCTCGTGCAAAGCCCTCACCTCTCCAGCAATTGGATGTCTGGCTTGACGAGTCTTCTTTCTGCTTCCAGTCCTCTAGTTTGGGAGGGAACTGGTAATATAACATCCTTCCAAAGGGAAAGGACTTCCTTCCGGCCCCACTGCTCTAGATTAAGAAAAACTTCATTGAATACCTGGAAGTTATTTGGTGACTCTGAAAACCAACCCCCCAACTAAGAGACAGAAGCTTTTTTGTAGTAGTATTTGCAGTAGTCACGTACAGATACACGATTATATCTTTTAATATAGGTTATTATATATATATAGTATTACTATATCTATTATTATCTATTATATAGATAAGTTATTACTATGTAGAGACATAGGTAAATATATAGAGCCTTGCAAGCATTTCTCACACTGCATATTTCCTATATGTGCATCTCTGTGCCTTTCTTATCATAACGTATGGCTCTGGACTTTTGTTGGTGGGGTCCTTATATGCAGCGCTATACTGATTATTCAAACCGACAAGAAAGTATACAGCCCAGTCCATCAGTGAAATGAGCAACGGCCGATACCTAAGAACACACATTTGTGCTGACCCATCTTTCACAGAATCCCAGTCCGTTGCCCACACGTCTAGATACAGATGACTCACGGTCAGGACCCACTTCCTTTACTCGGCTCCCAAAGTGGCCTTTTGTAGACTGACTTAGCCTGTTTCTGATGAATCGAGCCTAGACTACTGCTCCACCGTGCATCCTTCTAAGGGCATTAACACCGACAGGCTGAGCATAGAACAGACTGTGGAGTTGCACATAGACATAAACCACGCACCATGGGCTCAAAACCATGACCGTTCTTTCAGTAATCACAGTCAGGTTGGAAATCCCAGAGAGAATCTCGGACTGGGAACAGAATGCCTTTATTTATTTTGGGAGGGGAGCATATGTCATGGCATAATTTCCCAGTTGCTAGAAAAAGGCTTTGTGTGCCCCTGTATCTCAGGAAAATAAAACTGATGCTGTCCTCGACACAATGAGACTTTCCTGTGTCTCCGAAGTAACAAGTACCCAGCAAGGTGCTAATTCCTCTAAAGGAAAAATAGTTCATGGTTGAAATAAAACTGTATGGATTCTCTGAAATGTTCTGCTCTTAAAGAGTCAAACAATAAACGTAAACAACTGGAAAAACTACTTTCACCTTTTGAAATAAATTCCTGTTATTTAAATACAAAGAATTGTTTTAGCTCTTGTATCCTGATGGTGATGACCAGTGATGTAGCTTCGGAGATGCTCTGCCCCCACTCCAGGGAGCACTGATCTGTGTAAACCCAGGGGTCCTTGGCTGAAGCAGTGCTGCCTGGGATTGGAAGAGAAAGAACCATGTGGGAGATTGAAATGTACAAAGTGGGGCATGAAGGCAGAGAGAGGGGGACAGACGGAGTGGGTCGAGAGAAGCAGGAGGACCAGCAGATCCAGACTGGAAAAGCCATGATCAGAAAAGTTAAACCTGCAGAAATCGTAAGAGGGAGAGAGGAAAGGGGAGGCAATATGAGACTTCAGGCAATTAACAGAAACTGCTGGCTCCCCTAGGACACTCGTTGAAAGCACTTTGCCCCCTGGCTTGCTCTGTCCATCTTTTGTATACCTAGGAGAATTGTCTATCCTTGACCAGAAATGTATCAAAGACATTTGGAAATGAGAATAAAGTGAAGAATATAATTTATAAAATTTATTGCACCGTGATGGTAATTTTTAAATAGCATGGATCTATACATCTATGTCTGTAGGTATGTATGCTTATATCTACGAACATGCTATGTGTGTTCAAAGGCACTTACTAGATATCACACAAAAATCAGTTTTCATGTTAATACAGTTCTCTGGAAAAAGAAAGATTCTGGTTAATACTTTGCTTTGGAGAGTTTTTGAAACAGTTTAAACATTTAAAAGCATTACATGAGTATTAGCTAAAAAACACATTACAATATCTATATGAGGCAGATTCTTGAACATAAATAGTGGGCAGAACTTTCATGATTAGCAACAATCTGCTTTTAAACTTAAAACGTTGCTTTGAAAAGTGATATTTCCACATGCAGTGACATCTCATATGCATCAGTGCGTGGTACTCCGTAGCCAAAAACTCAGGACAGCGATTTTCAGGATCATGAAAATTCTTCTTCCCTAGGATTCTTCAGATGTAAGTGCGGGGAGGTATAGATTGAGTATTGATATGTTATCTGTAGTAGAGTATTACGCTCAGCAAAGCACGTGGAGGTCAACCACCCTTGTTTGCCCAGAAGAGCAGCAGTCAAATGTATTCATCATTGGATTTTGTGAAGAGAGGCCCTTGATTAATCATGTGAAGTTTCCTACGGCCTTAGCAAGTGGCTGAAGAAATAAGCCAGGGCGATCAGAGCAAGGTGCACTTTCCAGGGGGTTTCAAAGACAGGCTTAATCGAAGCCCTCACGTTAAAAAGGAAGTGGGCAAAAGAAAATACACGTTGGAACTTTTAAAAAGCAAACCGGGTATCAAAGTTTCTTATGATGTTTGCTTCGCCTTTTCTTTTTTCTTTTAAGGTGATTCACTACAAGATACATTGAAGGCGATTCATCTAATTTTCAACTCGGCTAGAACCATGCTACCACGTGCTGTCACGTCAGAATGATTTTACTTAGTCTGTGTGGCAGGAAAATAAACTCCATTTTTTTTCCATCTTACTCGGTGACCAACGCACAATTGCCTTTTCTCCATGTCATTTGTTCTCTTTAGTTAGAGTCCAAAGAACTAAAATCTATTTTAGTAAAGTAACCCACCTACAGGTTCATAATCCCTTATGCCAAACCTGGGGCCAGATGTATTTTGTAATTCAAAATTGTGCCAAATTTAAAAGGTAACATACTGTATATTATGTAGAACCCTCAGTCGGGCCTAGGGCTGAATCATTACTGAACACATTAACATTTTGTTGTGAAATATATGAATATTCATAATAACTAGGATGAATAAAGGCTATAAGAAAGTAACCTTTTCAGTTCAGGTCAATTTTTGATGCCAGATTAATTTTTTAAAACTTAGGGTTCCCCGAGGTTTCTGGATTTCAGGATTTGAAGATGAGGAAATATGAACATGTATTTCACAATCCCTTACTGTTTTTCCTTTAAAAGTTAATTCTTGTAAAAAAAAAATAAATAAAAGAATTCTAAAATTCTGGAAGTGGTTCTCAGTAAAATCCTATTTACTGTTTTTAAAAATATTATTTTTGGAATTTATCATTACAAGGCTCACCGTATTGTATCTCTAATTAGGTACTTCATTCCAAGTACATATTTTCTAGATTTCTGTAAAATTAACTTAGGATTCTGCATACAATCTAAAACATCATATACATTGTTAAATATATTTGATAGAATAAAATGTGGAGCCCAAAGGATGTATACATGAACACTAAAAATGCACATGATATATTAAGCTTGAGAAACACTATTTTTATTAATTTATTTGGTTTCATCCAAAGTTTTTTCCTAAGTTAGCAATTTTCTCTTCCTAACCTAGAACTTCCAAAAAATCTGGGTCTTGCATCCTAGGCAAACCTTGGATATTAAAGATTTGATTTTGTAAGGATTATAATTTATTTAGAGAAGAAACAGCAACACTGGGCTTTTATTAGTTAAATTTAAGTAGGGTGACTAGAATCCCCATCTATGATATCATACTGACCCTGATCATTGAGCGAGTCCCAAAAATTCTGTGCTGTATTTTTTAGCATTCCTATATGGACTGAAGAAAGAGAGAAAAGAAAAAAAGAAGAAGAAAAGAGAGGGAAGAGAAGAAGGAAAGAAGGGTGGGATGAAAGGATTGAAACAAAAAAAGGAAGGGAGAGGAAAAAAGCAGAAAAGACAGGCCAGTTTCCCTCATATGGATTTGGTGTTTGGCATCTTAACCCCAACTCATCAGGCACCAAGATGAGGAACGAGCATCTCCCATGGACACAGCGGCTGGTGAAGCCAAGGAAAATCAGAAACGGGCTGCAAAGAATTAAGGTTGGAAATGATGATCAGCTAGGTGAAATGATACAGAACCTGGAGCAGACATTTACGAAACAAAACCACACTAATAAAAGTGGGTCTGATGTGAAGGACACAGAGCAAGGAGCACCACAAGGGGAAACGTAGATTCAGAGACAGCTGGGGTCAAATTAGGTGCTCTTAAGCCCAGCTTGAGAATCCAAAGCCAGGGTCTCTGAATACTAGAACTAGGCTGAATGCTGGTACAGAAACAGGATCCTGGGACACAGCCTTTTCTTACAGAGAGAGAACAGTCACCCAGGTTCACAGAGGTGAAGCCTGGCCAGCGGGTGGCTTTGCCTTTTATCCTGTCAAAAAGTCACCTGCAGAGCCAGAGGGCTGGCAAGGGCTCACACCAAGCTCGCAGTCACATTTTCACTCGTGCCTTGCTGTGACTTATATACAAACTCTGCTAACACACAAACAGTACATCAGGATAACAATAAGTGGACAACCGGAGTTAAGAAACATAGCAACGGCCCCACAGAAGTGGTCAAGCACACTCAGCATATAAACATGGCCAGAGAGCACCCTCTTGTAGAAATTTCATAAAAACACTGCTTACAGGTTTCTGTCCCAGCACTCCCCATCTGCACAGCCCTGGGCCCATTCATGGGCCCCAGAATGACTAAAGAGTGAACGAGGAAGGAAAAATAAAGGAATTAAAAAAGAAGGAAGGAAATAACCTCCTTCAGAGATATCAGTGTGCACACAAACTCCTAGATGGCAATGTTCGTACAAACCCTGCCAGTTGCCAACTTTGCTCTGACTCGTTAATCCCCAGTGTCTTTAAAAAGCAAAATTATAATAGTAATGACTACAGCACTGTTTCATTCTTGGTCACAGAGTTAATCCGTTCCTACAGGACGTGAATATGATGGGCTGTGTACTAAGGACATTTTTCATCGGATACTTTCATTTTTTGCCTTTGGCAAAAAATTTCACCAGTAGTGATAAATAATTCCATACCCCTAAGTGGATATTATTATTATTTTCAAGTGTAAGCCGCAGCTGGCTCCTAGCCTGTCAGCTCTCCCAGAGTCACAGATGCTGTGTGCATACCTGTTGACAATTCTGCGGGTGGAAAGAGCTCCCGGTCCCGTTTCCTCCCTTCTTCATCCTCATGGTGTCCCTTGAAAACGCAGCCAGGGAAGGGGAGAGGGACAGACGGAGGCAAAGGTGCAAATAGACAGTGTGGATTTTGCCCGCAGGGTTAGAAAAGACACCTACTTCTCAGATGTTTTGTTTCGCAGGCAACTCACTTGTTATCCTAGAGAATTTAATGAAAATGCAAACCCACCGCTATTTTAAAGGGCTAGCAGAATGCCTTGCACATAGTAGGCACTGCAAGTTGCTGAATAAATAAAAAAGTGAAGGAGGGTCCAGGTTGGGTTTGTTTGCTTTAAAAAAAATAAAATCTGTCAGCCTCCACTTGTCTGTTTTCCTGTCTTTCTAAGCCCTTCTGACACTCACATTTCCCCTTCTCCTGGTGCCCGTATCCTCACAATGCCCCCCGGCTGGCCCCGGTGCAATTCCCCACCTGTCCTGCGGAATTATTTTCAACCTCTTACCTCTTTGCCACTCTCAGAATGCATTCTCCCAGCCAACCAGAGGTCCTAATGACTTAATTGGATAACCAAATATTATGAAATGGGTTACACAGCAATTGAGCCACCTCCTGTCTGCATCCGTATCTTAAACTCAACTACAGAATTGGGAAACAGTGGAAATTCCCAGCACAAACTGGCTGGAGACTAGTTGAACAAAACAGTTGTTTGGAAATGCTCGGGAAATTACATCGGGTCCCGTTTGCCATCCCAGCTGGTGCAGGGCTGGCCGTCTTTATAAGGCTCAAAGAATTGAACACACACATTATTTTTGAAATAATATGATCTCCACTAATTAACAAAAAGTACCACCATCATAGAAGGTTAAAACGAGGGAAAAGGGGAGTCAAATATACCTAAAGAAAACTATTTTAGAGTAAACTTATAAAGTGGAGAAAAATACTGTTATTTGTGAGGAATCTCAAAGCCCCAAATTAATAGGATTCCTTTGAACATATTTTGTTACTGTTAAACAGGCCTTTCGCCTAAACATTGAAGAAGAGCTCAAAACAATGTAATTTTCAGCCTACTTTAAAAAACTAAACCAAGTCAAGGACTCAGAAATGAATTATTGGTTTAACATTGACAACAGGATAGTCAATCATTTTATGGGAATCTTCATGGCTAAGAAAAAACACTGAAGAAAACTAGGTTTTATTTCAGCTCTGCCACTAACCAGTTGTGCAAACTTCCAACAGCATAGAATCTTAAAAAGAAGAAAATGTTTATCAAAGGAATAGATAAATGGGTGAACGGCCTTGGGCTAGTCATTTTAATCACTGTGACTCTATAAAATAAAGGAGGTGAATATGGACACTGTATAGTTTCTAACGCTGAAATTCTATACTTCACCAAACTCACCCAAGGGAGTCGGCAGGCATGCTCTGAGATAGAGATGGGGAAAAGCAGCTGGCCACAGGGAATTAGACATCGAAGGAGTATCTTTGGCCCCTCCTCACCACCCTTCTTTGGGCTGGAGGAAAGGAATAAAAGGAGCATGAATATCAGGACAGTTCTCCGTGTTGGTGGCACTGCCCCAGGTGCCAAACGCCATCACCGCCCTACGTGCCCATTACAAACCTGAGGTCACAGAACAGCAAAGTCAAGGAGAAAAAAAAATCTGCAATGCAGCACCAGTGAGCCGGGACCCTAAGTAACCATTTCCAAAGAAGTTAGAACCCACCCACATCAGCCTCATGGTTTGCATGTTGGGGGCATCAGCTGTTACTTACAGAGTATTAGAAATCATAAAAACAGAATGAAAAAGTTGCAAAGGGATATGAGCCAAATTTTCTCGCAGAATAGGTGAACATAAGAAAGTTCCACAAACACCAAGGCACCACGGAAGGCAACCAAGTTTGGAAACAGATTTCAGGAATTCCAAAGTGTTACATGACTGGACAATAGGTCTGGAGTATTTCTCCTCTTTTTAACTACTCACACAATCTTTTTTTTTTTTAATTTTCTGAATCAAACGAGAAGATGACCAATTCCATAATTTGAGTTTTAAAACAGTTCTGAGGAGAGGGGAACAGGGACTTGTCCTTCCATCACAGCTCTGTCACAGCCAGCCGGGTGACCTTGGGCGGGCAGTCACGGAACACCTCTCGTCTGCAGGTTCTATTTGATTGAGGCACTTGTGCAAAATAATTTCTAGGCAGATATTCCAGACCGAATGCTCTAACGACTGTGACAGAGAGCGCATGACCGTCATCCTCTGCGGATCTATTTTTAAGTGATGTGAAATTTACATAGCTGGGGATCTTAGACATTCATTTTCTAAAACAGTCTTCTGACATTTGTAAGACATACTGGCAACCTACCAACCAAGGCAGACTAAATACCAACTCACAACATTTTAATGTATCAGCGTAGAAAGCTGATCTTCAAGCAACGAGTAGCCAGTTTCCTTCAGAAAAGTCTGTGTGAGGTAAAGCCAGAAAAAGACCGGGTAGAAATTGTAAGGAGAGTTAACAGGTCAAGAAAACCTGGCCAAACTGTATATTCCAAGGGGTAAGGAATGAATATATTGAATGAAGGATAACAACAAATAAAAATGTGCTAATTCATTGAGCCCATATATTCTGCTGGACATTGTGATAAGGATTTAGGATAGATTATTTAATTTAATCCAATACAGCATGGCATTTTTACTAACTTTTTGAAAATTAAACTGAAAAAAATGTATTTTTGTCATGCTATAAATTGAGGAAGTGTAGAAGTTTAGGAAGAGAGGTAGATTTGGGCTCTTTCTGGGGAGACTTTTCCTCTTTAATGGTGCTCACATGCACCAACAGACAGGGATGTGCCCCTGATTCTCAAGATACGACGTCTTCTCATAGCAAACAGCATCTCTATCATGCTAGCATTGTGGATTGTTAGTGAAGTTTTGTTTTGCAAATAAATAAGGCCTAATAAGAGAAATAATGGTAATAAAATACAGCATCAAATCGGGAGTTATAATTAAAGCTTAAAATGCTTGGTAAGTTGAGTTTCTTTTCATTTTCTTAATAAAGATTAACCAAAAACAAATGACACATTTTTCTATTATGTTTTAAAAAAAAATTTCGGTGATGAGCTGAAGTTAAGACCACACCTGTGACATGGGTAAATTCAATTAGACAGCTAAAGACGATTTCTCACCTTTCAGTTGCTTATGTAATGATAAGAGTCACTCAAGGAGAGTCACTGAAACATCTCTTCTTCATGACTTCAGGTTTCAGCGGTTGGAATACAAATATATGAAATCTGATCTATATTTAACCAAGAATTTCTGCTCTGTTGGCTGAAACTTAACTGCAGCTCATTAACATTAAACTAAGAAACTGAAGTTAATGGAAGTATTTTAAAGACCTAAAAGTTCCTTCCAGGTGGCGTCTTCACTGCTTCCCTGTAACCTCCTCAAAATATTCCTGTCCAGGTACGAGAAAGGAGGAGTGGCAGGCTTGACACCTCTAAGAGAAAAAGAAGGAAGAAATGAAAATCTTGTTCTAGCTTGCTTCTTGTTTTACTAGTGCCCCCTCTAGTGGAATTTCCTCAGTAATGCAGGCCCCAAAGAAAAAGGAGGGGGGGGGGGATTTATGACACCAAGGCACATATTTTGTTTGCTTTTTTACATTTCCTTTTTAGAAACATTCTAAACAAAATGATGTGAAATAAACAAACATAATAGTGCATAATAGACGTACAATAGTTCCACCAGCAATTGTAATTAAACAAGGGAGTGATAAAAATCTGCACTATATTCGGAACGGAAAACGTTTTCAGAGGCAATGTGGCAGACAGACAGGAAAACATATTTTGCCAGAATTCACTGTCATTCATTGGTGGCTTGACTTTCTTCCCTACATCAGCCTAGTTGGCCATTAGCCTGAAACTTTGCTACCACTTTTTCTTCTCCCTTTACTTTAAACCTTGAATTTCCCCTCTCTATTGTCCACCTTCATTTCTCTTTTATAATCTCTTTGGGTGAATCCTACCCTTTGTCTCTAACTTTTGGAATTTTTTTTTTTTTTTTTTTTTTTTTTTTTTTTTTTTTTTTTTTTTTTTTTGCTGTCTGTGAACTGCATTGATGCCTCAGAACCAAGATGTATAAGCTAATTCTGTTTACAGTTTCTGAGCAGTCTTTTCTCATCATTTCCTTGCATCACTTTTCCCCCTATTACTTTTGTTTGTACCAGTAGGGGAAAAAAGGTGTGTGTGGGGGCTACCCCCACCCCGAATGGCCATCCTCAACACACAGCCTCAGAGGATTCTTCCTGGAGAAGTCTCCAGCTTGGTAGATGCATCTTGTTCTACAGGGATCTCTGTCAACTTCTCTTTTTGTGCATTTAATGTGCTTCCCCGGTGATAGCCTAAGGGTGCTTTCACTAAACAATTAATGTAAGGCATCTCCTGGGAACCGAATGGGTATTTAGCAGTTAAGTTCATTTCCAGTGAATCGTATAATGTGATATTTTGACAATGCATCCGGAGAAGGCGCAGAAAGGTGAACTTTTCTCCAACGAGGTGATAAACTACCTTACCCAAACTTATC
The DNA here is from genome assembly GCF_048773025.1 of Camelus bactrianus. Lineage (NCBI taxonomy): Eukaryota > Metazoa > Chordata > Mammalia > Artiodactyla > Camelidae > Camelus > Camelus bactrianus. The sequence continues at coordinate 33,286,248 of NC_133558.1, forward strand.
CTTCTGCTATTGTTTGGGGACCAAGAAAAACCCACCTGGAATTTGGGATATTGTTGTATGTCCCGACCGCTGCCATTTTGGCAAAACACCGCACTACTCTTCCCTGGTACTAATGCGATGTACGAGTCTCAATCTATTAGTGGAAGTAAAATTTGCTGTGACATTTTGATTCGGAAGCCGCAAGCAATGAAAGGTGTAGCACTGCACAGGATATTTGTGTTATGTTAATAAAAAATGATACCACCATATGATACCCGTGCTGGGCATGGAACACGGGTTAGTATTTTCCCGACCAAAGTTACAGTCTAGTTTTAAAGTGGGGTAATACCGATGTTTTAGATTTAATCACCTCATCATCTTAATAAATATTCTTTCAAAACATTGCCTGACGTGTCTTTTGTTAACCAGAGAAACCTCAAACAATGAGATGGATACCCAGCTTTTTGCTCTCTTTCCAATCTCCTAAAAATAAAGATCACTTTATAGATGAAGAAGGTTTTATTGGAACAGTACATTTTCTTATCTCAGAATGTGGCCTTTATTGAGGGTAAAATTACAAGCAGAAATAAATGAAAATAATATTTCTACACAAATTAGATTCTGACACAGTACCCAGTAGAGTGAGAGTTTATGTATTATTTCAGCTTTGGGACGTATTTGCAAAGGCATTGTCCTTGTCATTTTTCCCCTGCTTGCCTGAAGTGCTCACACACACATGTGCCCACACGTGTGAGTGTGTGTGAATAACTTCATACAGATGATTGGAATGTTCATTGCTGACAAACCCGGTAATTGACAAAGTTAACAGAAAGCAGTCACCATTCCAAACGTGTTCTTTAAAACGACGTAACGGACTTCTTCAATTTGGCTTGCTGTCCCAATGAAGTCTGCACACTCACACTTTCATTTCGCACCAGTGTCTTCTTTTTCTCGTCGGAAAAATACTGGATGAACAAACCTGTGACCCAACATAAAGCAGGCATGTAACAGATGCCCCTCGACCCCCGAGGAAGGAGAAGTCATTGTTGTATGGGCATCGCTCTTACTGATCCTGTCTCTTCACATCCATGGTGATCAAGGAATATTTCTGTGGCATCCTGAAGAAAAACGAATTCCAACTCTGCAAATATCTTCTCCCAGTCGGAATTCAAACGGTTTCGAGGACCGTCTTCAGAAACTGTTATTTCCCAATGAGACCAAATGTGGGCGGAAACACAGCTACAAAGCAATGACCGTAAAAACATTTCATCATCTTTTGCCCCCCTCTTCCCTCTCCTTGGGGCTCTCAACTGCTCTTTCCCCACGTACAGCAGGCTCCGTGTTTCTGCGTTAAGCTTATTAAGCGGGGGTGCCTGCTTGAATTACTATTGAACTTGTGTAGCAAACTCCTGTGCTGAGAAAAGCATTACATAAACAGCTGTGTCGATCTATTAAGCATAGCAACTGCATCATGAGGTCAATAAACGATCGCAGGCAAGATATCTGGAAAGTAATTACTTCTCTTTAATGAATGTATAGCCTGGTAATTTCTGAGTGCTGTAGGCGTACCAGTGCTATATGTTTTATAGTTTATAAATAAATCGTTATTACCTAACACAAAGAGTAGAAATCCATCCTTGGAAGAAAAGTTAATTTGTTGTAAAGAGGCACATTTTGTTGAAACTGCTTACATATAATGGATTATCAAGTAATTCCAATATGCTGTAATTGAGAATTACCTCTCTGAATGTGGAATATTCAATTGCATTCTGTGCATCTGGGAGGAAACTGTATTTTCACCTCCGCGCTCCTCCTCTACATTAAAAAGCATGATTTGTGGCGTACATTTTACGTACGGAATAATGGCAATACAAAGTCAACCTTATGCTATGAATAATTTAGAATTATTTCTTTAGTTTAAAAGTATTTGCATGCAAATGGCATGATATAATTATTCCCACATACAAGTCTGGCTTGTCTTGTTTTTGTTTTCCTAGAAGCCCATTTCTCAAGCTGTAACCTCCACACTCATTGTGAATTGCCAATTTAAGTGCACATACTTTGCTACACTGTCTCTCTCTCTCTCTCATCTAAGTAATATTCAGATTAGAATGCCATATCCTAATGTCATTTATTAGGATAATATTATGACAGATGGTTTCGTCCAGGCATTAATTCCCCATTTTATTTAGTAAAACCATAATCAACCCCTCTTGATATTTTTACGGAGAGACTAAATTTTAAAAATCTGAAGCGCATTTTGCAAGTATACAGAGCACTCCACTGTCGTCCTAATCCTTGAAATGGGGGGCGGGGGGAAGGCATCACAGAAGAAGATAATTTTTTTTCAGTAACAAAAACTGTGAGAAAGCAGCAGCAATTGTTAACGCTCCATTGTTAGTAGCAGCTGCTTACTTCTAAGACGCTCTGGTCTCTTTTCAGACTCCAAATACCAACTGAGAAATCACTCATGTTTAGCAGTTAAGATGAAGTCCTTCAGAGAATTTTGAAACTGCAAGACTCAGTTCTTTAAACTACACTCTCCGTTCGTTTCTTAACTTTTTCATATTCTCTATATACAATTGGAACAAAACAAAACAAAACACCCATCCCTGTTTGAAGACAACCTTGAGCAGAGAATTATATATTTCACCTCATTCACAGACCTAGGCATTTCTTAGAGCACCAAATAGATAATTAAAAAAAAAAAATCAACCAATAGTATTAACAGGAACATCAATGCCTGCTGTAAAGCTGACCAGCACTCCTAAAACAGAAATACGAGGACCCGATGCTGAAAGTTGGTACCCCTGCTGCAGGGCAGGGAGGAGGGGAGGCAGAAGACGGCAGGGAGACTTGCTCCAGACTTCGCCGGTGATCCACGCCCCCCGAAATCCCACGTGGTCACGGAAGCTTCTAACAGCACGTCTCTCTCCAGCCACATAACCTCAGGAAACTTACACAACAACTCTTAGCTTTAGCTCCTCTGTGTAGAAAAAGCTCCCCTTAAAAGCATCACAGGCCCTTTCAATCTATAATTTCTGTTACTTTAACTTCTGGAGGAGAGCAACACTGGCAGGAAAAGGGGAGGGCAGAAAATTAAAGTCAGCATGGATGAAGTGCCTGCCATGTTCCTGATTCCAGTTTAAGGGCTTCACATGATTCGCTCTTTACTCCTTACAAAAATCCTACGAGGCAGGGACTGGTATCACCTCAGTTCTACCACTGAGGAAACTGAGGCACAAAGAGGTGAAAAAAATTTTTTAAAAAGCACAGAACTAGAGAGAGGCAGAACCAGGACATGAAACCACGCCGTCTGGATAGGATGCTTGCTCTCCAGGTCTGTAGGGGAGGTGCTTGCAGCGGGGAAGAGTAAGGGAGGCAGGAGAGACGACTCACCTGGTTAGCAGCTGGTCCTGCAATGGGCAAGCACCGGCTTTGAGCACTTCCTGGAGGTCCATACAGACAATGGTTCACTTACCTTCATCCTGGGCTTGCCCATCTGATACCCTTCAGAGGCACCAAACTTACTTTAAAATATTAAACAAGAGCTACACAATACCGACATGACATTTTTATAGCCACATAAATGGAGTACTCATGTTGGCACTTAAAAAACAAAAAACAAAAAACTAGCTTCACTAGGATTGTGTAAGAGAAATAGTCTAGGAGTTTGAAGTCATTGGTTCTGCTCCTGGGTCCATTTCTAACCAGCTCTGAAAGCTCAGCTAAAGTCTCAACAATGTTAGTTCTAAGTTTTCTCATCTGTAAAATGAAGGATGGCTTCCATCCACCTCTAAGATTTCTTAATAATTTTCTCCATGATCGTCATAACAGAATCAGACTATTAAAGCCAGATTCATTGTATTTTAACCATTCAGTCTCCCACTTGGCAAAGCTGGACCACTGGGCTGCCTGAGGTACATCTTAGGAGATTTAGTTTAATATTCATGTCTGAAATATTTCTTGAACACCTTCTTTGTACACAAACAAATAAACTATACCTCCTTCTCTGGAAGAGATCACATTTCAGTATGATTGAATATGTTAATCACATACAGAAGTATGGTCACTGAGCTAGAAATAAGTATATTACTTGAATGATTTCATCTCCAACAACAAGGTTAATCAAATTTTAGTTTCCACACAGGAGCTTTTTTAAAATGCATGTTGCCATCCAGGAGGTCTTGGGTCTAAATACTCCAGGTGATTCTGAAGCAAATGATGTCCGTTTGAGAAACACTAATCCAGAACCCTGTCTTCAGTGTGCTCGTTGGGACCTGCACACAGCCCGGGGTCAGCCTCTTAATATTATTCCAAGTTTAAGAAAATCCGGTTTGCAACTACAACAACCCAACCTGACAGGTCTAAAAATTAACAGCCAGTTCATACTGTCTCCAGATCACTTGGAAAGGACAGGAAAACCACGCCCTCTTCAGTCAGTGTAGGCAAGCACCACCGGCTTTCCGCAGTTGGAATTTTCATTTCCACATCAACTCAATATTCGCTCTACTTTAAATTTATAGAATCAAATGATTGCACAGAGGAAGAACTAACTGTAGTACACATTTATTCCAACTTCTTCCATTGTACAGGCAAGAAACCTGAAGCCTGGAGAAGTGTACATCAATCAATAGCATTGTTTTACCACCTAAGTCTGCTTCGTAGGGTGATGCGATGGATACATGTGAAAGATCTCTGAAAATCTAATACAAAGACAAAATGTTTTCTGTTCACCCACATGCTTGTAAATTACAAACCACACACGAGGTAGCAGATACGATTCGGTTTAGTTTAGGATGTTTTCTTATTGCGTATTTTACTTAAATATTACCCCACCTCTTAGTAAAGGTCTCATCTACCTTTGCACACTAACTGCATCCAGAATCCACACCCCAGCTGAGCACATAATACAGAAGGGAAAGGGGCTCAGGAGCTGCGGGCAGACAGTCTGGTTCCAAATCTTGGTTCTACCACTTACTGATGAAGTGATCTTTAGGACAATAAAAACAAATATTTGCTGATAACTTCTAACGATGTACATTCTAAGATTAAAAAAAAATATGATGTTGTAAAAGAAAATTTAAATTTACATAGCACCTTTCTCCAAACCATCTAGGATATTTTGCAAACCATTTTGCAGATGGTTTAATTTGTCATACTGCCCTCTAGTGATATAAGGCAGTGTTATATTAACCAAATCCCATTTTTATAAGATTAGTTTCTCTTCTATGTAGACTTATATATATCAGGCATCAAATAAATAAATAAATAAATAAATAAATAAATAAATAAATAAATAAATAAAATCAGGCATCAAATCATGATCCAGAACAGCACGTGTAGAAAAGCCCCCTTAGCATTATTAAAATGCAAACAAAATGCAAAATAAACAAAATGCAAAATAAGATGTCTCATTTCCCCTCTACTAGCCTAATAAAAGTTCTGTGCATTATTTTCCAAATATAGGAAATCAAGTTTAGAGAAATAAAAGGATTCCTCTAAGTTTTTGCACCAAGATTGTGATAGAACCTAGACTAAGAGCCAGATCCACCCCCTCCCCCCCTTTGTTTTTCATCTTTTTCACAATTTCTACAGACCACACTATGGCTTTTTAAGTTATCATCTTTAAGTTACATGTCCCTGGTGGGGGTCCTTTGGAAGGAGAGAAGAAAGCAATGACAGTTATCAGGGCGCTTTTAAATACTGTAATATATACTGTAGCCTCCAAACATAATAAAGATCTCTCTGTCTTTATAATAATTGCTCTACGAGAGCCGTTTGAAACACAGAAGTGCATTGCTTTTCACTGTTGGCTTTTGAGTTCCTAAGTTTGTGAGAACTTCCTTTGTGGAAGGAGCCCTTCGACGCATCACTCACTTCTTAGGCGAGTCCAAGAAAGGGAGAAGATCTAAACAAGTTTTGACACCACTCAAGCTCGCTATTTAAAAACAATGCAATCCTTTTTAGTATCTGAAAGATGAACTTGGCCTCTGAGATATGTGTGATGTCTTTTTTTTTTTTTTTTTTTTAAGGCTGTCAATATCCATATTGAATAGTTAGCTCCATCAGAGGTACATATACATATTCCGGTTCTTTGCTTCCTTGCTTTCTATGAGGAAGTAGATGTGCAAAGCTTGGTAACACACAGCCGTTGCTGACTAAATTCCATCCTCCCATTTAAAATAAACTGGAATAGTGGAATATGGCTTGTCTAGAGATGCTAAAAGCGAATGATAGGATCTCTGTAGTCTCCTGCCAGGTGCCCTCACACCTCACTTCCTGATATTCAGCATGAAGAGGGAACCGTGGTGGGTCTCACTTGTTGGAACCTCAGCTTACAAGTTTTGTAAAAAACCCAGTTTAAAGTTCATATTCATTAATGTGGATATTCAACCAGGAGTGAGACTCCTGTCACCATGTGATAGGCAAGATACCAAGTCAAGCTCAAACTATTTTGAAAACTGAAGGTGAGGAATACTTCCAAACACATTTCATGAAGACAGCATTATTTTTTCTTTTCTTTTCTTTTTGTTATTTTCTCTTTTAATTTTTCACATATATTTTATTAAAGTACAGTCAGTTTACAATGCTGTGTCAATTTCTGGTGTACAGCACAATACTTCGGTCATGTAGGAACATACATGTATTTGTTTTCATATTCTTTTTCACCATAAGTTACTACAAGATACTGAATGTAGTTCCCTGAATGCTACAGTTTACATTTGTTGTTGACAGCATTACCTTGATAGGAAAGTCAGAAAAGGGCCCCACAAGACAATTACAAGCCAATATCCCTGATGCAAATGGATGCCAAAACCTCAACAAAATACCAGCAAACTGAATGCAACAACATATTAAGAAGACTACACACCATGATCAAGCAGGCTTTATTCCTGGGACACAAGCATGTTTTAACAAACACAAATCACTAAACATGATATGAGGACTACCACATTAAGAGAATGAAAGATTAAAAACATTATCTGTAGATGCAGAAAAGACGTGACAAAATTCAACGTCCTTTCAGGATAAAAAAATCTCCACAAATTAAAAATAGAAGGAATGTGCCACAATAGAATAAAGATGGTATAGGACAAGCCTACAGCTAGCATCGTATTCAAGGATGAAAAATTGAGATTTTTTTTCTCTTAAGATCAGGATCGAGACAAGAATACCCATTCTCACCACTTCTATTCAACATATTACTGGAAGTCCTAGCCAGAACAATTAGGCAAAAAAGAGAACCTAAAGGCATCCAAATTGGAAAGGAAAAAGTTAAATTGTCTCTGTTTGTATAGTACATGATATTCTATGTAGAAAACCCTAAAGACGCCATCAAAAACTGTTAGATCTAATAAATAAATTCCATAAAGTTGCAGAATACAAAATCAACATTTAAAAAATCAGTCATATTTTAAACATAACAAACTACCCCCCTCCCAAATTAAGAAAACAGTCTCATTTACAATAGCAATAAAAACAATTAAATATTTAGGAATAAATTTAACCAAGGAAGTAAAAGACTTGTGCATTGAAAGCTATAAGACATTGATGAAAGAAATTGAATAAGACTTTAATAAATGGAAAGATATCTCATATTCATTCATGAATTGAAAAAAATTAATACTGTTGAAACATCCATACAGTTCACAGTGATCTGCAGATTCTAGACAATCCTTATCAAAATTCCAATGACATTTTTCACAGAAATAAGAAAAAAATTCTAAAATTTGTATGAAAGAACAAAAGATTCTGCAGTCTTAAGTTGGGGGCATTGTACTTTCAAAGTACATTACAAAGCTGTGGTAATCAAAATAGTATAGTACTGTCATAAAACAGACACATAGACCAATGAAACATAGAGGCCAGAAGCAACCCACATGTATATGGTTAGCCTTTGACAGGGACACCCAGAATACACAATGAGGAAACAATAGCTTCTTCAGTGAATGGTATCAGGAAATTTTGATATCTACTAATTGTCAGGGAAATGTAAATCAAAACCACAATGATTAGCAATGCTGAGCATATTTTCATGTGCCTTTTGGCCATCTGTATGTCCTCTTTGGAAAAACATCTATTCCAGTCTTTTGCCCATTTTTTAATCAGGCTTTTTGGGGTTTTTTGATATTAAGCTGTGTGAGCCATTTATATATTTTTTGATATTAACCCCATTGGGTTTTATCAGTTGCAAATATGTTCTCCTATTCTGTAGGTTGTCTTTTCATGTTGTCTGCAGTTTCCTTTGTAGTGCAAAGGCTTTTAAGTTTGGCTTTTAATTAGGTCCTATTTATTTATTTTTGCTTTTTTCCCCTTTGCTTTAGGAGGCAGATCCAAAAAAAAAATATATTGCTACAATTTATGTCAATGAGTGGTCTGGCTATGCTTTCCTTTAGGAGTTTTGTGGTTTCTGGCCTTATATTTTGGTCTTTAATCCCATTTTGAGACTATTTTTGTATATGATATTAGAGAATGTTCTAATTTCATTCTTTTACACGTATCCGTGCAGTTTTCCATGTGTTGAAGAAACTGTATCTTCTCATTGTGTACTTTTGCCTCCTTTGTCATAAATTAATTGGTGATAAGTGCATGGGTTTACTTCTGGGCTCTCTATCTGTTCCATTGATCTATGTGTCTATTTTTATGCTGGTATCCTACTGTTTTGATTACTGTAGCTTTGCAGTGTAGTCTGAAGTCCGAGATCACAATTCTTCCAGCTTTGTTCTTCTTTCTCAAGATTGTTTTGGACATCCATAGTCTTTTGTGTTTCTATCTAAATTTTAAAATTATTTGCTCTGGTTCTGTGAAAAATGTCACTGGTATTCTCATAAAGGTTTCATTGAATCTTGGGTAGTATGGTCATTTTAACAGTATGAATTCTTCCAATCCAGGAACATGGTGTATCTTTCCATCTGTTTTTTGATCGTCTTCAATTTCTTTCATCAGTCTGTTATGGTATTCTGAATACAAGACTTTTACCTCCTTAGGTAGGTTTATTCCTTGCATACTTCAGCTTCACTGTAATTGTTTTATAATTTTGCATCTTAAAGGAAGTCACTGATATTGCTATAGTCTTATTGGTGAAAACAAATACAATGTGGTAAGGAGACATTAAATATTCTGGGGAAACAACCCACATTTCTTTCAAGTGGAGCCTGGATAAAGAAACTACACTTATTTATTTAAAGATATATAACTCAGCTTTGAAAAGGAACAAAAATATCAAAAATTCCAAAAATTGGATGTATCTCAAATATGCTATGATAAGCCAAAGAAATGAGACTCAAAAGGCTACATACTGCACAATTTTATTTACATGACATCCTGGAAAAGGAAAAACTATAGTGAAGAAGGACATATCAACACCAGGGGCTCTGGTAGGTGGTGGGTTTTGATTACAAAGGGGCACGGGGAACTTTATGGGATTGGGGAAATTGCCAGTATTTTGACTGTAGCAGTATTTACATTACCATATGCATTTGTTAGAATTATACACACTAAAATAAGTGAATTATATTATGTGTCCATAAAACCTGAATATGAATGAAAAAGAAACCTATCTTTCTTCTGTAAACATCAACCAAGGAGCAACTTCTTTGCAAAATTACAAAGTGAGTAGTTTATGCTCATGCCTACATTTTAAATTCCCCTTCTCCAGTTATTTATAACCCGTGATGTTCGCCCCACCCCTATTTAGCATTCCTCCCAGGCGCCCACCCCACACAGGCCATATTTGAGAACTTTCCTCCCCATTAGTCATCACCAAAAATCTCCTTTCCTGATCACTAAGGGGCCAGTTAATTCCTGGACCCACAATGCCATCGTTCAGATAAATGGCTCTCGATTCATTCTCAGGCCCATGGTGAGGATGTTTTTCAGACAGGGGTCTTTACTTGAACGGTTCAAGTAATATCACAGAAGCAGTCAACTCTTCGTAAGATGCGTTCTGTATCAATTTCAAGAAACAATGCAGAGAGAAGTTTCTACAAAGAATAATTTCTCACAAAGAGCCCCTTTTATTCAGTCCAGATTTTTCTTTTCAACAGTTCTTTAATTGCACATTGCATTTGCTTAAGTTCTCTGGGCTCAGGCAGATCTGGGTTAAAAATCCTAGCTTTGTCCTTTTTAGCTGTCTGTCCTTAGGTAAACTATTTTTTTTCTCCTCGTTTTGGTTTCCCCGTGTTTAAAAGAGGGAAGTGAATCAAACCTAGGTCACAGAGACTTTGTAAAAATTAAATGAGATAAAGCAAGTACAGCTCTTAACACAGATCTGAAGCACAGTAAACAGCTGATAAACAGTTACTACTACTGTTTTTATTACGATTAGCAACATTCACTCTGATAAAGTCCAAACTAGTAACTACACACAGACACATATTTACAGTCCTTACTAAATGGAGATGAAGCTGCAACCATGTAAAAACAATTTAGAGACCAAATTCTGGTTCTTAAAAGTGTTCCTTTCTAATATACGTAAATTAGCAAGAATGATTGCCTAATTGACTTACTTTGAGACACACTTCATTGGTAACTAAATACCACACTTGCAAATGTTACTGTTACTGATTCCACACTTGTTCTGTTAGCCTCAGGACAGGCCAATAAATTGGGAAACGAGGTGTTGGGGCAAGCAAAAACAACTTTATTTGGAAAGTCAGCAGCCTGAGAAGATGGCAGACAAATGTCATGGAGAACCATCTTCTCCAAGTCAGAATTCAGGCTCCTTTTATACTAAAGGAGGAGGGGGTGTGGTTGTTTGTTGTTGCAAACTTCTTGGTGTTGGAATCCTTTGTTCTTGTAGCTGTCCGCGTAGGTCAGGTCACGATGTTCCTGTAAACCTCCAACAAGACAAATGTCATTCTCTGTTCTGCAACTTTTTATCTCTATATGAATGGAAAAGTGTTATACCCTTAAAGGTCAGAGCCTTGAGAATGGGCTGTCCTGTGTATTTCAGGCTATAGGCAGCATTCTTAGTTTGAAGCAAAGGCGATAGACTACAAAGGTTAAAAACGAAAAAAAAAAAAAAGATCTGATATGGAGTCAGCTTTTTTCTTCCCTATTACATTACATCATAGATAGAATGACATTTCACCTACTTCAAATGTTCAATCTAGTGTTACCCTAATTATCACAAACACTTCAACGGTGCAAATCTCTTCGTATTCAGAATATATATTTTTTTATTGCAAAAATAGATGACAGCCATAATAGCCTATTTCATCACTATTTCATTAATTATCCTGGGGACTCAGAGTTACGCTCTCAGTCCAGCATCCATAGGCCACACACTGCTAAAAGTGACTATGGCAACCAAGTTGGTGCCCTGATCCTGACAACCTACCAGGAGACACTGTGACAGGAGGTATCAGGAGGTACCGTTGCCACAGACACTCTTAGAGACGGCTAGTGGTTGCTTGGTAACCTGCTCCACTGTACGGGGTTAGCTTGAGATAAAGAGAGGAACTAACGAGGGCTGACAAGAGTTCATACTTACCTGAGAGACGGAGAGAGGGTGTGATGCCGCCCAGCATTTCCAAGAACAAAAAGAGCTCAAAACCAATGACATCCTCAGAGATCACGTTATATCCTCAGCGGTAAATAAATGAACAATTCCTATATGTTTCAATTTGGAGTCAGACTATTTAAAAAAGATAGTCCTGGCAACAAAGCTAATAGCATTTCTGAAAGAATGAAGGGATAAATGAAGACACGATGGCCACCACTGCTTAAACCGGGGGAAAAAATAATAATAAAATTGTTGTTATGAATGAGCTTACTGGACGCCATCCACATGGAGCTTGAAAAGGGACAACATATAGTGGACATTTCAGAACCAAAATAAAATTTAAATTACAAATGAAAAATATGTCTACAGCTATCCAAGAAATCATTCATGAACTATGTATTGAACTACTCCTGTGCTGCAAAATTTAAAAAATGGAGTCTACAGACTAATTCTTATTTTAATATATAGGAATAGATTTACTTTAGAGACAATGAACATATAGAAGAAAATCAGTGGTATTTAGTCTTAAAAATTTTTATAAATTGTCTGCTTCGCTTTTATATCCCTGCTCTTCCTCAGACTCACTGCTCACATGTCCCTGCTCAGCTCTGTAACGCAGGGCACCTGACTGAGATGCACCGCAGGCTTTTAGGCTCTAGTGTCAGCTGGCTGCCAACCTGGTTATGCCAGTGGGAGGCTATTTAGGGTCCCTGGTACCAGTTCTTCTGTGGGAGGTGGAGGTTCCCCACGCTAACAAGCAATGCTTGGGACACCAGGAGGATGTCCAAGAACTCAGCTCGATTATGACACTATTTACCTGGAGATGGCGTCAGATTCCACAGGTGGAGGGCTCAGTCCTACAAGGCTGCTACTCCCACCTTAAAGGCCAGTTGCGAGCTCAGGCTGTTACCTGTGCTTCTGACCAGTCGGCTGCAAATGTGAGGGTCCCACGGCCCCCTTCAACTCAAGATGCTCTTCACAGACCTGGTTTGTTACCTGTACTTCTAAAGACTGGCTTTACGTCAGAGGTTTCCACCACCTCATCCTGAATTCATTTGCTGGAGAGACTCACAGAAAGCAGAGAAACATTTTACCATATTACCAGCTTATTATAAAAGGATGTAACTCAGGAACAGCCAGATAGAAGCACTGCATAGGCCAAGGCGTGGGAAAGGGCACCGTGCTTCCACACCTCCTCCCGGGATACCCCTTTCCCCAGATCTCCACGTGTTTAACAACTAGAAGCTCCCCAAACCCTGTGCTTTTGGGGTTTTATGGAAGCTTCATTACATAGGCTGATTAAACCCTTGGCCAGCTGCAACTGAACTCAATCTCCGGCCCCTCTCTCTTCCTCAAAGATCAAAGGCTAGGACTGAAAGTTTCAACCTTCCAATCACAAGGCTGGGTTTCCTGGATACCAGCCCCCATCCTTAGGTGGGGTCCAAAGTCATTTCATTAACATAAGAAAAACAAATTTGTAGCTCTCCTCACTTAGGAAATTTCAAGGTATTAGGAGCTTGTACCAGAAACCGGAATGAAGACCAAATATATATTTTTTATTATAAATCCCAATATCCCAGAGACAAAGGTGAAAAGTAGATGGCAAGAGGAAGGAAGAGGACAAAGTATTTCTCTCCACATCCATCCTCCACCTCAGGGTCCCCACAATGGTTCCAGCTTGAACTGGGTGACTACAGCCTCTGAGCTTAGGTTAACATAACCCCGGCCGTCTTTGCCTTCAGCCTGGGGGTCGAAGTGACGTTTTGCTGTCGCTGATTTCTGAGATGCCTCATCATCCCCGCTCCTGTCCTCTCTGCAACACTGCCATCACCTGAGTAGCGCATTTCCTGAACTAAATTACCTATTTTAAATACTTAGAGTGGTTTCAGTTTTCATGGTAGAACCCCAACAGATGTAGTCTCTAATAGAGAAAAATTGAAAAGAGTTGGAATTTCCAGGAACAAGAGGATAGTTAATTATGGTAGTCACCCAGCAGAAAAATTCACAGCTATGATTATAAAGGTTTTTTTTTTTATAGGATTATAAAGACTTCTAAGGAACAAGGAAGTGATTATGATATTATATATAATATTAGCTGAGTAAGAGCTGTACTGTACAACATTAACAGAAAAATTAGAATCCTTCTTTCAGGGTGATAAGGAAGTTATGGGTGAATTTATTATTCTATTTAAAAATTTTTCTGTGTTATAATATTGTTTCTAGCAGGAAAGAAAATAAACCAAAGAATATGCACATTCCTTGGTTCCTGCCTTGGGGTTTATTTCCACATATAGGACAGTTTTTAAGCATAAGCATAATAGAACTATGAGCTCTGGGTTGTGACTTAAGAGTCTCTTGACCACACATCATTTACCCTATTATTCTATAACTGGAACCTGACAATCCAATGTTAAGGGTATGTTTTAGGAGCTGTTGAGGGGAAAAAAAAAAGGTTCATTTATCCACACAGTGTATAGTCTGGAGCCAACTAACTTATGATATGAGCCTGATTTATATAAATAGCCTTATGCACCTACTGGAGCCTTTGGAAAGCAGTGCTGGGAAGGGACAGAAGGCAGGACATATAAGACTGAATTGAAATAATACGTTGCGAAGGTCTGGATGGGCACTGGGACTCATAAGAGGCCATGGCATCTGGTACCCAAAATGAAGGGGTAAAGAGAATCTGACTCGTGAGTTAGAGATGAGAATTTTCCTGAGACTGTTCTCATACTTAAAACTGAAAGTATTAGGGATGAGGGATGGGGGATGGGGGAAGGAGGAGGAATGGTTGGCCTAAGTGAAAAAGCATAAGCATATTGACATCAGAGATTGTTCACTGAAAACAGCCCAGAAAGATCTTGCTAGAATGAAACCCAAACTCTACTAGTCACATATATGTGGATAGAGCCTCCATTCAGTTATTTTACTTCCTGTGCCTAAATGTAAGTGGCCATCTCCTCGCACCCATTAGGATGGCTATTATCAACAAAACAAAACAAAACAAAACAGAAAATAACAAGTGCTGGCAAGCATGTGAAGAAATTGGAAACTTGCGCACTGTCGGTGGGATTGTAAAATGGTGCGACCATTATGGGAGACCACACGGAGTATCCTCAAAAAATTAACAGTAGAACTACCCTGTATGATCCAGTAACCCCACTTCTAGGCATATATTCAAATGCACTGAAAGCAGGATCTCAAAGAGATGTTAGCACACACATATTCATGACAGCACTATTCACAACAACCAGAAGGTAGAAACACTCGTGTCCACCTACAGATGAGTCGATAAACACAATGTAGTCTATACATACAATGAAGCAGTATTCAGTATTAGAAAGAATAACATCCTGTGACCTGCTGCAACACAGATGAACATTTATGACATTATGCTGAGTTAAATAAGTCAGCAACAAAAAGACAAATGCTGCAGGATTCCACTCAGATGAGGTATTTAAAGCAGTCAATTCACAGAAATGCCTAGCTTCCAGGGGCTGAGGGGAAAGGGGAAAGGGAGATTATGTAACAGGCACATAGTTTCAAATTTGCAAGATGAGGAAGTTCAGAATATCTATTTCACAACAACATAAATACATTTAATGCTACTGAAATGTACACTTAAAGCAGTGAATATGTTTTTTAAAAAGAAATATACAAATATATTCATAAATGCACGTATGGTTGCACTGCACATGTGCAATTTTTAGAATATTTGCTGGTAGACTAGGTAATTCATGGGCTAGGGTGGAAGAGAAATGGTTTTCATGATGTGTTTCTTTGCTCTTTTTAAGAAATTATTTTTTAACCACATTTACAGATCATTTTTCAATTAAAATGGCTAAATGAAAAATAAAGAAGTATGCTTTTCCCACCACCCCCATCTACCCGATAGCCGTCACCCGAGGACTAACTGGTCAGACTTACAGAAGGCTTGCCTCCTCACTGTTGGACCAACGTGGTAATGCCATTCACACTCTAGAGTCCCCTGTGGGCTCAGGCTCCAGCTAGTCTCCAACCAAGACCACATCACAGCTTAGCTTTCTTCTCTGTCAGTTCTGCTCTCCTCACTCCTGTTTCCCTGCGAGCAGCTCCCTCTGTAAGTAACTTGCACAAGCATTGTCATCTCACAATTTCAAAGCGAGTTTTTAGCATTTTATAAATTAGCAAGTTTTATGAATGTTTAAAAGTTGCTATTTTTTGGGTGGGAAGGGACAGACTGGAATTTCAAAATGTAGAATAGATAAACAAGATTGCACTGCATAGCACAGGGAAATATATACAAGGTCTTGTGGTAGCTCACAGTGAAAAAAAAATGTGACAATGAATAAATGTATGTTCATGTATAACTGAAAAACTGTGCTCTACACTGGAATTTGACACAACATTGTAAAATGACTATAACTCAATAAAAAAATAGTTATAAAAAAAGTTACTTTTTAAAATATTTCTCTTAAAAAGTTTAGATCACTGGGTGCCAGAATGAATACTAAATCTAGCAACTTATGATCATTGTTCATATTGATTATATGTATTAATACAAAACATTGCTTTTTAAATTCTGTATCACTTTAAAACTGTTTTACTTTTATCTATGAATGTAAACTCCTTTCATAAAATATCTCAATTCCAAAAAGAAAGAAATTTTTGTATGTGGATTGTAAGCATGTCTTAGTTATACATAATCTTTGTTTAATAAGAGGCTCAGTGATCCAGAATAACCTATTTCTCAATAATATCACACAGAAGAATTTAGCTATAAACACCCATATAGTTACAAGACGGGAGTTTTAACTGTTCAGCTTGGTTTATGTTTTAGTGCATTAGTCAGGGCTGGAGAGAGAGAGAGATTTTAAGGAATTGGCTCACAGGATTCTGGAGACTCGGTAAGTCCAAAAAATGTGATGAGATAGACCAGCAGGCTGGAGACCAAGGAACAGTTACAGTTCAAGTCCAAAGACAGTCTCCTGCCAGAATTCCCTCTTCTTGGAGAAAGTCAGTCTGTTCTATTAAGGCCTTCAACTGACCAGATGGTGCCCACCCACCTTGTGGAGGGTACTCTACTTTATTCAAAGTTTACCAATTTAAGGGGAGGAAGGTATAGCTTCGTGGTAGAGTGCATGCCTAGCATGAACGAGGTCCTGGGTTCAATCCCCAGTAGCAACATTTAAATAAATAAATATATAAACCTAATTACCTCCCCCCTAAAAAAATAAACCCAAATAAAATTTACCAATTTAAATGTTAATCTCATTCAAAAATACTTTCACAGAAACATCCAGAATAATGTTTGACCAAATACTGGGCCATCATGGTGCAGTCAAGTTGACACGCAAAATTAACCACTACAGTTAACATTTATTCTTTAACTAGCTTTGAAACCATCAGGGAACCTACTCCCCGGGCCTAGGATTTGTCATTTCTCCCCAGCCCAGGGCACGAGGGGTGGGGATGGGGGTGGCAGTAGGTGTGACATCAGCTGATCACGGGGGGTCAGTGAGGGACTCACATCCCTTGACTAGAACACCAGCCCCGGTCAAAGCATCGGGAACTGAGTGCCCTACTGGTTTACATTACCCCACCTTTAAGTAGCTACGTCACTATTAAAGAAAAGAAGAGGATACAAAGTGAGTTAAATTTCCCCATCTGCCAAAAAGATAAAGTAAATGGGACACAGGGCACAGTACCTTACACCCTACCCAGCCCCAACTCTCACACGCATCTCAGCTTTTAGTATGCCGTCAACATGCTTTTATTGTTTTTAAATCAGAATTCATCCAGAGAACCTTTCAGCTATTTCCAAGGCATCACAGACAGTGCTCTCTCACATAGAAGAGAGTATGTGATGGGGGGAAAATCTTCAAAATTGGGAAGGAGGAAAAATGCATTAAATGTAATCATTTAAGAGTGAGTGCAGATTATGACTTAATAAAGACATTAACTTCTTGTTGTATGTAAGTTAAGGTGGATTTTAAAAAAAATTTCTTATGTTTACACTATGGGCTTGTCCCTTTTAAGAATTAGTCAGAATGCATCATATTTGGTAGAATATCTATATAAGGAAATTAAGAGAGGTCTCCAAAAAGTATGCTCATTAAACCCACGAAATAATTCAGCCTGGCTTGTTCATTGAATGAGAAATAAAATATGAATTCTGGAATTCATTTAAATGCCATTTTTTCCTTAAAATATTTTATTTCTTTGAATGAGCCTGCATGTGATTCTGATAATAGAAACTTCAAATTATGATATTCACTCAGAGTTTAGCATATAGCAGTAATAATGACATGGGCTGACGGTAACAAAATATGGCTTCTCTACATAAGAAAGAATAGCAGATGAACTTAAAAAAAAAATGCAAGTTTAAAGAGCAATTTATTCAGTGGCCAGCAAGCAGGGATTTGTATAATCTAGCCTAGAGGAAACAGAGATCAAGATGAGCTTCTAGGATTCTGATCTAATGACATAGATGACCAAAGCTGAACTTTAACAAAAATAAATTGATTCCTCTCTCCAGTCAAACCCCAAGCCTATATGTTGAGTAGCCATGGGCTTACCAGCAGGCTCCCTAACATGAAAAAGGATTCAGTGAAACATCAAAGAAAACATAGATCCTTAAAATATCTTAGCAACTGATCCAACTAGAGTAGGTGGTACTTCATAACATGGTACTAATATCCAGTCCATGCAACATTTAAAACTCCAAACCAGAGAACTGATATAATTACACAACAATGTTAAGTGAGACCCAGTTATTTAAGTGAATACAAATACGTGTCACTTCTTCAGATGTATTGGTTTATATTCTGGAAGTTTCTATGATAATGTTACAGCAGAAATGACTTGACAGGTGGCTCACCAAAAATTTCTGCACCCCTTTCCATAGTGTGGAGTAGTCATGAGAGTCAGTTGCCCAGCCAAGGGGAATTTTTCTCAGGTTCTTTGTGAAGGAGCCGTATGACTCATTCTTGACGTTAAAAGAGTACTCTAGAGTTTCATGAAAGCATAAGCATCCTAGAAATGGGAGTCACAGAGCTGTAGCATTTGCCAGGAGTAACTGTGACCATCTAAGCCAGTGCTGGATAGTCATCCTAAACTCCCCAGGTACTGACAAATGCTGCATTTCTTGATGTAAAGGCAGGGAATCTATATTGAACTTCAGTATATAACCACTTTCTGTCCACATTTTTGCTGTGTTGTGACAACAGCACCTCCAGGGAGGCAAAGGATGCATGGAAGTTAGAGTGAGAAACCACATTTGTAACCAACATACATTTACAGTTTTCTCAGTAACTCTGAAGAAGTGTCATCTAGACACTTCCCAGAGAACTTCTCTCCCTGCAAAGTGAGGGATCGTATTCTTTGCACCCCATGGATATCTGTTCCTCCCGAAAAGCAGGATATCTCAGTGTCTGTCTTGTGGTTCAAGGACCTAATAGATCATGTCACTCAAATGAAAAACAATAAAGTATGATGTTGACACAGACATAGATTGAGTTGGCTGTCACAGTAAACAAGGGTTGATTACCACAACAAACCAAAAAGAAAAGTAGAGATACACAAGATAAAGATGAGAGTCAAGAAAAAGTCCTTATTGACAGCCATTTATGTTATTGGCATATGAGAGTTTGGATGGAGACACTTGCATTAAGCTTCACCCTCCCGAAAACCATTTTGAGTGCTTTTTACTGTGTTGATGATCATAAATCTCAAGTCAGTTTTAGAACCAGTCCACGGTATAGAGTAGCTACTAAATAAATGTTTGTTCAAGGAACAGATTCATCAAAAAGAAGATAATGTAGACAGCACTTTGTGGAGTTTATATTTAAAGAGAAAGAGGTAAGTTGGCCACTAAAGGAAAGAAATAAAGAGTGTCATAACTAATTTTTACTGGGAAATATGAAGATTTCAACAGACAATAAGAAGGACCTATTGGAAAGAGAGAGGCTGAACTACAGGCAAGGGAAAAAAACAAAGTTCAGAGGAAGAGATGGGTTGGAAACCAAGGACAGATTAACCTTAAGAAGAGTGTTTTCATGTAACAGAAATGAAGAGGATAGATTAATGGCAGGTGCTAATGGGTTTTGGTGCTTCATTTGGAGAAGACGAAGTAACTCTCAAAAGATAGTGGGTATTTTCTCCAAAAAACTGGAGGTAAGCGCAGAGGGGAAGGTAAAAACCAAAGTCACAGGTTTAAGAAGCACAGAAAAGACTTGAAAAAGGCATACGGTACGTGGGAAAGTGAGTGGTAGCGGTATTATTGGTCAGTGTCGACAACCGTTTGAAATTGATTCTGAGTTTGAGGGAAACCATTAGACTGCTGTGATGGGGCTTTTTTCAACAGCTCTTAGCTTCTAAATGCTGGCATATAGAAGTTTTCATGAAGAATAGGGCTGCAACTTTGCCAGAAGAATAGAACAAAAGGAGAGAGGATCAAGTCATTTTATAACATAAGTTAGAGAGTTTTGAGATGACAAATCACCTGCATAAAGCCTGAAAACAGAGGGAAATGGCAAAAAAAAGAGGACCAACGAATAGGGTGAAAACAAAATGATCAGTAGACTGTGGGTCCCGAAGAGGTGCATATATTGAACAAGGAACAGAACGGAGAAAACATTATGATCAGAGAGCTAAGATAGTGATTTTCAAGGGGGAGAATTTGTGGCTGTTGATTAGGTCCAAGTATGAGCTAGTGAAGAAGTGAATGTTGTTGGAGATGGTGTGTTTGTGGAACTGAGAGCCCACGGTGTTGGATAAGCCGTCAAGGGGATACTGAATCCCAGGACAAATGCCAGGTATTTTGAGAGTGACCTGCAGCCGGATTATAGTGTCTTTCATAAGTAAAGTGGAGTGACTGCATTGAGAAGGGCGTGAAATATACCTCGAGAGTCCAAGCATTGTATAAAACGGTGGACAGGTAATGTCTGAAAGAGACAGTGGGGCTCCATGGACACCGAGCACATCTGCTCTTAATAAAAAGTCCCTGCTTGGAAGGACGTCAGAGGATGTGGTGACTCCGGTGGTTCAACTGAAGCAGGGATAGGGAGGAAGCTCTGGAAGAGGAGGCTGAGGAGGTAAGGGAGTTGGCTGGGTGTGGAACAAGAGTTATAGAAGTCACAATAGCCAGGCTGAGGATCAAAGGAAGGAGAGGAAGGACAAGGAAGTCCAGAGCATTACGGGAATCATAGCATGGCGGCAGAAGCAGCTCAGGGGTCTTACACGTTTGGCCTTCAGTGCTGAAAATAAAGGGAGGAGGGCTGTTAAATTTCCAGTTCTCTTTGAGAAGAGTGGGGACTAGCCCTAGGGCTCATCTCGACCACTTATTACCTTTACTTGTACGTAAACCCAGCTATAGCAGGCTGAGTGATCATCAGTATTAGCAAGCCCTTTGATTAGACACATATGAGATTTGACATTTTTTCGATATTCCAAAAGACAAGTAAGCAATGTCAGATTATCTTTGGTTAATTGCTAATTATGACAATTTATTCTTTAAAAAATTTTTTATTTTATTTTTTGGAAGAGGTCATTAGATTTACTTATTTATTTTATTTAAAAAATTTTTTTTTTTGCCGGGGTGATGGTAATTAGGTTTATTTATTTATTTTTACAGGGGGTGCCGGGGATGGAACCCAGGACCTCGTGCATGCCAAACATGCATTCTACTGCTTGAGCTACACCCTCCCCGCTGATAATTTATTCTTGTTGAATAAATTATGCAGATCAGCTGAACCCCAGTAAGTCAATCACCATAGTCCCAGCTATCTATTTTTTCTAATTATGATGAAATTAATATTGTCTATTTTTTGTCTTGAAAGTATATCACCTGTGTATACCTTTATTTAAAAGCCAAAGGTGAACATCTTAAAAGGCTTTAGCAGATGAACTAGTTGTAATTTGATTGTTTAATTTTGCAAATAAAGGAAGAAAAATAGTTCTATGAGAAAAATGTGATTGTCTTCGATGTTGTAACACGCATACCAGTAAAAGTGAATACATTTTCATTAACTTCAGCTGTATTTTCGGAATGCGGAGGCGGGAGGGCGTCTGGGGCCACGCGGCTGCACTGGAGGATACTGCCTGTCAGATGTACTGAACAATTCTGGGGCAGCTCTGCCTCAGTGAGCAAAGCTATCATCAGAAACCAGCAGAGACTAGCAGACTTTCTACGGACCTGGGAAAACAAAGGGTAGTGCATTAAACACACACAACAAGCACTCAGAGAAGAGAAACTACAAAAAAAAAAAAAAAAAAGAAAAAAAAAAGAAAGAAAGAAAAGAAAAGAAAAAAGCGATTAGCCTCTGTGTGAAGGTATTATTTTTTTTTAGGTGAACTTCCTCACCCATTTGAAGATCCAATTTGCCAAATTACAACATGTGAAAATTACCGTGATCTGCCATCATAACAAAGGCATTGATGTGTGCCGGCAGGCGCTTTGGTGCGTTCTGATGCCTCTGCCTTTGTCTATTGTTTTTCAAGTGACTGCCTGATAATCAGCGCTCTTTATCTCCTCAAAGATCTCTTAAGGTCTAAAGAAATTAAATCCTTGGAGGAGTCATTGAGAGACATTAGATATGCAAGAATGAATTTCTAGCACAAAGGAGCTCAGCACAGGCATCTTTTCCATTTGGGTGGGGAAAAAAAAAGCATCCTTGCTCTCGTGGTCCACCTGGCAGAGCTAGATCCTTGGCCAGATCTTAGCAGCATGTTCACAGCAAGTGAGAGGTCTGGCCCCTGGAAGGGGGCACTTCCTAACTAACGCCACCATGCCAAGCATCCTCTTAGACGTGGCATTGTGACAGGATGTGGTCTTGGCAATACATTTTCTCAACAAAAACATGAGGATACGGTGCATCTGTCTGTCCATCGACTCTCTAGGTGACGCACTGAAAGGCAGCAAGACCTGGAACTCGGTCTTAGGAACCCATCTGACATCCAAAACACAAGTGCTTCATAACCCAGAGTCATCTTGCTTTCCACCGCGTTCCTAGCAGAACTCACGAACTAAACCTGCTCAGCGAGAATCTGGAGTTGCGAACAATCTCTAAAGGAAGTTTCCATCATAGACTCTTTAATTATTATAGCGACGCCTCAGATGTTCCCAAGGATGTTGGCAAGGACTCAGGAGATACTAGAATCTCTCCTTAGCTTTGTTCGTATCTGGGAGAAAGAATTTGGTTTTTGGACGGTGATCATTGCCTGAGTCATTTTAAAACAGAAGACGCTGGAGCGATGTCTAAACAAAGACACAATGTGCACTTTTAAATAATTATGGATACACAGGAAATTACAGAGAAATCATACAGAGTAGTACCATGAACCCTTCACCTAGTTTCTCCCAATATCTCAAATAACTACCACAATATCAAAACCAGGAATTGACACTGGTACAATCCACAGACTTTATTCAGATCTTAGATCTTTCAGGTGTTCAGATTTCTCCAGTTTTATGTCTGTGTGTGTGTGTGTGTGTATGTATTTCTATGCAATTTTATCACATGTGTAACTACCACCAAATCAAAAGGACACAGCCAAATAATATTTTAAGATTAAAACATCCCCCAAATATAATCATTAAATCTCTTTCTTAATGTTGACATTAGACAGTTGGTAGAATTACAATGTTAATTATCAAAATAATTTGGACAAATAAATAAGGAGTATTTACACCATTTTTCTGTGTAAATTTATATCAGGGTTTGTAGGAAAAATTCATTTTAGATGCTCTAAGGGATTTCTTTATTTAGGAAGGAATCTGGTGGAGAAGACTTTTATACAATGAATTATCATCTCATTTTTTTGGCCATGTTCTTTATCATTTCATAAATAAAGGTTTGCGTTTCAATGTTCCGAATGTCTATTCAGATGATGCAATGTAAGTACTCTGCCACCAGGTGGTGGTCCCTCCAATGTGTGCTTTGAGATTCAAGTTAAAATTAGGAATGATTTTCCACTTAACTCACCAGAACATAACCTCTTCTACTCTTTATATTTAGTGATTTCAGTAATCAGATTTAGCCTGGCATTCAAGAATCTCTATCATCAGTCCCCAGTTTCCTTCTTATGTGTATCTCCCCCACATCCCTGTGTAACAAATACGTGTTATGTCAAATCTGGTTTATTCACCATTTTTCACACATGATTATTCTCATTGCATTTCTGTATCATACTCATCCTTTTTTAACCAGTGCCAAAGTATAGCACCTGGTCCATAGTAGGAACTAAATACATCCTTACTGCAAACCTTTGCTCGTTCAATCCTTTTATCTAAAAGGTTTTACCACCTCCCCTACCTAGCTATAAAAATCCTAAAGGGAAAGCTCAATTTCGATGTCACCTCTTCCATCATTATCAGCAGGCAATGGTCTCCCTCTACCAAAGTAGTGCTCTGTTTTTAGTACAGTTGTAGCTTCTTACATGCTGTCTTAAATTGTAGCTTTTGAACATTAATTCCCTATTTTAATCTCCCATAGCCCTTAGCACAGTTTTTTTGGTATTCAATGACTATTAATTGAATTAACGCATTTCAGTATTATATTTTAGAGGAAAAAAAAATTAAGGAAATTCTTGTAACTATTATCTTTTAAAAATTTACCCTTAACTTTTCTTTATATCCTGAATTCTAACTTGAAGTTAAGTTTCCTACATTATAGTTTCAAAGTCAATGAAGTGCCAAGTTGTTAAGCTTTGGGTGGGCTGGAAGCAATGTTCCTTGAGGTACCAACACTTCGAGATACTCAGCCCTCCTGTTGGGGCAAATCGTCAACCTCTTCCCAGGTTACGCAAAAGTTGGATTCGCTTCTGTCTCACTTACTACTTGAATCAATTAAGGAGGCTCTTCTTTTCCAGTGCTAGCCCCCTCTTTGCCCACGAGTCTCTCTGCTGACCGTACAAGCTTCCTTTTAACATCTAACACCAGAACCTTTAAGAAAAACATTACTCTTTTTCCCATATGAAAAGGAAACATTACAAACCGTAGCTATGTTTTTCTTTTATTAGGATTAGTAGCGAGATGACCTTGAATTGAATGTTCAATAGATCTTCTCTCAGAAGCTCTCTAGCAATAGCTTGAGTTCCCAGCCTGTCCTAGTGCAAAGTTCCCAGAGCTGTTTCCTGAAAGAGTGTATGTTCTTCCTAAAGAAGAGAACATTTTAAAATAAAACTATTTTAAAATGAGGTTTGGGGATGGAAATTTAAGGCAGTTTCATGACAGTGACATTGATCTATTTTGGCAGTTCTGATATATATGTATTGGGTTTTCTCAAAGCTAGGTCACCTTTCTTGGCAACCATTTGCTCTGTTTTAAAAAAGTGATTTCCTAAAGACCAAAGACTACCTTTTTCTACTTAGAGTCCAAATTCACACTGTCAGAACTTAGAATTCTCCAGACTCTCACAGCAGAGCTGCTTTCGGTCAAAGTCCAGCTGGATATAAATGCCCAGATCTACCCTCAAAAGGGTCTCAGTCTCCAGAAGGGTTAATGGTACCACTTATGACAGACCCTAAAACTGTTCCATTCAGTTACATGTATATACTTAACGTTTTCCCCACAGGCAGAACCAGTAAGACGGTGGTCAACTCAGCAGTTTCCATTAGAACTTTCTTCAAATGAGGTGCTATCTCATCCAGAATATGCAAAGTACTGTTCCTCTCATTTATGTGCGTACTTTGCTCTCTAAATCAATTTTCTTAACTTTCGTCAATCACACTATCAATCATTTAAAACAATTTCCCTCTCTTGAGAATTGTACAAGCCAGCTGATTCAACAAAAGTGTACCTTCACATGATTTAAATGTTTTCTAAATAATTTCTTTTTCTGCAGTTTGTGTGAAATGTCAAAAAGGCTGGTCCTTGCTCCCAGAGGTTGTCAGAGGCACAACCAAAGAGCGTCCTCAATTCTTGATTCCCCCCCAGTGGCCAAATGTAAGCCGCTCACCAAACATCTCTTTGTATGATAGGGTTTACAGGAAATCTTTAAAGATCCCCCAAATTAAGTTGACAGTTGCATGCTCTGAGCATCTGAAGGATTCTAAAGTAATAAGAGATGATGATACAGGTTCTCTAGCATCTCAATTTCCTTTCTATAGACCATAAATATGAAACTCAATGTTTACAGCCTAAAAACATTGCTTTATTCATGTCATATTTTCCAAGTGCTTGGTACAGGTTCTGGGTCCAGAAAGGTTTATTAACTTTTCTGCCTAGCAGAAAAATTTTTTTAAATTTCCATTAGTATTTGGCCCAATCCCAGTATTACACTGAAGCACTGGGAAAATCTGGCTCCGTGAAACATAAAATTCCTTTTCCCCAAATATTCAGAGCATCAGATTAGCTGACGACATCAGGGCCAGAGATAAGACAGCATCCATCAGGGTTTTTGGTATTTTGGTTTTATAAAAAAAAAAACCTTGAGAAATTTTGTTTTGAAGCTGATATTTTCAAAAAAGTTCTTTGAATGTTTTAGAACATTTCAATCATGGCTTTTCAAGGGGGAAATTTTAGTGATTTTTCTAACTGAATGGAAAGCTGTGCTATTGCAAACAACAAAGATTTTTTTTTTTTCTTTTTGAAAGTTATTCATGCCCCACTTCTAGGACTGCCAGGGGGATTGAATTTTTTAGAAAAAATGTAACCAGGCAGACGATCAGAGTTATACTGAGTGAGAGACAACCTCGACTCAGAAGTTCAGTATTCTTTTCCTTTCTAAACTTGGAACCCACGGTTTTCAAATGGGTTCTTAAGTTACTCAAATAAGTTTGCATGACCTAGAGCCAAGTTTATTTTATTTTCTCATGCTTCTTTATTGATTTTTTACTAATTTTCCTTTTCTCTCTTCAGTCTCACGTGGGTAACATAAAAGGGTTTGAATTTGCCTGGGTCCCTCATCGATAGGGCAACCCCAACCTTGGCATAAAGCTATACTCATTATTTTTCCTGAAGTCATTTTTTTTTCCACTTGTACATGAAGAAAACTTTTCTGTAGTTCTACGCGCCATTATTCCTATTTTAAGTACAAAAATACTGAGGCTCAGTGTCAAACAGTCCGGTGGTAGAACAGCTGCCATCCAGTCTAGGACTGCTGAATTCCGAGGCCTAATTAACTGCACTCTGCTTTCCAGGGGTTGGTCCTCAACCTTCGATGTGCATAAAATCGCCCCCCGGGGAGACAGACACAGATGCCCAGGCCCTGCCTCTGGAGATGTTGCCTCAATCCATTTCCTTTGGGCCGAGAAATCTGAATTTTTAACAAACACGGCAGACGGTTCTGAAGCAAGTCTTCCCCGTTCCAGTGGAGACTTGACTCCACCTGCCTCCTCTCGTCCGCCTGTGAAGGTGAAGCAAGAGCACACATGCCCAAGGCCTCAGCTCTACCACCGATTGTCAAGCCACATAAACCAGAGTAACCACCTTCCTTGTTTGGATCCTTGTTACTTTAGCCTGTTAAACAGGAATAATTATATCTTCCTTACCTCCAACGATGGATACAAAGATCAAATGACACCGTAGAGGCCACAACAGTTAAAGCATATATTCTAGGAGGGGAGGGTTGAGCTCAGTGGTAGAGTGCGTGCTTAGCATGCACGAGGTCCTGGGTTCAATCCCCATCACCTCCATTAAAAAAAAAAAAAAAGTAAATTAATAAGTAAACCTAATTACCTCTCCCTTTCAAAAAATAAATAAAATAAAAATAAAATACATGAATTTTTTAAAACGTGTATACTCCAATGACAAAAAAACCCCATAAAACACAAAGTTTATTTGGATGCTTTGGTGTAAGTTTATCTCATCACAATATTGCGAAGAATATAAACATTCAGTCTATGTCCATGAGCACTTCGACCTGCCCAGCCTCTATCCAAAATGACTATGGAGTGTAGACAGTCCATTACTAAAGTGCACACACTTGTATGTGCACACACACACACACACACACACACACATATGCACGTGGTTGCCGCTGCTAAGTTAGTGGGGAGACTTTCCACTGTTTCCACTCTAGACATCACCAAACGATAAAAAAATAACAACTCTTTTTAAAACAATGCAGATGGGTTAACACCCAAGTTACCCATGACTGTTACTGACACTCCCACCAACCCACATGGGCATCTCCAAACCCCACAACGGATGGCTCCTTTCTCAGGTCTGTAGACTTCCACTACCTTCTTCAGTGGGAGAAGGGTCCCGAAACAATTGGTTTGACAAACAGAGACTGACACCCTACAGTCACGGCTTGACGTCATGGCACAGCACATGGAATTGTTCTAAAAATGTAGAAACTTTAGCATGTCCTTGTTATTTGAGGGCACAATGCCTTAAGCCTCCCACTTATCTTGTGTCGGCTTTGAAAGGAGCAGACCAGCTGGAAAACAAGAGGCAATTTGCATGTGGAGAATAAACAAAGAGAAGTCTGCCACATACCACGTCAAAAAAAAAAAAAGACAGTTTACATCTTTGTTTGGAAAGGGGAGCAGTAAAGCTGAAGAGCCGGAGATGGCAGCTCAGTAACATGGCACCTTTCCTTTTCTGCCTCCTAAGTCACAGTCTAAATAACCTGACTTGACCTCAGCAAACCATCGGTAGCCTTCTCCCAGGCCTTGCCGAGTCAAAGCTCTTCCCCACTCCAATGTATCAAGCACACAGCGTCAATTTCCTTCAACAGTGAGCTCACCATCTCTGTGCACTAAACAAATTCTGCAGTAGTGAGTCTACATTCCTCTGCCTGCTCTTCACCGTCTTCCATAAAACTTTTTCCTCTGTCAAGTCTCCAATTATTCTCCCATTTGTACTTAATCTCCCCCACCTCCATCCCTTGACCTACATGCATTCATGCACATCCATGCATTTCAGTAAGGTCAGCATCTTCACCATCTCCCAGTTCAGATCTATTCATCTCTGCTTCCTTGTTTCCACTCATATTCTGAATGGGCAAAAAATATTTAGTGAGAACTCTGTGTGCTTAAGAGACTTACCAGGCCCAGTAGGCAAACAGTCAAAAAGGCTCAGATTTAAGGAGCTGGTCTCTAACATGGGTAACAAGACATTTATTTACACACACATACACACACACATCCCCCCTACCAAATACATGCAGAAGGACAGTCTATCTGATCACTGAAATTCGTCTTCTATTTCTCACAAGCACAACACTTGTCTTCATGTCCCAGCCTCTTTCAGAAAAGAGAGGCCAGTGATGGACATGTCTCCTGCAGGCCTGCCTCATAAAAGCCTACAATCATCTATGCTCTTTTTCTTCCTCTGTCTCTCACTAGCTACAGAAGATTCAGGAGAAGGTCCAAGAGAACTCTGGAACAGTGCAGTTTAATAAAAATGCAATACTGCCATAGGTGAAATTTTAAGTTTTCTAGTAGCCATATACCAAAAAATAAAGATAAGAGGTAAAATTAACTTTAGCATTATATTTTATTTAACCTAATCCATGCCAAGTATTGTCATTTCCATGTATAATGAATAAAAATGATTAATTCAATTTTTTAAACTTTTTTTTACACTGAGTTTTCCAAATCCATGTGTATTTCACACTTCCAGGACATCTCAGTTTATCATTTATATCACCTTTCAAATGCTAAGTGGCCACATGCAGGCTAGTGATGACAATTTTGAAAAGCATGGCTCTTGGGGAAGGTGGAGTCCCAAGATGGAAGGAGGTGTCTTCGAATCATTTCATGAAAGGCCACCTCCAAAGTACACGCTTTGAATTATTACATGAGCAAAACCTACCCTTCTCCCTTGTAAAGCTACTGGGATTTTGAGGTTGCTTATTACAACAGTTAGCCTCCCTTACCTAATACGTTCCTATCATATAAATGCACATGCATGGCAGGACACTTTCAGATGCTTTTACCTTCACATCAATGGCACGGACAAAGGGCACTATAGGAGTCTCCAGGAGACATATCTCAGTAGGCTGGAGTAGCCCTGGGTGACTTCACAAGGGAAAATGGTATTTGAGAGAAGAAAAACTAAAATAAACAGAAAAGAACAAGGAAGACATTCCAAGGATTTTAGATAGATAGATAATAGATAGATGATAGACAGACAGGATGGATGGATGGATAGACAGACAGATAGATAGATAGATAGATAGATAGATAGATAGATAGATAGATAGATAGATAGAGATATAAATGGAATATATGAGGGTTCAAAAGAAGAAAAATAAGAGAGAAAAAGGAGAGATCACACCTGATTCTTGCTTCATGAAGAAGGTAGCATTTAAGCGAGGAATTAAAGGATTATTAAAAATAAACAAAAATTTAAAAATAATAAAAGAAAGGATTATTAAATGAGAAATATTTCTAGAAGAACAATACAAAAGGGATTATCCAAAGTACAGAGACTGACATAGGCTGTAATATTGTTTGGCCAGAGCTTAAGACACGTGAGATAGAGTGATGAGGTTTAAAAGCAACAAAAAACATCTTTTCTTTAGTGCATAGAGAGCTGTGAATACCAAGAAGAAGAGTTTGGACGTCACTCTGTAGGCAACAGAGAGCCATTAATTGTTGACTTTGAGTTGTCCAAGCACCACTCGGCCTTGGGCACCAAATATCTTCAGCAGAAAGAACTGTTATATCTCTAACTATTTTCTGTTTTAATGATGGTTATATTTTTAATTTCAAATTCCAATGGTTAATTGCTGGTATATAGAAAAAATTATCTTTCCATATTGACCATTGATCTTGCAACATTGCCAAGTTCAGTTATTAGTTCTTCTGTAGGTTCTCCTCGGACTCTACATAATCATAGCATCTCCAAATAAAGACAGTTCTACTTCTTCATTTCCAATCTGGATGCCTTTTCTTTTTTTTCTTTACTTATTACACCACTATCACCTCCAGTACAATGTTGAATAGAGGTGAAAGCTGATGTAAATGAATCGTTCCTGACTTTAAGGGAAAAACATTTAGTTTTTTTTTTTTTTTTTACAATAAGACTCATACTAGCTGTGGTTTGCATACAGATAACCTTACTATGCTGCAAAAGTTTTCTTCTATTCCTACTCTGCCAAGAATTTTAATAGCTGTTGGACTGTATTAAACGTTCTGTATTCATTGAGATAATCAAATGGGTTTTCTCCTTTGTTTAATAAGATGCATGACCTTGATTTTGAATGTTAACCCAACCTTGCATTACTGGAATTAGAACCACTGTACTCACTACATGTTTACCCTTTATATATTATTGGATTCAGTTTGCTAAAATTTTATTTAGAATGTTTGCATCTATGTGTACAAGGATTATTGGTCAGCTGTTTTCTTTACTCCTAATATTTTGTCTAGTTTTAGTATCACGGTAATGCTGGCCTCATGAAATGAGTTGGGAAGTATTTCCTGCTCTTCTATTGTATAGAAAATTTTGTGTGGAATTGGTATTAAATGTTTAGGAGTATTAAGCAGTAAAGTCATCTTATTCTGGAGTTTTCTTTCTGGAAAGTTTTTTAACTTCAAAATTCAATCTTTTAATAGATAAAGATTTATCATGTGTCTATATCTTTATGAGGAAGCTTTGATAGTGTGCGTAGTCCAAGGAATTTGTCAGTTTTATCAAAGATGTCAAAGTTATTGACATGGAGTTCTTAATAATATTCCCTTATTGTTCTTATAATATTTGTATAGCCTTAGTGATATTGCCATTCAGATTTCTGATATTGGTAATTTGTATTTTTCTTTTTTCCTGATCAATCTGTCCAGATGTTTCTCCATTGTGTTGACTAAAAAACAAAAAACAAAAACCAAAAAATCCCCTCAATTTTAATTATTTTCTCTGTTGTGTTTCTGTATTGTATTCCATTGATTTCCACTCTAGTCTTTATGATTTACTTTTTTTCTACTTTCTTTGGCTTTTATTAACTCCGTCTTTTTTCTAGTTTCTTAAGGTGGAAGTGGATGTTGTTATTTAAGACCTTTCTTCTTTTCTAACATAAGTGCCTAATGCTGTAGACTTTTCTTTAAGTACTGATTTAACCGCATCTCACAAATTTTATATGCAGTGCTTTCATTTTTCTCTCAGTGCAAAATATTAGTTTTCCCCTTGATTTGTTTTTTGACCTGTGGGTTATTCAGGTGTGTGTTATTTCATTTTCAAATATTTGGTTATATTCCAGAGATTTTCTGTTATTAATTTCTAATTTAATTTCGTCGTCACAGCTTATTTCGTATGACTTGAATTCTTTTAAACTCATTTAAACTTCTTTTATGGCCCATATATGGTCTCCCTTCATATATGTTTTATGTACATTTGAAAAGAATAAATATACTTCTATTGTTAAATACTGTTCAACCAACGTTGATGAGACCGGGTTGGTTGACAAGGTCCAGATCTCTGTTTTACAGATTTTCTATTTGTTCTGTCAATTATTGAGATGGGGAAATAAAGTCTTGGACTGTAATTGTACATTTTGTTTAATTTTTCTTAGAGTTCTACCCGTGTTAGCAGTTCTTTCATTAAGTACACAAACATTTAGAATTGTTATGTCCTTTCGATGAAAGACCATTTATCATTACGGTAATAGTCTTTGCTTTGAAATCTACTCTCTCTAATATTAATATAGCCACTCTAGGGATGTTTCTAAATTACTGCTAGCAGGTTATATCATCATCTAGCCTTCACTTTTAAACTGGCTGTGTTTCTATGTTTGAAGTGCCTTTGTGGTAAACGGTATATTTTTAGGTCTTGCTTGTTTTATCCAGTCTGACTGTCTCTTTTGATTGGGTTTTAGACCATTTATATGTAATGTGATTATTTATATGTTTAATCTGTCAGCCTGCTACTTGTTTTCAAATTGTCCAATTTGTTCTTCTCCCATATTTCTCTTTTTCTCCCTTCTTTTGGATTTTTTTTTAAAAGCTCTATTTTATTTTCTCTCTTGGTTTATTGGCTAAAACTTCTTATTTTATTACTTTACAGGCTGCTTTAAATATTTACACTTTTAACTTATTACATCTTTATACACCTGTAACTTATCATCGTCTACTTCCAGGTGAGAATCTATCATGTGTAATGTAAGAAGTTTAGAATATCTTATTTCCATTTTTCCACTCCCAACCCTTATGCTATTGCTCTCATACATTTTACCTTAACATATGTTATAATCCCACCAACATTGTGATTATTTATATTTAAATAGTCAGTTATCTTTTTAAATGACTTGAGTAATAAGGGAAAAAATGTGTTTATCTACATTGTTACCATTTCTTCATTCCTTTATGCAGATCCCTATTTCCAGTTGATATCATTTCCCTTTTGCCCAAAGAACTTGCTACAATACTGTGAAAGTTTATTAGTGATGAATTGTTCAATTTGTGTACATCTGATACATTCATATACTCTGGATATTGGCCAAGATTAATATAATGCTCTCAAATGTAACTCTGTAAAAGTTCCTTCCTGCTATTTTTTTTTTTTTTGGTCTATAATTTTAAGATTGTTTTTTTCTAGTACAAGTTCAAATAATGATCCCCATCATCATTGCTAGCATTTACTGAGACTTCTGATTTTCTAAGAGTCATATTGAGCACTGTAACATACAGTATCTTGTCGAATCTTTGTAACTAGAATAGCTTACTGTTAGCCTCACTTTACCTACAGGGAAACTGAAACTCAAATAGATTGTCATTGCACAAGGTTACTAAATCACCAAAACTCTGGAAGACATGAAGGACACAGTACTGCTTGGAAAAATACTGACATTGACAACCCTAAGTTTCAGTGATCTCAAACAGACTAGACTCTGAGTATGAAAAACCTTTAAAAAGATTTTGAAAAATTCAGTTTATATATTTTTATATGCATACCCAAGTGTGATAAAATGTAAAATCTGTGTCTAAATAGATATCAAAATCTGTTTTAATACATAGAAAATAAGCATTTTAGTAATAAGAAAGCATAGTGTCATATAATTGGCATCATGTATTCCTTCTTTATGGTACATAAAATGAAGGAGCATCTTATAATCAAAAGTATTTTAAATACAATAAAATGCGGTATGTCACTAAACAAGAACTACATTTTGAGGTTTTTTGTTTGTTTGTTTTTTATAAAATATCAGTAGAATCAATAGTATCTGTGCACATTACAGCCTCTGATGAAAGGGAGCATGTTTTCTCAAGATAAAGAATCAAAATTAGAATTGGACTGTGCACTGTGACCATAAAACATAACAAAGAAAATGGCTGAATTAAGATCCTCAAACTTGGCCTCATTAGTATTATATTAACCACTTATAAAAAAATCATTGTTTCCCATATAAAAAAACTGCTGTATCAAATGTATTGCTTTTATTTTATTCTTTCTTGGTGACCTTTGAAACAGAAAGAAAAGTGTAGATCAGGCTACATAAATAATTGATAAATGTATTCCTTTTCTTTACCAATAAGCCCCTTAAGCATGAAACTTTCGGGGTGGGGGGGAAGAATGGATGAAGAAAAAAAAAAACAACCTGCTAACTTAAATTCCCTAAATAATATACCAAATGTGGAATGATATTAAGAGAGGTCTTTCTCTTCTTCTTGCAAAATAGTCATCTTCTCATTACTGAATTGACCTCCCAATGATGTATTTCGGTATCTCTTGAGAAATCAATAATGTCAAGGAAAAGTTGGGGGTGTGAGTGGTGCACTCTGGGTACCAGCAATAAGAGATTATGTTGGCTATAGAAAATCTTAAAACAGTGATGCAACCAACTAAAAGTTGATCTGCTTTTCCTTATCACCATGTACCAGCAATTGTGAATAAGGTCAGTCATACTCACTTCTCCCTGACAGAATGGGATACTCTCACATACCATTTCCCAACTGGATCATCAGATGCAAAAAAGAAAATGAGGTTAATGTGATGAAGTTTGGGACGATAAAGGGTGCTTGGAGGAGACGCTTGTCAATCATTCTAGGTGCCCTGCAGGGGGGTTAACCGATGCCCACCATATAGAAATTCAAATATTCACAGAGCTAAGGGCTTCATACAGAAGATTTCCTTCACGGTTTTCTTACTCACACCCAAAACACGAAAAAGGAAATTATAACATCAAGCATTTGTGTAATTAATAAGTCAAATAAAAATTGGCAATAACACACTTCCTTCTCGCTCGTTTCTGTCATACACCACACCCGAAGGCAGAAGCAGATCTCACAGAACAGCTTTCTCTGCAGCCTGGACGACTGCTTGGCACCTGGATAATGAGGCGAAAGCATTAAATCCAAGGTTTTTGAAACTATACAAATGGAAGAATAGCAAAATTGTTGGTCAGGAACAAAAAAAGTGGGAAAGTGATGATCTTTACATGTATCATTTGTGTTCTGCTGGTCACTGTGGTTATGCACACCATAGACAATCCGTGTTGACAAACCATCTTTTATAGACTTACTAGTTGCATAAGGCTTTTTTTTTTTTTTTTTTAATTTACCCCTCTGGAACCATGTGGGTAGACAGGTGTTAGGGTTAAAAATTCATATGGTATGTGATAGGATTTTGGTGAGGAAATGGAGCAGAAGGGATGGACATTTTAACAGCTTGTGAGGTTTTAGAAGTAGAAAGGGGAGGGGGAGAAGTATTTTGCCCATTGAAAAAAATAACTGAAATACACAATTGTGCGTACTGAGGAATCAAAAGGTCTCGCTCTCAAGTTAGAGAAGAGATAAGAAGTCAAAGATTCATTGTAAGGACAAAGAGTCTGTGTAAAATGGGAATTTTTTTTCCTCCAGAGATTTTTCTAATTAGTCCAAGGACACATTAATTCCATTATTAATCAATAAATCAACATGAGACACAGAGAAAAAGAAGTAAGCCGATTTCTGCTGTAATTTTAGTTCCTAAGAGCCTGTCTGCATCTATTCATTTATTCAACAAGCATTTGTCATACTCATAATATGTGCAAAATTCCTACCAGCAACTTTGAAAGATGTAAAGAGATTTTTTTTTAAATCAGTGATATCCTCATTTAATTTATAAGTAGGAAACAATATAATAATGAGAATAGTTATAGTTTTTGCAAACCTTCATATACGGCTCTGGGTAGATGTTTCACAGGAGCTATTTATAAGACTTACAGTAATGGCACAGTAAGGCAGGCATTTTTAATTCCCATTTTACAGGATAATGAGGCTCAGAGAGTCTCAAAGATCACAGAGTTCGTACATATGAAGTCAGT
Source organism: Camelus bactrianus (assembly GCF_048773025.1). Taxonomy (NCBI): domain Eukaryota; kingdom Metazoa; phylum Chordata; class Mammalia; order Artiodactyla; family Camelidae; genus Camelus; species Camelus bactrianus. Next base: position 33,321,906 of record NC_133558.1, read on the forward strand.
ATCTGAACACAAATCCCTCTGTACTTTGCTATATGAACAGCAAAAGCACACAAAGGAAGTGGCAGCATCATAGTACAAAATAATTTAAAGTTCAAAGGAAGGAAAGAAGTATACTTTCTTTATTTTTGCTTTTTTTAATTTATCAAATTTATTTTTTATTATGGATATTGTTATAGCAGAACATAAAAATTAAATGATAAAATTTCTTCTAAGAGTACAGTTTAACTTCATCTTTAAAAAGTTCACCTATTTTTTTTAAAACTATACATACTCAGATAAAAAATGCTCTTTGACTTAAACTTATGACTTCAGAATTAAACTCTAGAAATAAATGCTATGGCCGTCTAAAAGTTTATATTGACAAATTGCATACATTTTCAAATTATAATGCAATATTTGTACACAGAATAACTATATATACACTTCACTTACATTGCTGATACATAATTACCCAAACTGTCTTGAGAAATGAGGCTTCATATAGATTTGAACTAAGTAGAAGATCAGTCTGAATTACAACATTTCTTTCACAATTAATAAGAGAAAATCCAGACATTTGCTGAATATAGAAAAAGTCCCATGCTTCGTGGTGTGTTCTGGGAATTCCAGTAGATTTTAGATGAGAGATGTTGACCATGAAGGAGTTCACTGCTGTGCTCACGGGTAAAGTTGGAGGAACTCTGGTCCGAAGGAGGGGATTGCCCTCCGTCCACTGGCCTCAGGGCAGCTCAGCAGGGATCTGACTGACTGAGGGAGTGAATGCAGCCGGCAGTTTGGGAGGCCTGAGTGGAGGGGAGGGACCAGCACAGCTTTAACACGAGGGCCCACTCCTGGGAAAGGGGCCATCAGGACTTGGCGCTCGGCCCCCTGGCTGGCTTATAAAAGCCCCTTGTGCTGTGCTGATTCTTGTGACCTCCTCCAGGGACTTGAGCACCTTTAGCATCTCCGCCATCTCTTCCCGTACAGACTGCAGGGATCTCTCTCTCTTCAGGTCTTGGATGAGAAGATTGATCTCCTTCCTTGAGCTCAGGTTGAAAGTCATCAGCTTTCTGTAGGTGTCAGCGAGGCTGGGTATGTTGACCGGCTCCTTCTCTAGCCTGGTGTTCTGTAGAGTTATCTCCATCCTGGCACACTCCTGCTTAGCCACACAAAGCTGGTCGATGAGGTGGCACTTCCCTTGGATCTTTGCAGCCAGTGTTTTTGCCAGTTGCTTTTCATGTCTTCTATTAAGCTGACTTCTAACAGACTGAATAAGTCTGAAAGTGAATAACAGACCCACTGATAAGGCAAGGACAGGCGGACTCAACACCGTCTCCCAGTGGAGGCTCTGCAACATGAGCTGGGAACACAGGCCTTTGGGCAGCAGCGAAGCCAGGACCACACTCAGCATCCTCAGGATCAGCCCAAAGCCAAGCTCCACGGAGGACAGCAGCCCCTCCATGGCACTGGCCCACCCAGGGCTCTGCCCAGTTACCGTGGAGCCACCAGCCACAACAATCCCCAGGGGACACCCCAACATTCCACCTGGAACCCAGCCAGCAACTGACATCCTGGGTTGGTCAGTTATCTGGTCAGTGTCGGTGGGGGGGAGGGGGGTTGTCAGTGCACTTTCATCCCTCTTCTCTGTGCTTCCTTCATGTGTTTCACATCATTAACTTCAATTTCTATTTTCCCACTTATATGGTAATTCATTTAACAGCTACTTACTGAGGACCTAACGGTATCTGGTGCTACTCTAGTATTGGGAGGTGGAGGTAAATAAAACAAGGTCCCTACCCTTATGGGACTTACCTTCTGATGTGGGAGTTGGACGGGCAATAAATGAACAAGTCTATGGTCAGGTAGTGAACTGTGCCACCAAGAAAAATAAAGGCGCGTAGGAAGAGAGAAATGGTTCTGGTAGAGGCCACTTAGAACAATCTTCCAGGCGAAGGCTCCCTGGGGAAACGACACTGGAGGTGCTGCAGTGTCTTGCGCTGTGCAGATACCAGAGATGGACCCTCTGAGAGAGAGAAACACTTGCCCAAAGACCCTGAGGCAGAACGTATTTGAAGAGTTCAAAGGACGACAGCAAAGGTCCAGCGTGTGTGTGGCTACTGCTGAATGAGTGGTGGAGCAAACGGCAGAACACAAGGTCAGAGGTAGAGTCAGGTGAGGTAAGAATCAGACATTGGAGGTCACGGGACTCTTTCATTTTATTTAAGGCGTGATAGGACGCTACTGGAAGTCATATCATATGATGCACAGTTTTTAAAAAGTCGCCCTGGTGGCTACATGGAGATCAGAGTCTAGAGGAGGCAAAATCGGAAGCAAAAACAAAACAAAGCAAAATAAACAAATAAAAAAAACTCAATTACGAGATTGTTTCAGTTCTGTAGGATGTTTCCAATACATGGCTCTGGGACATTGCTATCAATACGGGGGAAAAAAAGTGACTCTTGGTCTTTAATTCATATCAGACACAAAATGTAGTCTGAGAAGGCTCATAAACCTGAATGTGAAAGCCAAAACTGTGAACTTCTACAAGAAAATACAGGAGAATATATTCATAACCTTCAGACAGTCAAACATTTCTTTCAAAAGAACACAAAAATGCTATAAAAGAAAAGATCACTAAATTGGACTTCACTAAAGTTAAGAACATCTGTGGTATATATACACAATGCAACACCGCTCAGCCATAAAAAAGAATAAAATAATGCCATTTGCAGCAACATGGATGGACCTGGAGATTGTCATACTAAGTGAAATAAGCCAGAAAGAGAAAGAAAAATACCATATATCACTCATATGTGGAATCTAAGGAAAAAAAAGATGCAAACGAACTTATTTCAAAACAAAAACAGACTCACAGACTTAGAAAACAAACTTACGGTTAACAGTGAGGAGAGAGGGTGGAAAGGGATAAATTGGGAGTTTGAGATATGTAGATACACACTGCTGTATATAAAATAGATAAACAACGAGTTTCTTCTGTATAGCACAGGGAACTATATTCAATCTCTTGTAGTAACCTGTAACAAAAAAGAATATGAAAACAAATATATGCATGTATATGTATGACTGAAACATTATGCTGTACACCAGAAATTAATGCAACATTGTAAACTGACTATCCTTCAATTAAAAAACATATATGTACATATAATCCAGAAAATATAAAGACATATCAAGAAGGCAAATAAAAATAAAACAGTCGTGGAAGTGACGTTAATCATCTTTGTCATGTTCTGTTGGTTGCAAATAAGTTTTCTCCAATCCACTTAATAAAGGAATTCGCCTAAGTTTTCTCCAAGAGATTTTGTTTTACCTTCAACTCTGTAATACTTCTGGAATTAATCTTGGTTTGCAAAACTAATTTCATCTATTTCCGTATGCTTATCCAGTTGTCCCAACTTAATTGAGATGCCACATTTAGCATTAAATTCTCCAATACACCTGGGTCAATTTTTTTTACCCTGTTACTTTGGTTTCATCAAACACCAACATTACAGAGTTTTAATTACTAGGTTTTGGGGTTTTTTTTGTTTTGTTTTTCCTGTTTAATGTCTAGTAAATTAGGTACTCTTCCTCATATTGTCTTTCTCTCTCATGAATTTATTAATTACTGTTGCCTACTTACTCTCCCAAATAAACTTTTTAAAGATTTGTCCACCGAAGTTAAAAAGCAAAATAACAAAATTAATGTCATTTTTTAATTTGCTTCATCTTTTGAATTAGTGAGAATGGATGTTCTTCAGATGTTGAGTCTTCTTATCTTGGAGGAAGGGTTAAATTTTCACACCTTAAAGTCTACTTTTCAATTCTTTTAGAAATATTTTAAGGTTTTCTGTAATAGTTTTTATATATTTCTTTTTAAGTTTATGCCTGTATGTTTTATTTTTGCCACTGTAAGTGGAGTCTGTTTTTCTACTATTTCTTCTTGTAGATGATTTTTTGAAGTATAGGTAGCTTTTTGATTTCTGAATGATATTTAAAAATTCTATTTTATTAAATGTTTTTACTATTTATAGTGGTATTTTCAGCAATTATTTTTGCTTTTCCTGGTAAGTAATCATATTCATATGCAAAAATAAAAATTTTATGTCTTTCACATCTTGAAATCGTAAGTGGGGAAGAGCCCCATGTGTGCTACTGTGTGTGTGTCCCAGCACGAGGCGTTAGGAAACCATAAGTCAAATACGATAGACTGTTTTATAATCTGTCTAGCAACTCTTAACTCCTGGAAAGTTTCCTCTTTTCCAATGGAGAATCTATCATATACTGTTCAGATAGAGCCAACCTCACCTCCTCCCTAGCCTCTGTCCTGGATACTGGAGACACAGCCGTCAACAGAACAAACCAAATCCTGGACCTCGTGGAGCTCTTAATAGAGAAAGTCAGTCAACAGAAAAAATAATACATTAAGATATGTCTGAAAATCATCAACATTAAAAAAAGAAAAAAGAAAGAAGGGTAAAGAGGATGGAAGTGCATTATTTAATGAGTCAATGAATGTTTTCAAAATAGGGGGAAGGGTATAGCTCAAGTGGTAGAGTGTGTGCTCAGTATGCAAGAGGTCCTGGGTTCAATCCCCGGTACCTCCTCCAAGCAGAAATCAATGAATAAATCAAATTACCTCCCCCTCATAAAACAAATGATACAAGCAAAATGACATTTATTGGATTTTTGTGCATGACATGCTTGATGATTTAGAAACACAGAGAAACTCAGATAGAAAATAATCATCCATGAGCAACTTTTGAAAATTTGTTTCTTTCTTCTGTATCAAAAAAAGTTATTAAAGTTTTCTCCTACATCTGAAACTTACCTAGTCAATACTGAAAATACTTTCAAGCTGTTGTAATATAAGCACAAAAATACACCTTTTATTTGATTTATGAGATGGTGAAGAGATCTGCAAATATTCCAAAATTCACTTTTCTTTGTGTGGAACTGTCAAAGAAGAATCAGTGACTTTCAAGTATTTTAAATCCATCTCTGCAGACTACTTCTACTTTTTCAGAAACATACCATTCATGTGGAATCATTTGGCTTTAAACCATGTGCAGAGGAAACAATGGAAGGAAAAGTCTGCCGTGTAATCATTTTTAAAGAACATATTTTAAACCACATTCACAGAAATCCATGAAGCTTTAAAAAGAAAAAAAAAAAAGATTGTATGTCATCAGCTTAGCCATACCAAATAAGAAAACTCATGCATTAAACATCGCAAAAGGCAGTAATACAGCTTCAGTTCAATCTGTAATTTGTGAGCTATCACAGAGATTCTGGCTTGGCACCACTCAGAAATGTTCACTGAATGTCATTGAGAGGACTCTCCAAGGACCAATTAAAGGAATGGAGAGGAAGGGAAGACTGTTCACCAGGAGGAAAAGCAAGAATAATGGTGCAAGATGGATGTGGTTTTCCAATTTTCTTAGCGTTGTCAGTAACTAAGGAAACACAAACCAAAAATTAATAATAATTAATAATAATAATCTCATCCAGCTATTTGTTTATGATCATAAAGAACAGATTTTTTGTGCATTTCATCTATCTTGTCCTAATTTCCAGCAGCCTCCACCCCAAAAGACAAAACTAAGTCATTGTCACTGCTCCTTTACCAAGTGTATGTGTTTGTGTGTGTGTGTGTGTGTGTGTTTGTGTATGTGTGTGTATGTATTTCCAACTTGGGTTCATTTTATTATGACTCAAAAGTAGAAATCAAAGATTCTTGTTTGTTTAGGTGTAGAAACAGAAAATTTTGTTTAAGAAATAGTCTTTATCAACTTAGACTCATTATCAACCATCGGTCTTCCTGTTTTCTATGTTACATATTATGCAGGGATAATTGATACGCACACCTTAGTTTCTAAAACAGTTGAGGGCAGATAATGGACATGCAAATATTGATTTAATTGTTAAATAAATGTTGATTTAATTGTTTAGTAATTAACTAACTGAATGTTTGGACTGGCTGGACTACATGACTTTACTATGTCTTTTAGGAAAAAAAAAAGTCTTTCCTCTTATCTGTGATGTATTGTTGACCTAAACCTGCTTGATATTTTTGGAGATTTAAGGAGAAAGTTACAGAGATCATTACAGATAATGCTTCCTTTCGCTTAGGAGTGTCTGTAAGTCTGGACTCTGAGTGGAGGAGGAGATCACAAAAGGAAGAAGGGCAGGATAGACAGATAAGCAGGTTTTCTCACTGAACCCATGGATTTTAATTCCCTCAACGGTGAGGAACTTATGTATTTTTCCATAAGCTCACAATGCCTGGTGATAAATAATAAATCTTCCAAAAATACATGTTACATTAAGGAAATGCAGTTAGAGAAAGTTTAGATCCCCTGTAGTGACTCTGTCCTGAGGAGTTTCCCACTTTCTCTGTTGTCTCTTCTTCATTTCCAGGTTGCTTGAGTGCTTGTCAAGTTTAATCTCTGAAATAAATCAGAGCAATTTCTGTCCTCAAACTATGGAAGAGTGGAAATTCTGGCAAAAGGGAAAAGTCCAGTACCAGCTCCAGTTAGAATAACAGGTAAAAATGATTACAGAGACTTGGGTGGACTGATGTCCTGGTCTGGAGGTAGGAGGGCAGTGAAAGGGGATGAAGGAGTGGGGAGTGGGGCAAGAGCCCTGGGGTGAGGGTAACCAGGCTTGTCCTTTTAAACAATTTGCCTTCCCTCTCTGAGACCCAGTTTCTTCATTTGTAAAATTAAGAGACTGAATCATGTGTTTCATTCCAGCTCTGATTTTCTGTAATTCCAACAATTTCCCTACAGCATCTACTTCACAACCATTTACAAACACCACGGATACATTTCACACAGACACGTCAAATATCAAAGTGAATAAGCATTCCCTAAAGGGGAATTTTTAAAAAATTTTTTCGTACTTTGCTATGACCGATTGGTATGTAAAAGACTGAGTTCCTTTCAATGTAAAGTAAATCATCAACACACTTTGTACAACTGCTATAGAAACTGTTGCAATGCTTTTTGTTGTTGTTACTATTAGTTTACAGATCCTTCAAATTCAGTAGACTATGTTCTCCTCTCGGACAGATACTCTTCCGTGGTCATTTTTATATCCCCAGTGCATGGCATTTAGCATGAAAAAAATTAAATGATTTTAATAATCAACCTGAACAGTTTATCCAGGCTGGAGAAAGGCATGTTGACTTGATCTCACTTCCAATGTATGACCACGAACATCAAGAAGGTGCTCAGTGCTGCCAGGCAATCAGGCTGTATTTTCCTGGCCCATTCAAGCAACACTTGCAGAGGTCTATCTCAGATTCGATCCTCTGACATCTTCTACTTCATACTTGCTTCAAAAGAAAACATCCACAAGCTCCCGTATGCATTCCTATCAGCATCTGCAACCACATGAAATGTCCTTCTGCTACATCTAAGGATGCACTGTCCATGCTCCTGGGCAAGTTAACTCATCCACGTGTTCAACAGAGCCCATCTCACACCAACTCAAGAGCAATCGTTCCTTCAGTAATTTTCCTTGCTCTCAACTGAATCATCATGTCCTCTCTCTCTACAGAATCTTCTCCATCAGCGTACAAATGTGTTGTTATTTCTTTCTCTCATCCTAAAACAAAAACTCTCACTTGACCCCACTTCTGCCTCTTCCTTCTGCTGCTCTACTTCATTTTGGAATCCAATCAGACCTCCCACTTTTTGAACCAAATCTGTACTTAATCCAAGTCACCGATGACCTCCACCTGCTAAGGTTCATTTGGCAGTTCTCAAAACTCATCCTACTTGATCTGTCAGCAGCAAGCGGCTTCCTTAAAACACTTATTTATCTTCCAAGACACACACTCTGCTGGTTCTCTTCCTAGCTTACTTCATTCCTTCTCAGCCTCCTTTGCTAATCTCCCCTCATCTTCCCAAACTCTAAACAGTGGTGGACACCAAGGCTCAGGCTTTGAGCTTCTCTTTTTCTATCTTTGTATTTACTTGAGCCATGCCCATCTAATTCCAAAATTTACACCAAATTTAGACCTTGAGGGCCAACCTACCTCCTAATACCCAAACTTGTATATCCAATTGGCTCCTTAGCATCTCCACTTTGAAGACTGATGGGCTTCTCAAACCCCTTTGTTCCTGAAATCAAAGTCATAAACTTCTTCTGCAGTCTGCTTCTCTCAAGCTTTGCATCACAATTATAACTCAACAATTCCAGTTGCTCTAGCCAAAACCTTTGGAGTCATTCTCTCACATCCCAATCTGTAATCAAATCCCATCAGGAACATCTTTAAAATATATCCTGAAACTGACCACTTTTTACCTCTATCGCCGTTCCGGCCCAGGGCACCATCATCACTCACCTGAATGATTGCAATCGCTAACTTCTTTTGCCTGTGCTTTCCTGGAGAAAATGCTGTGCGCGGCAGCCAGAGTGATTCTGCTACGTCAAACGGCATCAGAATTCTGCAGTTTTCTTATCTTACTCAAAGCAAAAGCACAAGGAGGAAAAAAGTCTCATCAAAATTATCAGGCCCCTTGTAACATCCCTGACCTCCTCCATTCCGCCTTGCTGTCTCCCCACCAGGTCCAGTGGCCCCGTGCTGTCCCTCGGACACATTACTGTTCAGTCTTTTGCTTGCTGCTTCCTCTGCCTGCAATGTTCCTCTCCCAGGTGGCTGCTCCCTCCCTTCCTTCAGGTCTCACTCAAATGTCAACTCAATGAGATCGTCCCAGTCCTCCCCATCTAACATTTCAACCCCTGCCCACCAACCCCCAGCTGCCTCTAAACCCCTTTTCGGCACTATTCTGGAACATAGTAAGATCCGGATAAATAGGTATTTAATGAGTGAACCAAAACAAAGGAGCAATTGAACATAAAGTTTGTGCTAGATTTTTTATTTTATCAGATGTCTCAGATTCATGAAGCATTGCTCAGGAAGGTCCTCTAAAGTCTTTCTGTAATTAATAGATAAGAGCTATTTGTCATCAGCAGAGAAACCTTCTGGAAACTACTGGGTGCTATTAACATCTTACTTAAAACAGTTTGGGAAAAAAATGCTCCTTGAGAATGAGAAATTTTCAAATAATTTTAATTTTGGGGTGAGGGGCAGGGGAGGTAATTAGGTTTATCTATTTATTTATTACTTTTGGTAGAGGTACCGAGGATTGAACTTCATGCGTCCTAGGCACGTGCTCTACCACTGAGCTAGAATGAGAAATATTAACAGATGAAAATTACCCAGAAATAATGATTGTTCATCTTTGCTACAGACTTAAGCTAGAATTCTTTTTTTTTTTTGTCTAAGAAGACATGGAAAAAAGAGGACAATGTTTAAATGTAATTTGAATTTGATTTTCACCCACTAAAGGAAGAAAATTAGATTACACATCAAAACATACAGCACCTACCTTATTCATGCACAGTAGAGAAATAACATGGAAATTCCCTCCCTTCTAGTACTATATATATATATTATTATTTTGTAAAGTATTTTTATGGTTTACTATTCAAATAATTTGTCATATCATAATCACAGTATTTTCCTAAGCAGTTTAAAATATCTATCCCAAATACATAACTTTCCACAAGTAAAGGGATTTGGTCCCTAAGTAGAATAAAACTTGAGAATTTTTTCCCTAATTTTACTGTTTTGCAGGGAAGGACCTTTGCTGCTTCGACATTGCCTTCATGAATTACCTTATTTAATTCCTACTGCAGATGTTTAGCATTTTAAACACTGAAGAATCCGAAAAATAAAAGTCATGAACACAAGTTGAACTTTAATTTCAAAGTGCACCCTGGATCTTAAGGGGTGAAAGGGTGGTAACTCGGTGAGTAACTTCTCATCATGTAACGGAAGGGAACGTTAAATGAAAACAAATGCAATCATTATTTTTTTGAGGGAAGATGTTTGGCCACCTTCTGATGATTTTTTAGCCCGGAGGGCAGCTTCTGAATATAACCTGCTCAAATGACAGTGGAGAACTGAAGTTCAGCAGAGTCTGGAGAGATTTCGGAAAACAAAGAAAAACAGGTTTAAAAAAAAGAAGAACTATGAAATTAGTTCTTAATCCAGAGGGCCAGACTCTCCTGGTTTCAAATGAGTTCTTGAACTGCCATCCAGCTGCTCGAAGTGGGGGTTGCTGATTGAAATTTGGGGAGAAGGGACACACAACTTCTGTTTGTTAGTGATTTACCCTTCCTTGGGACATTACGTTACTTTCTTTCAAAGCTGCTGGTGAATCTATTGTTTAGTGGACCGTGTTTCATTTACCCATCAAAGCCCCCCTCCATCCTTCTTTTCAGAGTATTGTCCAGGGGTGCACATGGGAAGATGAAAGGAAGGATATAAGGTTGATGGTCACTGGCAGAAATTAACTACAGTGATAAAAATAAGTAGGAGCTATCCAGTGGTTTTGACTTTCCTCTCTTTGAACGTCTCCCTGGAGAGATGGGAAAAGGAGAAGACTGTCCCTTTAGTTCCTACAGAGTTTTCCTCTCTAGTTAGTCATAAACCTGAGTGACAGAGAAAAGATGATCCAAGGGCCCTGCTGTTCTTAGAAAAAGAAATCCTTATAAAAAGGCTTTTATATAACTTTGCACAGAAACCATCATTATATGTGTGCCCCCTTTGGCTCCACCCAAAACCAGTCCCAATTAAAGTGCCAATGGTACTAAAAATCACACCGAGAATCATGTCTCCAACCTCTGCAGCCCTCCCTTTTCTGGAGAGATTAAGTACAATTTCTCCTTTCTTTCTTTTGGTTACACCCTGTGCATTTCCACTGGTGGATCAGATGCAACCTTAAACGACTGCATTAGCCTCCAACTCACAGCAAAATGCCATATAATGGTGGTCACATCCCCTGTCTTTTCATATAAGGCCCTAAGCCTTTCTTAAGATTATAAAATATTAAATGTAAAAGTCACATAAACCGTTAAAATTGGGTTTTTCAGACTTTCTCATCTGTTCTCCTTGTACGTGTGAAAAGCCAGGAAGGGAGGTGAAAATAAAAACTATCTTAGAGTGATGGTGTTGCCACAGGACTCGTCTTGAGCCCTCAGGCCCCAGATCACAAGCTTGTGAACAGTTGGCTCAAGGGAATAAACACATAGGTTCATAGTCTAGTTGACGGGGAACACAGGCCAGGTGTGTGTATGTGCATGTGTGAGGGTGTGTGTGTGTGTCTATGTGTACTTTCTGCCTAGACACTTTGGAAGGCCTACTTCGGAGTCAAATGAATCATAATTCAGTTGCTATCCTGAACCAAATCCCAGCCCCACCCCAATCTATTGGCTAAATTTTGCTCTGCTGTAGATCGTATATAATGGGTTTAATTGGCCTCAGTAAAAAGGAATCCTGCTTGACTACTGTCATGATATTTGCGTGACCTCTCTTGTTTCTGTCATGACTGAAAGACTGTAGTCAAGCAGAAACACAACACACTTTTCCCTTTCACTCGACAACTCACCGCCCCCACCAAACACACACTCTGGCAAGGACTTGCTTACTGTCCTCTTATTACATGGCATTTGTCAGGGGTGTTTCAAAAGTAGCTGAAATATGTGTGAATACTGCCTCGATATTTGCATTATCAAGCCAACAAAACCTTATCATCCAGGCAGCCTTAGCAGAGAGAGAACCTCAAAACGGACTCACTATAATTTGATAGAAAACTTCTTTTAGGAAAAGTAAAGTATCGTTGGTGAGATGTGGCCTCAGGGCTGCTGAATATTTTGGAAGGTCAGCTGAAGCCCCTCTAAAAAGTGCACGTTCTTGAAGATGAGAAGGCCAAAGCCCTGAAGGTTCGGAATAATTCTGGAGATCTTCCAGAGGCTAGTGGGAAACAAAACGGGAAGTGGTAGTTAACTCTGGTGCGATGTTAAGACTACTTGCTGAAGAAAGGATTTGGAGGAAACTTAACACAAGTAACTAAAGTAACTAGAAAAAATGGGAAAATCGTAGGAAAAACAGTATTTGAGAAGGTGTTGTTGACTGAAATAAAACCCTCATTTTGCCCCAAATAAAATAAAGTTATTTGAGGCAAAAGGAGCACTATAGCGAGGGAGACAGCATTTCAGACAGCTCTGAGGGACTGCTCCAAAGAGGCGGGGGGAACTCAGTATTACATATGAGTTCAGTGAAGGGGGACATGCAGTTAGGCAGAGGCTGCTGCTAGTCACGAGGAGCAGATGTCACCATTAATGATTTTAGTGCTTTTCTAGGTATGAGGAGACATAAGAATTTGGGCTCCTAAAATCTTCTCCTGAAAATATCTAATTATCTGAAGACCTGTTCCCCCAGTTTTCCCAGAGCACAGAGCGCCTCACTCCTGACCTCCACCCTAAACTCCTTGCAAGGTGTGTTGAAGGTCAGAGGCTTCAGTGGCTTGCGATTCAGTCCTTGTAGAGGTAGACGGCAAGTGCCAATTTTTAGTCGTCAGCGTCAAGGTGTGTAATTTATATAAAAGCTCTGAATAAGGTCAATGAGACTTTGTCACCAAACCCTTAAATTACAAAACCAGCACCCATACCAGGAAATTTGGAGGAGGCCTTTTTAGGATCAACCAATCACCTTTTCGAGGAGCAAACTGATGACACAGATTACATCAAGTGTTGGCATAAACTAGAAGGTGTGTACGTGGAAAAGAGATCAAAATGATAAACCTATAACCAGATAAAGGAAATCGGGTTATGTATCCCTGGGGCTTTTTAAAAGTAAAAGTCAATTAACCAATGTGCTTTCACACAAAACAGCATTTTAAGTTCCTGTCATGAGCACTGGGCACAGTGGACTGTTTGTCTCACCCAAAGAGATGCTTCTTTATTCTGTCAGTGCCAAGAGCACGGTCTGAAGGCCGCTTGTCTATTTGAATCCTAGACCCAGCACTTAGCAGCTCATGACTGTGGTAAAGGCATTTGCCCTCACTGGGCCTTTATTTCCTTAGCTCTGAAACAGTAATGACCTGGCCCGCCTCTCAGACTTACTGTGAAGATGAAATGAGATCCTCCGTGTAAAGCATTTAGCACGGTCCAGTACATATAGCAAGTGCTCACTTGGTTTTAGCTATCATCCATAATAGCATAAAATAAGCAGTTTACTCTCAAAATAATACAATGATATTAACTATTCACGTATGCTCTGGGGATCCTTTTCCCTCGTCTTGGTGTATCTATCACAACATGTAAGCTCAATGACTTTACCCATCTGTGTAATGCCCTGTTGCCACCATAATGCTGCGTAACAAATCACCTCATCATCTTGGTGGCTTATATCTCCAAATCCTTATTTTTCTTGTTCGTGGGAGTTGAAGTTTGGCTGATCTCAGGGCTTGGCTCTAGGGCAAGGGCTAAGTCAGGGCTGCTCCATGGCTCTTATTCTGGGGTCAGGCTGAGAGACGGCAGCCACCAGGACATATTCTCATGGTCATGGCAGACGTGCAGGAGCAAAGCAAAACTGCAAACGCCTATTTAATGCTTCTAGACACTCCACGGGCCAAAGCTAGTCACGTAGCTAAAGCCGATATTTAATGGGGCAGTGAAGCATCCTCTGCCCTCAGTGAGAGCAGAAGGGAGTGAATGCCTGTTGAACAACAATCCTGTCATGCCAACTGATAGAGAATTTTAAAAGAAAGAAGAGTGTGCGTGGAGGAAACCCTGCCATTTGCGACGACGTGGATGGGCCTTGAAGGCATCATGCTCAGTGAGGTAAGTCAGACAGAGGCAAATACTTATGTGTGGAGTCTAAGAAGGCCCATGTTGTAAGAGCAGAGGGTGGAGTGCTGGTTACTGGAGGCTGGGGATGGGGAACTGGGCAGCTGCTGTTGAAGGGTACCAACTGGCAACTAGTAGATAAATAAATTCTGGAGCTCAGATGTGCAGCACGGTGATTATAATCAACAGTACTGTGTTATAGACTTCAGAGTTGGTGAGCTACTAGGTCTTAAGTGTCTTTGCTGCAAAAAGAGGATCAGAATTACTTGACGTGATAGAGGTGTGAGCTAACACTGTGACAGTAATCATATTACAATATATTGAGGGATCAAACCAACAGATTGTATACCTTAAACTTACACAATGTTGTATTTCAATTATATCTCCATTAAAAATAGGGGGGAAAGAGGGTGGGGCAAGATTCTCACTGTAAAACAGATAGCAAAAAAATCATACTCAAGATGTATTTTTTCACTCTAAAATGGACAGAGTCAAATTTGACAACTGCGGAGGGAAAAAACATAGTGGGAAACCCAGGCTGTTACCAGGGAGATCCATCCAACAGTGCCCAGCATCCAGAGCTTCCAAAAGCACACAGGCATTGATGACGTGAAAACAGTCACGTGGTTACTCACTCAAGGAACGTGTTCCATTCAACAGCGTGCTTATGTCTTTAATTAATATTTATTAAAGGAAGGCTCTACGCTGCTCAAGTCAATGTCACAGAGCCTGTGGAACCATGGCCTGGCCTCCTCTGTCTTGACTATAAAATACTTTGCTAGAGTTTGCACCTCAGTAGCAACAGACATGCAAAACAACAGCACATCTTTAGCCCTCTGTCACGAGTATTAAAAAGAAGCAAAGTCCTGAAGGAGATAAAAAGATACTGGGATCATTTGTCCAGAAGCAAATGCGTAGTGAGGGCTCCGGTCAAGGACGTCAGTTACTTGGTAAGCGAATTGGAAGTCCTAATTCTGCTGTAGCTAAGAAACCTGATTATCCTCGAGCTTGTAAGAAATCAGCTTTAATCCTCTTTTAAATGTCATTCAACAGGTTCTCTGCTGTACATGGGATGCAAATGAATTTTCCTTATCAGATCCTTTCTAATTCGTTTTCCTTCCACAGGATATTCTCAGAAATAATTTAAGACTGGACTCTGAAAATTGTTCCAATCTTGAATAACATATGTTTGAAGCATATTGTCTCTCCAACCGGCAAATGACTCCTGAATCATTATTCAAAAGCAGAGATTCTTGTTACTCCCCATAAAAATTAAGCATGAATTTTTTCTGACATATCATGTCCACATCTAAGCTGTTCTCTGTATGTTTCAGTGTTGGCTCAAAGTAAAAATTTAAAATCTCAGCATTGTCTACCCAATTTGAAAGAAACCAGATTTTCTTATTATTGTGAGATCATAGCCAAGATTGCAAGGAGTTGGGGGATATAAATGGTTTTGCTTTCTTAGGATAGAAAGAAAGATTTCCCCTGAAGCAAACAAAAAGGAAAATGAACACTGAAATGGGAATCCAAGACTGGGTTTCAGTCCCAAGTCTGTAGGATAATATTAAAAAAAAAAAAACCCAAAACCTATATTTTCATAAATTATTTTGAGTTATAAAACAAAAATTTGCTATTGTCTTGATAATTAGGCCCTTTTAAGAGGCATAGCTGTTGAGCTGTGCCTTTAAACAGTGTAAGATATATAATGTGAATTATCTGAAACTAAATCTACACACTTGGTTGAATCCATGATTTGGAGATTTAAGATGAAACATACAAAACTTTATTAGCTGTATGTGGACCTTCTAAGAAAGACTTGTGATTGCATGGTTTACAATTCTCTCTTTGCTTAGATGTAGACATCCATGTAAGTGTTAAACAATTTTATTTGTTTTATGACAGTATTACATTTTTGATCTTTTAAAAAAGTTATCATTGAAGCACAATATTAGGTTTAGAGTTGGGGGAATGCCAGTAATTGTATTTTTCTTTTTCCCCTAAGATAAAACTTTTTTGGTATCATCTGGTCATTTTAGATAGATTGATGGAAACGAAGATAGATAGATAGACAGACAGACAGACAGGCAGGCAGATAGATAGAAAGATAGGTGACATAGATGCAAAATGGGTACTCATGTGAAATTAACATGTATGATTCCCAGTATTTTAACCCCCATATTTTGAGAATTCCTCACTCAGGAGGTTTTGGTAAGAGAAAAAATCTGTCTCCTGGAGAGGGTGGGTGCAGGGCAGGAAGACTAAACTTCTATACACTTGCTCTTTTGACCTCTTTTACAGCTAAGCAAGACACATGAACTGAAATTGGCCAATCAGACATAGCTGCCCCAGGTCTGACTCTCTGATCTAACAGAATAACATTCAGAAGTGGTGGAGGATTTCCATGTTGGAGGCAGTAACGATGGTTCAAGATGCAGGGGCAGCCATACCCTCACCAGAACAATAAAGTCATGGTTTATGCCTTCTTGACATAAAGCATGCTTTTTAGCCCCTTTACCTGGCCTGTTCCAAGCCACCATATCCAATCTCTGGGCAGTTCAGTGAGCCACTCAGAATCTTTTAAACTCCCCTTTCTGCACAATCAGCTAGGCACTTTAGGTTATCTGTGACAAGGAATCTTGGCTAGAACACTGTTCTATGCATGGTAGAAACGTGGGGTTTTACAGGAAGGATGTTGAGAGGTGAAATATGCAAGGTATGGTTGCACATGCCACCTGGTGTATGGCAGCCTTGGAGGGAGCCATGACATACAGTCTCCTAGTCAGAATTACCTAAATAAAGTAGCCATAGCTGGTCACTCCAAACTGAGTAAGTAGTGGACAGCATCCCTTAATGTGCTTCTTGCACTGTGATTGACTTAGCTCAGTAGGAACTTGGGGCCTGCCTACCTATGATGAGTAATGAGTGTAGATTTTAGGTAAAGTCAACAGATTTAAAATACATTCCAAAATCTAGCATTTAGCAACTTACTTACAAAAAGAGACAGATTCATAGACACAGAAAACAAATTTATGGTTTTGGGGTGGATGGGGAGGGGAGGGATAAATTGAGAGTTTGGGATTTGCAGATACTAACTGCTATATATAAAATAGATAACAAGGTCTTACTTATAGCACAGGGATAACCTATAATGAAAAAGAATATAAAAAGGAATATATATAACTGAATCACTATGCTGCGCACCAGAAATTAACACACCATTGTAAATTGACTATACTTCATTAAAAAAATACATTCCTAAAATTCTATTCTGTCTACCACATGTATGGTCACTGCCCTACTCTCCCTTCTTAAGGAAACTATACAAGTCTTGTACTAGTTATTCTCAATTAGCTTCCCCACTGGGAACAAAAAATTATTCTCCATCCTTCTATGCCCATGTCTATGCCCCAGTAGGCTTACCGTGTGCACTGTATCATTTGAACTCCCAAGCCATGCATTTTTCCATTTGGATCAGTCAATGGATGGCAACAATGCCAAAATGTCTTTGGTGAAAGCTGAGTCTCACTTTGACCTCAGCTCCTGCTTGGAGACCCTTTTTATCTGGCTCGACTCTCACCAGTCTCTAAATAACACTATTTTCTTTATTTTCTCCTTCGGTCCTAGCAGTGGTCTCCCGCTATCACTTCTGATTGTTGTACCCTGGGTAACTCATCATCCATAGTGGCTGTACCAATGTGTGTGTGTGTGCGTGCGCGCGCGCGCGTGTGTGTGTGATGCTGTGTGAAATAAAACACAGACAATTTCAGACTCTGAACTAAGACAATTAAGCTTGAATCCCGGCTCCTGCCCTTACTGCATAGGTCACCTTGGGCAAGCGACCTAACCTCTTTAAGCCAGTTCCCTCGTGTATAAATTCTAGACAACAATGGTGAATACTTTGTAGAATTTTGGTGATAAATATAAAAGACAACATATATAAAGTAGTGAGCAGAGCACCTGGGACATAGGGTGGGCCAAATCATTCATTATTAGGAAATGCATTTCTGTGGGGACTGAGTAAGGCAGAGGTCAGTCTCTTTTTTTCCCAAGAAGAACAGGCTGGAGTGGACCATGGTAGGCACCACCGTGATCATGTTGGCCTGAGGAGCTTCAAAGTAGTGCTAAACCACATGAAGATAGACAGTCATTGCTTTTGTTCACCTTCACCTAGACCAAGGATGATATAAGGACTTTCATATATCTAGTGGAGGGCAAGAAAGGAAAGACAGAGACAGGAAAAACAGAAAGAAACAGATGAGAAATGACCGCTTTGAAACTCTTTAAAATTTTACCTGGAGAACATCCTAAAGCTCCAACAATCATTGAGTAATTCTTCCCAACGTTAGCATTTTTGGGGGAATACAATAGGAATTCTTGGGTTGAACGAGAGGAAAATAAGAGGTCCCAAAACACGTGTCCTCACCCATAGAGTGAAAGCTTTTCCAGTTTTGGAAGTCATGCAGTTTCTCTCTCACAGCGTTCTATTATTTAAAACGACTCACTAAAGTTAGCCTAGATTCAACAATAAGCAACACACGCACACACACACACACACTTCTTGGTGGAGTGTAAAAAATTTTGCCAACAAGTTTTAAAATCTCCAAATGATGTATTATTATATTTCTGGACTCAGGGCCTAGGTTTTTATATATGTATTCTGGGTCTGGGGTACTGAACACACCACATATTTTGAAACTTAAGACTATAATGCAAACATTATTTAAACAAAACTCTTTTATAGCACATAATATATATTTTTAACTGTAGTATCTTTTACCCTAAATTCTCTTTTCAGACTTTGTAAATATGTATCAAATGCAACAGGCAGAATATATTAGCAAAAATTGTTTGTCATAGCAAGAACTTTCTCAAAATAATCGTTAAAAATACAAATTAGATGTAAATGCTATGTATTTTTGTAGACGACAGATGATATTAAATAGTCTTGTAGATAAATTTCCCCCAAACTTCCCTCCCTCGAGTTACCAGTGCATTAGAAATGATGTACTTGTTAAAAAGCAATATCCTTAGCTTAAAAGCTCATAAAATCAATTCTATGGTTCACATATTTTAATTGTCATTATTTTAATTAGGAATTACTCGTCTCAAATCAGATCAAGTCTTTTTTCTGAGTCCTTGGTACTCTATTTGCTAGTTTATTACTTTAAAAGAAATTCAAGTCAATGACAAGGATATTATCCTTATTTAGGGAAGACTTAACTTGTACAGCTGGCCTGAAAATGATCAGATACAAACAAAATTCACTAAACGTGACTCTCGACTCGTGCTTTTGGTTTGATATGGTATGACCTGCACTTCTGCCCTAATGTCATTCTCTTATCCAAGTAGCATCCAAGCAGTCCCATGGGAAGTTCAGGTTTATGCTTTGAATGTGAGTATCATTTCCTTCCTTAGAGCAAAGAAACATGAGAGCTTCTTGGGGGCGAAAAAAGGCTTTCTATAAAGGACAAAATGATAGCCATGTTCTAATATAAAAGTGGGAGAAAATTTTTCTGTCGAAGAAGAGTTAGAGGTTAAAAATATGAATAAGTTGTTATGATTAAAAGCTTGGCTTTCAGTGCCATAAATCAATGCCTAGGCTATGATGTTGTTTTAGAATGTGCTTCTCCATCAAGTCCCAGAAAACTAACCTACACCACTTTCCATGCCACTTCATGATGTCACATTTTGTTACCACACTGTTGCCCTTCATTATAATTGGTTTTGTATTCTTAATTAACTTTTCTTATGTGAATACTGTTTCCCCAACTAGATTGTCAATTCTCCAAACACTGAAAACTATTTTTATACACCTCTTCCTCACTTTTTAATAAAGTATTTGATATAAGTGTAACAGGTTCTTACTAATTGTGTAATTGATTTTTATTTGAATTTAATTAAGTCATTGAGAAGTAAAATGCTAAACTTACATTTAAATAGGGCAAAAAACCAGCACTGAGTATTAGAATCCATTTAATTTTATATAACTAATCTCTTCAAATTAAATCTTCAATGATAAAAAAACTTCAAGTCATGACCCTGATTGACAATTAAGAAATCAATAATAATCATTTATATTTTGGCAAAGAATTAATTATTCAGCAATAATACAAGATAAATGAGATAAGAGTAAAAAGTAGCAAGTAAACAGTGAAGTATCAGAAAGAAATAAGTAAAAGCTGGAATAATTCTGGTGGCTTCAACTTTGCGAAATTAAACTTCCATTTAGTTATCTCTTTATTAAAAATAAACTGAAAAGAGTGACTCAAGACAACTTTTAACTTAGATAAGAATGTCATGATGGGACATGGAATGAAAGCTTCAGTAGTTGAAGATGTTCAGTTAGACTCATAAAAGGTCAAAGGATGAAAAAATGTTCAAAACGCCAACCTGACAACAGAGATGAGGCATCCAGAGACCAAGAGATTTGCTCTAGATATAAAAATTAGTGACCAAATCAAGAACAGAAAAAACTGCTAACTCTCTATTAGTCCCCCTTTTACCACAATATACAGATATTCACTCATTTGCCGTGAATAATAATGTGCATTAACCCAATCATACATGCTGTTACTTTGAGTCCCCTCAAAATGCCTTCTTTTCCAAGGAATGTCTCAAATTGTCCACTTACCATCTTTTCCCACCACCTGCACGATATGTCAATAGAGCATTTACCGCTAACCTTCCCAGTTGGTAGAGGAGACATAGTTGTTTACAACAACCAGTTCATCGTGGACAGAGAAAACACCTGGCTTGCAATGGACTCTTTACCAGCCTTAAGCCCCTTATTACCAATAGGTAAAGGTTGGACAATCACGTGTTAACTTCATATTCAAATATCTCATTATTTTCTTAAAAATGAGAATTAATGCAAACTTTGATTTTTAAATGCATATTTTAATAAATGCATTAGCTTGTATTCCATGACCATTCTGGCAAAAAGAAAGCACACAATTGACCCAAATTAAGGGCTTCTTTCATTAATTTAAGATGTGTCCAAAATATGTAAACAAAAATAATTTTAGAAAATATACCATGAGTAAAACTCAGCAGAGGGCTCTCACGGACTAGGTAATCAATAAATACGAGTTTAATACAGAAAACCATTTTTCTAGAGAGTGCTAGAGCTTTGATCCTTTTTTGCCTTGGGAGTTACTGTCCAGTAAAATTATTAAAACCTTGGAGGGGAGGGTATAGCTCAAGTGGTAGAGAGCCTGCCTAGTACGCACAAGGTCCTGGAGCCAGTCCCCTCTACTTCCTCTGAAAATAAATAAATAAGCAAATCTAATTCCCTGCCCTCATTATTAAAACCTTGTATAAAAATAAGTTGGAGCACTAAAAAGTAAACAATTAGGGCCTGATGTAGATGCATAATACAGACAATAGACGCTCCAGTAGTTCAGTGGAAGGAGAAATGCTTGGCAGGGGGTGGGGTGAGGTGGGGTGGGAGGAAGGTTTGGCTCACGTAACTGGACTGAATGTTGTTGCTACAACAAACTCCTCAGAAGAAAATAAGACTGATTCTGCAATTAAATCCTTTGAAGATTTGTTTCACTGTTTCCATATAGACGGCTTTTGAATGCGATGTGTAGGACAGCATACCCAACTGAAGTGCAAAACTCCTGTTCAAAAAACGCATTTTCCTTATTACCTTAGGATCAAATAATAAATAATAATAATAAATGCAGATTGAGGAGGAAAAGCCACACTCCCATTTATTCTTTTTTGTGTTTTACCTTAAAAGAAGCTTTGATATTTTTACACATCAGTCAGCATCCAGCTCATTTCCGTGCTGGTGGGTTAACCTTCTCCCTCTGGACACTTGGGATATTAATATTATCCTCTGTAACAATCAGCAGAAGAAATAAGGCATTTACGCAAATACTGCAAATTAGATTAAACTGTGGTTCTGATATAACCCTGTGACATACAGTTTCTTGCGAATTAAGCCAAATGTACAAGCATTTAATGACTAATCCTTTTAGGTATTTTAATGCCCAGATGAAGATTTATTGAGGAGAAAGGGAAAGCATATGCGGTTTTCCGTTAGAGCCTGCCTGCGGGCGGAGGATTGAGCAGATTGGCTTTTTTTAATTAATATTTCAGTTCTTTGTGTTTTGGCGGGCAGGTTGCACGTGGCCCTGGTACTGAACGGACAGCGCCTTTCTCTTAGCCTGTGTGCTGGGGGCTAGCAGTCTATGAGGGCAGTGGCAGACCCTGGAGAGAGAAGAGACAGGGGGCGGGAGAGTGAGATCAAGTGCTGACTCTCCTCCCCTCCTCCTTCTTATGCCCCCCACAGCCATAGGCTTGCCTTCTCCAGAAATTAACCTACTTGATCTATATTGGTAAAATTAGTCATACTAGAAGACTGCTCAGTTCAGCCACAAAAGGGGAGGAGAAAGCTTGTCAGACCCTCCTCCCTCCCCTGGGCTTACTACAAACAACTTTTTTGATGCTAGGAGGAGAACTTTGAAGATAAGAAAGGCAAGTTCGCCTGCATTTTAGGAATCCCTCCTGCAGATGGGAGGATTCTTAACTAATGAAATCTCCAGGATCACATTTTTTTTAATGTTACAAAACCTTGTTGAATAAAGTAATACATGCAAGTGGAGTGTGTGTTTCTCTGTTGTGTATGTGTGTATACATGTATATATACAAGTGTGTGTGTGTATGTATATAGGGAGAGACATGGAAATAGAGTAGAGACAGATGGAGATAGATACAGATAGAGTTTGATCAACCAACTTAAAAATATCAACAATCTTGAAAAGCTTCTCCTTTTTGATTTAATTCAGTTATATACTGCTTTCAAACTAAGTTTGAACTTTATTTTAAGGTTCTAGATATGAGAAAAAGATATAAGGAAATGTGAGCTATTGGTAACCACACATTTAAGTACTTTGAAACATGAAAATGTTATCATAGAAATGTGAGTTGGAAAAAGGGAGGATATTTTTAAATTGAGATATTGTCCATTTACAATGTTGTGTTAAAGTCTCATGTACAGCATAGTGATTCAGTTATACATCTATATAATTATAATCCTTTTTATATTCTTTTTCATTATAGGCTATTACAAGGTATTGCATACAGTTCCCTGTGCTGTACAGTACGACCTTGTTGTTTATCTATTTTATATATAGTAGTGTGTATCTGCTAATCCCAAACTCCCACTCTATCCCTCCCCATCCTCTTTCCCCTCTGGTAACCATAAGTTTGTTTTTCATGTTCATGAGTATGTCTCTATTTTGTAAATATGTTCATTTGTGTCTTTATTTAAGATTCCACATATAAGTGATATCATATGGTATTTGTCTTTCTTTTTCTGGCTTAACTTGACTTAGTATGATGATCTCCAGGTCCATCCATGTTCCTACAAGTGGCATTACTTTAGTCCTTTTGATGGCTGAGTAGTACTCCATTGTATATTGCAAGGAATTTTTCTGAGTTATAGTCATTTTACAATGTTATGTCAAATTCCAATGTAGAGCACAATTTTTGTTATACATGAACATACATACATTCATTGTCACTTTTTTTTTTGCTGTGAGCTACCACAAGATCTTGTATATATTTCCCTGCGCTGTACAATATAATCTTATTTATCTATTCTGTATATGCCTGTCAGTATCTACAAATTTTGAAATCCCAATCTGTGTGACTGTGAGTTCAACATCACTGCTGATGTCCTCTGAGTCTAGGTTTCCTAAATAAAATACCTTAGGTGTGTATCAAATCTGTCACAGGTTCATGTTAAACTAAGACCTAAAACTTGCATTTCTATTTACATTTCTCCCCTTACAGTAGATATTACTATTGTTCCTCATTTTCAGTTCTCCTCTTTGTCTGGGCATGTGGGAAGATTACACTTTCCTGGCCCTATATTTAACCAGAGACATGTGACTAGCTCTGGCCAAGGTATTTCGGAAACAAAGGATTGTTGACTTGTGCCTGGCTCTCCAGAGTCCTCCCCAACTTCCACCTTGTGACAATACAGAGATAAAGATCTCACTAGATCCCTGAGGCTAAGGAAACAGAGGGTAGCAGCCCTGGTGAGGTGGCCACACCCGCAATGGATTACATGTTTGAGAGAAAAAAACTTTTGTTGTGTTAAACCACAGAGGTTTTGGAGTTCTCTGTTACCACATTGCAGCATGTTGTAATTAGACTATTAAACTCCCTTAAAATATATATGTATAGATAGTAAGATGCACATGGTCAGAACTGTCAATGATTGACCTTTCTTGGGACACTGTAAACCAATGCTGTTCAAAAGAAATAAAATGCAAGCCACATAAGTAATTTAAAATATTAAGCAGCCATGTTTTAAAAAAGGAAAAAGAAACAAGTAGGTTTACTTTCAATAATACATTTATCAACATATCCAAAATATTATCATTATAATTAGTACAAAAATTACCAGATGTTTTACATTATCTTTTTCATACTAAGCATTGGAAAAGCAGGTGTATATTTTATACTGACAACACATCTCAATTTGGACTAGCTTTATTTCAAATTGCTAATCCCTTCTGGTCAAAGACCACCAAACACGCATCCATAGTTTTTGAATTTGGGTTTATAACTTGTCATAGCCAGGAGGACACACATCATGAGGAATCATAGAACACTCAGAAAAGGTGAGACAGGGGGGAAGGGGGCAGGGCACAGCCATTCAAGGAATGACACAGCAGTTAACACCAAACTGGTGGAAGATTCAACTCCCAGTAGACCTTGAGGCCCAAGATGGTGGGAGACTTGACTCCCAATAGACCTTGAGCTTCATACGCTCATTGTAACATATTAACATGGTAAATGACACTCCCACAGGAGCCATGGCAGCTTCGAGTCTAACCATAAAAAGTCAAAGAGTAGGTGGTGGCCCAATTCTTGTGAATCCCAGCCCCTTTCCCAGGGTGGTTGGAATGGTCGTCCTGCGTGTTAGCATATGAAGCTACGGAGCCCATAAAAACTGGCAACACAGTGCCTCATGGCGGCCACTCTCGCTCTCTGCTCTCTCTCACTCCCTTGTCTTTGGAGATGGCCTGCACTCTGTCTATGGAGTGTGCATCTACATTTACTTTATCCTGACCACTCGATCCCCACACCTCATGGCCTTTCTCTCACCTTCTGAAATGGCCTACACTCTATGTAGTAAGTATCTCTCTAAATACATCTATCTTTACTCAAATATGGCTCACTCTTGAATTTTCTCTGCACCAAGCCAAGGACCCACACTTGGGGAGGCACTTCCCAGGGACTCAACCGAGAGCTGGCACATGGCCTCCTCTCACCCCACATTCGCTTTTTTCCTGTATCAAAGGGTTTCAGAATTGGGTCTTTGTTGGGTAGTTTCAAGGAGATCCAAGTGTGAACAAAAAATATTGCAAACCATATCAGTTAATAAAGAATGCTGAGACCATCAAGTCATCAGCGGCTGCCCCCACCCCCCAGTGAAGACAAGCCTGCAGCCCGGCCTTTGCAGCTACTCACAATGGTGCACCCTGAGGGGACTCAGAATAAGAAAGGATAAGACACTGGCCCTAGATAGCTAGGTGCTTGTCAAAGGGATGAATTCAATGAGCCCAAATATTTGCTTCCTCCCATACACAGAAAAGCACTATATTCTTTAACTTGAGGTGCCTGGTGTGCTTTAGATAACAAGCAATCTTTTATTGTTCCAACTACCTGGTCTTTGTGGTAAAGCTCCTATATATCCTGGCTCCTCCCCAACCTCTTCGGAGCAGCCCCTCAGAGCGATCTGAGAGGCTGTCATCCCAGCTCGAGTCCTCCCGCCAAATAAAACATAACTCTCCACTTTTAGGCTGTGCGTTCATTTCAGTGGACACAAGGAAGCAGGGGTTCACATTGGATTAAGTGCTTTCAGAAAGAGGGAGAAAACTAAAGCTAGAGCTGTAATTGGTGAAGAAGGTGCAGTCACCCATCTTAGCCAACAGAGGTGTATGTCGTGTACTTCTGTGTTCAGTATTCAGACATGTTTACAGAGTAGTCTTGCTTCCATCTTCATCCATTATGATCACAGAGCTGCCCTGTCTGATGCTGATATCCTGTGAGACAGTTTGTGTTCAACAGAACACCAAGGCTGGACTGTGAGTGTCAGGCCAGCCTGCAGCGCCACCAGGGCCTAACTGACAATATTAGTCTAACTCTTGGACGTTGGGGGTCATTTTTGTTTTGTTTTGTTTTGTTTTTTCTCAAAGTGCCTGTATTAGTCTGCCAAGGCTGCCATAACAAAATAACCAAGACTGGGGGGCTTAAACAACAGAAATTTGTTTTCTTACAGTCCTGGAAGCTGGAAGTCCAAGGTGTCAGCAGGTTTGGTTTCTCTCCGTGCAGTGCAGATGGCTGTATTCTTATCTTTCTAGTGCCTCTCCCTCTTCTGATAAGGACCTGAGTCATATTGGATTAGGGCTCCATTCTTATGCCCTCATTATTTCCTTAATTTCCTCCTTAAAGGCCCTCTCTTTAAATATAGTCACATTGGGGAAAAGGGCTTCAATATAAAAATTTTGAAGGGGACACAACTCAGTCCATAACAGTGCTCAATAGCCACATGTGACTAGTCGTCACTGCCCGAGACAGCACAGTCATTTCAGACAATCTGAAATTGATTGTGTCTGTTTGCTAGAGACTCACGCTGACTGGAGATATTTCCTAGGAAAATCAAAAGGATTTTTGCAAATGCCACTGCTCATAATGGAGCTCTGGATTTTCTTTGGTCTTTCTTCTCCATTATCTTTCTTTCCTATGATGTAATGGGCTGACTTCATGGCAAAAAGTTCTGAAATTAGATGTGAAAATGGCCCAGTTTTCTGCATTGGTGTAGAGTTGCATCAGCAGTTAAATAAAATGGGTGAAACATCTCCCTACTTTTTAGCATTTCTTGATGCCGAGTCAATGAATCACTTCGTAAAAATAGATTTTATGGTGTCATAAGACTCTGACTCCATCATCCCAAGTCACACTACTGACATTCTTCCCAACCAAGTAAGAGTCATAACATAGCCTCGGTCTCACGTTGGCTGTACCATCTTGGGAAGAGACAGGCTGAACTTTCTACACTTACTTTCTTCTAAGCCAGCAGCCTTATTTATCTGTGGATATGTGAGTTAGGTTACACATTCTCTGAAAAAAACACAGATTTTGGAGGGGTTATCTTTTTTTTTGCTGATTTTGTAAAGGGAGGGAAAAAAATGTTAATGTGAACAATTAGAAATCCTAGACCTCTTTGAAGCCTGGGTTCTTTTGGCCACCATAAACTATACAATGATGGCAAACAGGCACATTGTCCAGGCATATGATTTCTACCTCCCAAGGATTTTGAACTTTTCTGCCAACTGTATCTGAGACACACTTGACCTTGTCAATGAAAAGTACGTTAAAATGATGTCTCTCTAAAATTCTGCATTACTGTGCTTCCTCCACCACCAGAGTCCAGATAATGAATGGGAAGAGCTTCCTTCTCTGGTTCAAAACTGAATGTTGCAGGGCAGGGCACCTCCATGTGCTTAGCTTTGTCACCATCTAAATCTTAGCATTCAAATTGGAACACACTCCTGAAAGACTAATGCTGTTTCAACGTATTTAACTAGGGAAAGAAACCTGTTCTCTTTAACTGCTGGCACATAAATATATGAGAAGTAGATAGTGTTCAATCATACAAGGAACCTTACACTGTATTATTTATCAGAATGTCTGCATTCATTACAGACAGTTCTAATATATAGTACATATTTAATACATCACAGTCTATACGTGTTTCTAGCGTCTTGTACCAGAGAGAAATCTCAGTGCTAGGTTTAATCTCTAATTCCTCCAAAAGGGAGGGCGTGAGAGGTGTCATCTTCACATGTGAAGATGGCAAAACATTAACCCCTACTGCCCCACTTCACTGAACTTCTTAAAAAGGACATTGCACGACATGCTGTACTCCCAGCCAGAGTGGCAGGGTGATTCTGAGGGGAAGAAGCCCCAAGAATCAATGGAGCGGGTTGTCTTCTCTTCCATGGTAATTTCTTCAGTCAAGACTCTTTATCTGAAGACAAGAAAGAGAAAGGAAGTGAGTGGTTGAGAGTAAGGAGAGGAAACTGATGGATAGAGTATTACCAAAGGGCAGCAGAGGCTGGTTCTGGGTCTGCTATCTCCAATCTTTGCAAAGAACATTAAGAGATGGAGGTGGGTGGGGAGGGGGTGCAGGATTTAGGAAGATGCCTGTAGGTTCCCTCAAGGTTTTTTTTATGATTCCACAATGGAGCAGACACCTGAGCAAAAAGTATCCCCTTCTGATTCTAGACTTCTAGAACACAGTTCTCTGACATGAAAATTAGTAGAAATGCAGCCATTTCTATAAAGACAGACAAACCAGAATTTTGTGTTGGAAAGGATGAGTTGTGGAAGAGAAATAATACTCCTCACCACTAGTAGGGTTGATAGAAACCCAAGGAGAGTTGGTCTGCAGCAAGAAGGAGATTTGCAGAAATAAATCAGACCTAATTGTTTTAAAGCACATTACCCATTACAACGTTGTTTCATCTATATTTACCCCTAGTTAGTGTAACCTAGCTGTGAGTGAGAGCAGAGCACTTCAGTAACTTGTGTGACAGAGCCAGTCCGTAACAGAATCCATACCTTCCTCATCATCCTCCACTTGCTCAAAAGGAAATCGAAAGAGAAAATTTTATCTTAGCAATTGTCTAAGGAGCACATGAAGCCTATAACCAGAAATGACTTGGAAGGATGGGGCATTACTACAAGCCACCAAAAAGTGTCAGGGCCAAAAGTAAAAAAAAAAAAAAATTCTCTTTTAATGGGATGTCCTGTTGGCTAAGATGTGCAATAAAGCAGACGTGGTACAAATTTCTGGACACTATTCCTGGGCATTCCAGACAGCAGACAGAGAGTAGGAAACAAAGGAATAAGGTAAATATGGATGGACCAGGAGTTTCAAAACAAAACTATTCAAGGGTAAGTAAAAGACAGACGTGAGGTCTAAACAGCATGCGATTCGGCAAGATTACATAATGAAGTCAAGGAAGTGTAAAGGCAAACACTAGCACAGCCAAGTTGAAGAATAAAAGGGCGATTGCACCAGAGATTAAGATAAATAAAATAATAAGGCATTGTTCCAGCACATAAGGAAGAAAAGGTCAATGGAAAAAATAAACGGGGCCTCTGAGAGGCTGCTGGGGTAATTGACAGAAGAGGCAGACAAAGCTCTTTTAGTTAAAAAAAAAAAAAAAAAAAAGAGAGAGAGAGAGAGATAGTGAGATCTTGGTTGCCTCAAAGCTCCCCAAGGCCAGGCTAGTTAGTAGAAGGGAGAAGAGGCAGAGGCAGGGGCTTGGGGTCAGCAACCAGACAGATCCACAGGGGTTGGTTAGAAGATAGGGGATGAGATTGGTACTAGGGTGACCAGAACTTGAAGTATGGCAGATGGAGAAACACACACCCTCCCCACCCTCCTGGCCCAGCTCACCCCCCTCACCCCAGATCATGTCATTGAGATGATACCCAGGATACTGAGCCAAAGGTGAGACAGAAACCTTTGGAGATTAGAAGGGAGGGAGCTAAATCAGCAGAATCCCAGGAAGACATATGGGGACTCGGGCAAAAATGGGGGCGGGTGGGGGGGGGGAAGGAGGAGGAAGAGGAGGATGGAGAAGTGAGGAGACAGCAGGTGAGAAGACAGAGAGAGAAGAAATGAAATTCAAATTTTGTAAAGACCAAAATGTTAGGTCAGGAGGAAATATTAGCCATAAAAGAAGGTGGGGGTGGGGGTGGGGGTGGGGCTGAGCTATCCATTCCCTGGATCCTGAATGGGAGGCTTTGGGCTGAGTGGATGCAAGCATCTGACTTCCGGCTCTGGCCCCAGAACAGGCTTTGCTGCTTGCTTAGTTGTGTGACTTTATACTTCAGCAAAGGGTAGGATCTTGTGGCCTCTGCAATCCCTCCCAGCTGGATTTTCTTTAGTGCCATCTGTTAAAGGGCCGCAGAAATGGACCCTAGGGAAGCAAAGATGCCCTTCTAATAAAGCCTCTCTTTCCTTGCCTTCTTAATAATCCCCTCCTTCCAAATAATACCCAGGATTTATTAAATACATCCCTCTGCCTAGGCTGGTCAAAAGGATGGATAGATAGATAATTTTTTCGCTTAAACCTCACAATAGCCAGACTAGCTAAGTGTCAGTTTTTTTTTGTTTTGTTTTGTTTTGTTTTGTTTTGTTTTGTTTTTCCATTTTACAAGTGAGAAAATTAAGTAACTTGCTCAAGTAGAAGTAGAATCAAGGATTGAAGACCAGGTCCCGTGGTTCCAGACCCAGCCCTCCTACTGCCGCACAATCAGCTATCTCGGTTACGAGGGGATCCTGGAGGCCCGCGGTGGATCCACAAAGCCGCAGCCACAATGGGACTGGGGAGCGGGTGTAAGAGGAGCCTGGCGGGTACAACCCGCCGCCCCTGCGGCCTGGCTCAGGGTGGGCGCGCACCGCAGCCTCAGAGCAAGCCGGGCATCGAGAGCCACTGCCTTCCCGGGGATGGAGACAGAGCTCGACCTGCCAGGGTAGGGGACGGTCTCTGGAAGCCCCGCATCCAGTCCGTCAGCAGAAAAGGGAGGGGCGAGAACAGAGAGGCTGGATTTGCGCCACAGGCGTCAAGATGACCCTGCTTTACTGCAAAAGAAACCTGGACCGGGCCTCAAAGTGGGTATGTTCTTTTAGGCATTTTAGAAAGGAATGGAGACGTGGAGTAAAGGTTGGAAATTCAAAACCTCGAAAAGTTTAGATGCAGCAGTAGAAGCCAGACGATGTAGGAAAAAAAAATCTATATTTGATGCCAAAATCCTAGTTCAAAGCCCCGTGTGACCTTGGCGATTACTGATACCTCTCTGAGCCTCACTTCCACCGCTGGCCTGCGTGCTGGGGGAAGGGAGGGTCTTGAGCCACCTCCGTGGGCTTCAGGGTCCTCGTCTGCACCCACACCCACCTCATACTGATCCTAATACACACTCTACCTACCTCAGAATACTTAACTCACAGGGGTGTTGTGAGGATACAGTGCTTGTAAAGGGCTCAGAACGGGCCTGACACCTTTAAGTGGTCAGTAAGTGTTTGCTGTTACTGTTCTGTTATTCTTTGCTCCATAAAAAGACAGTAATGGAGAGAGGGCGTGTTCTCAGGATCCGATGACTCAACACCTGTAAAAGTGCTTAGTAAAGGAAATCTCCGTAGACGGGAATACTGGCCGGCGGACTTTCCGAAACCGCTATTGCTCTGCAAGGTTCAACAGCGCAGCCGGGGAGCGAGGGCGCAGCGCGGTCCGCTCCGAGCTCATGCATTTCTCAGCTGCAAGAGTCAAGTGTCCCTTGGGAGAGCAAGGCCTCAGCTTCCTGCCACAAAGAGCGCAGCCAGCCCCCGGGGCCTGCAGGCGCCGCGCCCTCCCGGGCTCGCCCGGCTGCCTGGGGGTGAGCGCCCCCCGACGCCGCGGGACTGGCGACGCAGGCGCTGCGGGGAGAGGGTGGGTGGCCCGCCCGGGTCCCCCTCGGCAGCTGCCGCAGAAGGGCTAGGAGTCCGCCCTCTCAGAGGAGGGACTCAGCCCCAAGTTTCACTTTTGTCAAAGAGAAGACTTCAGAGTTTAATTTTCGACTAATGCGTTCGCCAGGGTTTTTAATTGCTGGCAAATGCATTTTCCCTCTGTACGATTGTGGAACCGTGTTGCCTGTCGGCTGCAAGGCTAAGGCGGAAGACAGATCCGCTTTAGGCTTTTGACAGACAGCTCAGAGCGCGGGGTTGTAGGGGTCCTGCAGGAGGAAGTTTTACTAAAGAGAAGGAAAAGAAAAAAACCCGGAGTTTAAAAAAGTCAACGACAACCCTTAAATTGAAATGACTGGAGAGCTTGGCAGAAGTGTTAATTTCCCCCAAATATCCCACAGTTCTTATTTAAAATGCAGTTTGCAATTAAGGTACGTTTTCCAAAAACTGGCCCTTCAGTTGTTGAAAAGGGAATGGGGTAAGGGTATGGACTAACAAGAGGAGGAAGAAGAGTTGTCAAATCCTAACTGCGAAGGAGAGGGGAGGGACCTTTAGAAAGACCGAGAGTCGGCGTCAGCTCAGGCTAACAGGCAAGTAATTTATTTTTGGCTGGGGGTTGGGGGTAGGGCATGGAGTTGGGGGGGGTGTCTCACCAATACCCAGGCTGCCACCATGCCTCTTCTCCCCAAATATCTGGTCCTGAAACTGGGTCAAGTTTTAGATTCCTGGCTCCTGCCCAGAATTTTCCTGGTATTTGGAGCACTGTTCTCTCTTCACCTTGCCTCATCAGGAAAACTCAATGAACCAGGGGTTAGGATGCTGCCTGGTAGGCCCAACATGTTTGCCTTTCCACCCACTGATGGTTTGCCCCCAACCATCCGCTCACCCACAGTTTCTAGTGGGAGATGTTAGGAGAACAGGTCTTTGGATAAGAAGATGTTTCCAGGTCCCTAAAATCCTGAGTGACTGTGAAACTCGGGGCCTGAGAGGTTGACTCTTGGAGAGCCCAGGCTGAGCTTGTCTTGGAAGACTTTCCAGGGTGGAAATGCTTAGAATGCAGGAGATCCACAAAGACGTGAGGGCAGATAGTACCAGAACACCACTAACAGGGCACAGCAGTCCTTAGCTTTTCTTTTTTTTTAATTCCCCAAAGGCACCTCAGCTGTTTCTGTACATCCAAAATAAAAGTGAAAGGAAAGGCACTTTGAGGCCTGGAAGGGTTAGAAGCGGTCCTGATGAACAGATCAACACCTCTTGTTCACTTTGTGGAAAGAACATATTGGATCTTCCGGGTCCCACCGTTTTCCTGTACAAGTACCCTTCCAAAGCCAGGGTCTCTGTGATCATGAAAATTCTCTCCCATCTTGCAAACTCTCTGGGTTATGGGACTGCATGCCCCGTTGGACAAGAACCCACAAAGTTTCATTCTTAGACAATGTCCACACGTGCTCTTTTAAGGCATAAGTTTAACGGATTCAGTCTCATTTCTACCTTTCCTTAAAGAGGGGGGAAGGAAGAAGAGAAAGGTGGAAAAACAGAGAGAGGAAGATACTCTGGTTGATTCACATGTGCATCCAAGGAAATATGTTTTGGTTGAAAATGCCCAAATAATTACAGTCCTTAACTACTCTACTTCACTAAGTATTATGCAAGCAATTTTGTAGGAAAAGTCTGTTCAGGTAACAGGAAAACAGAATAAAAAAAAAAACAAATAAAGTTCATGTGGAGAAGCAAAGGAAATCCCAAGTAGGAATAAGAAGGAGGAAGAGAAATACGTGCTTAATAAACTAGGGATAGGCAGTTGCTTGCTGCTAATTGTCCACCAACCTCAAACACACGCAGTGGGTGGCAAGACCCTTTCAGTGGAGATGCTTGGGATTGGAAGAAAACTGGGGTGATTTGGAATGGTACCAGCCTAGAAACCCAGGAAGGGACCTGAGCTTCCCACACCAGAGTCTGAACTATAGGAAAGAACAAATTCAGAAATTCTCTTCTCTAGCTCTGGATATTAACCAAAACAATCACGATAAAATAAAGACTTCTCTGAAGATTCTTAAAGCAACTGCGATGGAACAATCCCTCCTGGGGTGTGGAGCCTGGAATCAGAAGGCTGAACAGAAGAGCTGGGTGCTAAGAGACACCCTCTCCAGCTTCTAGGGGTCCGGGCTGGCAGAGTTGCTCCGTGGTGCTTTTATGAGCTGTCTCGAGTGGGCGGGAGCCAGGCGGGCCTCGGGCTCAGGCTGGGATGCTCACTACCGGTTTCCCAAGGGAAGGAGCCTCAGGCGATTGTCGCTGTGTCTCCAACTCGCTGTGGCCAGTTAATTCAATTACACCGCCCGCTGGAAAATGTGTGGCCAATCGCTCTCCCGGAAAGGGCCAAAGTGGAGAAAGAGAAATTAGCTTTGCTGAAACGCCCAGCCTTTGGGTCAAGCAGGATGGCACTTATTAATTGCTCAAGACTATTAATTGGATGGGAAGGGAGGACGGTGGTGGGGGGGACTGTCTGACAGAAACAAATCGCGCGCGCGCATATCACACACGCACAGACACCAAGCACACCACACACCTGCCTCGATGAGTTTCTTTAGAAAAGGGGCGCGCCTTTTCCAACCCCAGAGCAGATGGAAGGGAGCTGCTGACCAGTATGTGCATATGGCGCGGATGATTTCCCAAACTTCTCTTTCAGGGACAAACAGCTTTTTTTTTTTTTTTTTTTTTTTTTTTTTTTTTTATGTTGGGATGAGGCGAGAGGGAGCAGTTGGCCAAATGGGGGTTTCCCTACAGTTTAGACGCTGGTGTGGGAAGCTGGGCACTGGGGTGGGAGGAACACTTTCCAAAGGAGACCCCTAAGCTGAAAGAGATACACTTTACCCTTCCCGCTTCATCTCCTTTGAACACAAGTTTTTGCTCATCTTGCGTGATCTTCAGTTTCCTTTAGCACCACGGGGGCGGGGCAGCGGCGGCCAAGAAGCTCAGTAGATGAAGCTCTGGACGCCTTTTGTCTGGGTACCTCGAAGTCACTCGGGAAAACCGGGTGGGGTTAGGGAGCGGAAAGAAGGAGTCCATCTGCCAGTTCTTCAGTGCTGTCCTGAAGGATTCAGAAGGCCGAGACAACCAGAGGTCATTCTGTGGATGCACTCAGCTCGAGGCCAGAGCTCACTACCGAGAGCGTCAGAAGTGCAGGGGCTGCGTGTGGCCCTTCTCCCCAAAAGGGCCACACACAGGGGCCAAACGAGCGGGGACAGCAGGCAGAGCAGGCGGCCACGACGTCCTGAGCCTCCTGGTTGTTCCCGAGGGAGAGGGTTTTGTGTCTGCTGCCTGGACCTAAGCCGGGGGACGAAGGTCCCTTCGCCTTCAATGAAGATGTATCTGACAGTAGGGGAGTTGGGGGAGGGGTTTGCAGCCTGTCTGAGGATGGACCGTGCTTCCTCTTTTGAGTTGGGACTTACTGGGAAACACACATCAGCCACCAGGAAAAGAGGGTCTGGCCATTCCCCAGATAACCATTCTTCTAGGGGGAGGTTTGCACCTTTGCAGGAGTTGGGGGCCCTTGGGGTAAGGTCGTGGGGGCAGGCCCCCGCTCCCACGGACGCATGTTTCATCTGTGGGTGGAATATAGAAGCCTCTCTGAGTTCTGGCAAACAAAAGACCCCACTGCGAGCATTTGGGGAGTCAGCCCCTCAGTGTCAAAGGCACTCATCTTACCCCTCCTACTTTAAGATCAGTTTGGGCGTTCTTCCTTTTCATCTCCTTTGGGCTCTCAGACTACTGACTTCATTAGACCAACATAGGGAATTTCAAGAAGCGGTGGGGGGGGGGACGGGACCCTTGCGCACCTTGAAAAGGGGAGCAAGTGTTGGCTGCTGACCCTCGTGCAGGACTGAAGCATCATGGAGCTCCATTTCAGACAGTGCATTTCAATTCTGGTCGTGTGCCTTTGTCCATTTATATAAAGCAAAGAGCGCTGAGTGACAGCCCCAGTTAGACTGCATGAGCAGATCCTAATAAACCCTCCTAAACCCCGACCTAAAAAAAAAAAAAAGCCACATGCCTGTTTGCCTGCGGCTTATTATTAAGACACCTTCTCAGCTTAAACCCTTAAAAGCTAACCAAATGAAATGGCAATTAAGACTAAATTACCCTTTCTATCTCTGAGATGAGTCTATGGGACCAGTCAGTTGTTAGGAGATGGGCAGGGCTGGAGAGCGGACCTGGCTGAGCCTCAGTATTGCGAGCCCATAGCCACAGCTACCCGCTCCAGGCGCTAGACAGCTTGGTGTGGGAAGCCTAGGTTCCAGCGAAGTACAGCTCAAACACTGCAAGTCAAGAAACCCACCGAAGAGGCAGACATCGGTGTGCACTGCCTCCTTCCTGCCCTCTCTTTGTGAAATGTTACTTTCAAACATTTAAGGGTTATTCCGAGGTAATGGTGTTCAAATACCTGGTGCCACTGCTAAATGGTCCCCACCTCCCACCCCCCATTCAGCACTGTTTCCGAAAAGGAAGAAGGAAAACACAAAAGAGGGGAAAAATGGGTTGGCTTGAGGAGTGGAAGACAACATTTTACCTAAATGTAGAATCTTGCCACATGTCTTTATTTTCTTGTATTTTTCTTAAATATATTGCCAGTTACTCCATTTCTTTATGATGGAAACTTGGGGCTGTCCATCATGGTTATTTGTTTTAAAAGCTGCTGAAAGTGTAAGCGACTGCCGGGTGTTGCCTTTCAAAAAGGGGGAAAGAACCCAAATTCATGTAAATATGGAGAGAGGAGTATTGTTCCCACTTGGGCAAAGGCAGACACCCCAATCTGGGTGAAATTGATTTGGGTGCTCGTTGGAAAAAGCAGCTTTCAGCATCCAAGGAGTGGAACCAATAGGAATGAACACTTGTGTAAAAGGAAGCTTTAATTAATATATATTTCTATCTCTAATACACACTCATCGGGGCTAGAGCTTTATCTTCACAATAAAAATGTGTGCAAATGCTCTCTGCAGAGATGAGTCCTCACCTCAGTCGGTATAGAAAAGCATGATAAAGGTTGGAAAAAATGGATAAAAATGTTGAAAGAACCTCCAGTTCCTTATTAGGCGAAGATACAATATTTATTCCTTGTCTCCTGGGATAAATCTCTTCTGCCTATTGTCCTCCCAGTTCTCAGTGCTGATGCTTAATTTTCAAAACTTCTATATTACCAAGGGACCTACGACATCAGCCAAAGAAATACTCAGCAAGTACAAAATCTGTTCCAGGGAGCTGCTTTTGTGCAGAGGGAAAATTTTGTTCCTACAGGTTTTTAAGTGGGTACGAGGCAAGGAGCTATCTGATCCGGGCAAAGCCATTACAATTTAGATCTCTATCTATAGAACATTTTTTTTCCTTAAAAAAAATTGGAAAATACAAGAAGTTTGGATTTTTTTCCCGATTCTTTTTTTGGAGGGGGAAATTGCATCGTAAGCTTTCGGAGAAACCCAACATGTCAACTACCTTTCCGGGACTAGTCCACGATGCCGAGGTATTCCTTTTTTTTTTTTTTTTTTTTGAGCGCGCGCGTGTGTGTGTGTGGCGGCGGCGGCGGCGGTGGCGGCGGCGTGGCAGCTTCCTCCGTCTCTAATCTATATTGGACCGTTACGTTTAATTATAATCTGGCTTTCGGGGGAAGTTAAGGAAGGAAAGGGGAGAAAGTTCGTTATGACATCTGTCGCCAGGAAGGGCAACTCTCTGCCACGTTAAGAAACATTTGCCATAATGAGGGGGAAAACATAATCCTAATAATAAAGAAAGGGAGGAGGGGGTGAGGAGAAAGAGATTGAGATGGAAAAAAGATACTCGGAAAGGCAAAGTAAAGAGATTGATAGTGGGGGAGCGGTAGGTGGACAAGGGGGGGGGGCGGGTTGGGAACATGCACCCCTTTTGAAATGGGCTTATTCTAGGAAATTGAAGGAGAAAAGGGCGGGGGGGGGATTCTTTGCCCCAAATGGTTAAGAAAATGAGCGAGTTGGACTATTTGCACAGACTGGATTTTTTTTTTTTAATATTTGGATGATAATTTTGAGCAGCTCTGGCGGAGCATCCCGGCGTGGACTGCCGCGGCATCTCGGTGTCGGCAGCGGGTTGGAGTGGCCAGCAGCGGGCCCGCGCGCTGCGCGTGTGGACTGTCTGCTTCTGCTCCCCGCAGCCCCGGAGTCAGTGGCAAACCTGGCTCCCGGCGCCCGGCTCCCTGCGCAAGTTGGGCAGGGGCTGTGTGTGCGTGTGTGTGTGTGTGCGCGCGCGTGTATGTGTGTATGTGTGTGTGTGTGTCACCCGCACCTATATAGGGTGGGGGATTTTTTTTCCGCGCTCTCGACTGTGAGGACGAGGCCGCCCACCCCCCGCCTGCCTGCTCGCAGAGGCTCCCCGGCGAAGGCGCGGAGCCCGGCTGCGGCTCGGCCCGAGCCCTGCGCCCTCGCGCCCCTTGGAGAGCCGGAGGACGCTCCTGGCTCCGCGAGAGCCGCGCCTCGGTGGCAAAATGACAAACCTCAAGTTTTTCTGCTCTCCCTTTTCCCCCTCTTCCTTCCAGATACGTCACGACGGATCAAACAGCTACCGTTTGATGCAGCTTGGCTGTCTGGAGTCCGTAGCCAATTCCACTGTCGCCTATTCCTCCTCCTCCCCTTTAACTTACTCCACCACCGGCACCGAGTTTGCATCCCCCTACTTCTCCACTAACCACCAGTACACCCCGCTCCACCACCAGTCCTTCCATTACGAGTTTCAGCACAGCCACCCGGCCGTCACTCCCGACGCCTACTCTCTGAACTCGCTCCACCACTCGCAACAGTACTACCAGCAGATCCACCACGGGGAGCCCACCGACTTTATTAACCTGCACAATGCGCGGGCGCTCAAGTCGTCCTGCCTGGACGAGCAGAGGCGGGAGCTGGGCTGCCTCGATGCCTACCGCCGCCACGACCTGTCCCTCATGAGCCATGGCTCTCAGTATGGAATGCACCCAGATCAAAGACTCCTGCCAGGGCCCAGCCTGGGGCTGGCCGCCGCGGGAGCCGACGACTTGCAGGTAAATAAGCATGCAGCGAATTTGTCTGCGCCCTCCCCCCTTCGCCCTCCCCCTCCCGCGCCGTTACTACTCCGACTGCTAGCCGTCTCCTCTTTCTCCCTCTCTCT
Organism: Camelus bactrianus; assembly: GCF_048773025.1. Taxonomy (NCBI): domain Eukaryota; kingdom Metazoa; phylum Chordata; class Mammalia; order Artiodactyla; family Camelidae; genus Camelus; species Camelus bactrianus. The sequence continues at coordinate 33,360,301 of NC_133558.1, forward strand.
CCTTCTCTCTCTCTCTCTCTCTCACACACACACACACACACACACACACACACACACACACACCCCACTTATGGAAAGTTATCAAAACAATTAGAGGAGGCGTGTGCCACGCTGTCCCTCTCATTGGATAGGGCCTTTCACCTGGACGCTCAGGGGTCCGGCTAGCTGCGGGTCCTCTACTTTCGGCTGGTTTGTACTGAGGTCTTTTGTGAACCCAGGTTTCTGTCCCTGAGGGGATGCAGTGAGGGAGATCAAGGGGGCTGGAGTTGAGCCAACTGGACTCAGAGTAAGACCCGATAAGTTGATGACCAATCGCACCCTCAGTCTACGCGCTTTGCTGAGTCTACCCGCGTGTCCCAGGCGTTTGTCCCGGACTGAGCTTGTGGGGAACTTACTGTGATTTGGCGGCGGGGTTGTTTGTTCTCGGAACACTTAGGGGACCCTGAGCTCTTGCAAAAGTTTCACCGAATATCCTAGATTGCAGTGGAAAGTAAAGAATCGCAAAAAAAAAAAAAAGTCTCATAAATTTACCCCAAGAAAAGGATCCACACAATGCACTTGGCCAGGGTGTGGGTTTGTGCTTAACTGTCACTGCCTGAGGAGTGCCCAGTCCTGTCACCCAGCTGGACGATTCACAACTTTAGTTTTTCTCTCCAAGCCAGTAACGTCATATGCAACTCTTTAAAAAGAAGGAAATTTTTAAAAAGAAGGAAATGAAGAAATAAAGAAAGGGAGGGGGGAGAGAAAAGAAATAGGGAGGAAGAAAGGAGAAAGGGGGGAGAGGGAGAGAGAAAAATAAAGGGAGAAGGAGAGAAATGGAAGGATGGAAGGAAGAAGGAAGGAATTCACATACTGTGAAGGCCATCATTCAATCAGACAGATATCTCTCTCCCACTCTCTCTCTTCATGTATTTTTGTACATTGTTTGCCAACAATAGAATTTAAAATCATGCAGACATACTGTCATAGCCACATTTCAAACACATAAGTCCACAGATGTCCCAAACTGAGCCCAGAAGACATGAATTTGTGTCTTCCTTCAGCTGAAAGTGCGGCTCTCCCTGCGAGTCCCCACAAAGCTGGCCATCTCCTCCACCGGCTCCAAAACCAAAGGGGAGTTGCTGGAAGAACACAAGTTGGAGACATACGAGGTCCCTTGTTGCGCACAGAAAATCTTTCCCCCTCATTTACCTCTGAGCAAGGGATTATTTTAAAATTAAAGTGAGAGCCCTCACAGTGCCAACAAAGAGCCACAGCCACACGATCGGCTCACAAGAAAAAAGATTTGGCTCTCTAAACCTTGACTTTCTACATTCATATGCACGAAATGATTTTATACGCTCAAGGCAAGTTTTACATTTTTCACAAGGATCCCCTTGTGTCTCAAGAGGAAAAAAAATCTGACATTCAATGCTTAGCTCAACTAAAACCTATTTACTCCTTTTAATAGCCACGTCTGCTGCTGATTTTTTTGTATCTGTACAAATTTTTTTTCTGTGCTAGGCACAAAGCCGGGTATTTTTCAAAAGAGGGGATTAGAACATTTGCAAGCACCAGACAAAGAGCGAATCCCGTGCAAAAGAACACCGTAGTTTATCCAATTTTCGACTTAGTGCCATTCAACTGGTCATTTATGCAATGTCATCCGACCAAACAACATGTTTTACTTAGGAGGGGGAGAAGTTTGTTAAGTGAAGAGACCAAGATTCGTTTCTTCCAAGAAAATAAACATCTTAAACGGTGCGCCAGAGGCTGGGAGGGAAAGTGGTTCCCTCCCTTGGAGAGCTTCCGGGCCTTTTACCTTCTCCATTTCAGATATTTTGAAGCCTTTATTTTCACCCTCTGTCTTTTCGATAGTCTTAATCTCCTTTCCCCGTTTATTACTCATACTGAGAGAATGTTCATACTGGGAGCAACACTCCAAGAAACTAGGAGAAACAGAGGAGAATGGTGTATGATATATTCATGTATCTATGTCTAGAGATGTGTGTGAGTATATACATGTACCCACAGATATAGATAAATGAAGCAAGTTGGAAGTCTGGCAAGTTATTTTCTTCCACTCCTCCTGGACTTAGTTGTCAGAAGGGAAAAGAAAAAGAAAAAAAGTCATAGAGACTTTTAAAAAGAGAAATGGGGAGGGGATGTGTGGGAGCAACCCGTCTCTCTCCTTTTATTTCTTCCTTTTTAAAACATTCATCAGCATCTGCCTCATTTCAAATGCAACAAATGTAAATATACTTTTCCCTGCACAGAATTTTAAGTGAAAGTCCAATGGTTTGGAGGGCGGTCTAAGTCTGCCTAACAGATGCAAACAGTCTTGTGGCTTCAGTTCCATCTTTGAGTCCCCTAAAAAGATTTGCTATGGCCAACAAAGGAAACTGTCACACCTTTTCCCATCACTGCTTTAATTTATGCCCAGTCTCCAAGTTTTTTTTTTTTCATATTGATTTGATAATCACTTTAAGGCAGAACATTTAAAATAAGAAAGAGCCCGTGAGTAGGTTGAAAAGCGGGGTCTTACAGGCCTGCCTCAATATGGTGAAAATGGGGAAGCGAAAGGAAGCCTGGGCTGTAAAGGTTGTTTTGTAAAGTGGGTTTTTATTATGCACCGACTCTCTCCGCATTTACTTAACTCTTCACGGGCTGTTGGATAGGTTAACACCCTTCAAGGCCTCTTTCATGTCCAATACCTCGTTTGTTTGTAAAGGAAAATGAGCCTTTAACACATTTCGACTCAGGGAAAAAAAAAAAGACACAGAGAGAGAAATTTTTATTTTTTCTTAATCAAAAATCAGTAGACCTTTTCCTCCTTCCCAGCTCAAATGATCCCTCCAGCCATTAAGAGCCTGAAGATCTACTGTGAGTGATGCTGAAGGTGCTGCCTCTATAAGACACATTTTGGAGAGCATTATAGGATGCACCTACATCTGGGGTAAAACAGAACCCTCATAAGATATCTTGAATTCTGCACTTGAAATAGCTCCTCTGAGCTCCCAAGAAACCCACAGTGCCAGACTTGACACTTCTGGTGTAATTTGCTCCACGCAGAAAGTGCCGTGGAAACTGTCTATATATATGCTATGTGCCTTGATGGGGACTCAAAGGGCTTCTCATTCTCTTATGCCAAGATAAAAGGCACTCAGGCTCTTTGAAGTGTAATATTGTATGGTGCTGTAAAATGCATACCTTAAGATTTATACAACTTTTAGATTGTGGTTTTTCTGGCAATTTTTTTCCCCTTAAAATTGTGCGTGCTACCAAACTAGCTCCAGCTCAATGGTTGCATTTAAATGTCTACTGTGGGGTTATGAGGATATAGGGTTCAGGGTTGGGGCAGGTTAAGACTGTTGTCACACCTGTTAGTATCTATATGAGTGATTTTATTTCTTTCTCTTTTCTTAAGGGCTCAGTGGAAGCCCAGTGTGGGCTTGTTCTCAATGGCCAAGGTGGAGTGATAAGAAGAGGTAAGTAAAACATGTTAAAGCTAAACGTTCTTCTCTCACCTGTTACCTTGTTTTGAAGGTCTGGTGATGTTTTTAAACATCACATTCCCCCATCTGATGATAAAGAAAACAATTTCTTGATCAATTACTCTTGTCCCACACAGGCATACCCACATTAAAAACCTCCCTTCTTCCACTGAGGCTTGAACACAGATTGTGTCCAAAAGACTGTGACAGAAAAGATTTGCTGTTCCTCAATAGAACAGTGACACAATCAAAGTTAGAGGCAAAAAAGAAAAGGAAAAAGATAAAAAACCAAACCAAACCAAAACAAAAAAACCCTTCTCACACCCCCTTCCCCCATCACCACATCCTCGAGCAGAATTTCTAGTTTCTTTTAGCCCTAAATGTGCCAGCCACAGCCTGGGTGTTTGAGGTGATGGTGTTAGCTTGAGGCTTTGAAGGATTCTGTGAAAGGCTAAATTCACTGGGCTTCAGGGAAAGCTAATGAAACACCAATACCGCAGCGGCCCTTATATTTCCAAGTGTCCAGAACATTTCTTTCTTTAAGGGATGTTGGGAGGAGGAGGCGGTGTTAACTGTACTGGATAAAGCTTTCTTGTTCCCATCTGTTGAGGAAAACATCTGAATCCAGAGCTACCCATGGAACTGGAAGGTGGGGGGAAGGCCAGAATGGCGAGCTGTTGATTTCAGCTCAGACACTGAAGGGGGCTGCATCTCAAATGCTCCATTTTTGACAAAAGGTTTTGAACTATGACATTTTCAGGGCCTCAAGGCAGTGCCGATTTTGCTGGCCTCCCCATTTAACTGTACCCAGAGCCTCTGAAGCTTATTTTCCTAGCAAGCTGAGTAACCCGAGGAGCACACAAGGCAAGGGGGACCAGCTGTTATCCCAACTTCATACGAATTAATAAGATGTGGCCTATTCACCAGGACTAATTCCAGCTCCAGGGCCGCAGTTGTCTCTAGTAACTGAACCACTGAAACTGAGTCACTTCGTATGGCACCAAATAAAGGTCCTTCAGTTTCTCCTCATCCCTTTCAAGGTTTGTTGATAGATTTCAATGCTTTTCCAAAGAAAGAAATGCATCGATAGAAAGCAGTGGATTCTTTCATGTTTAAACTGCAGGCTTTACAACCTGATGTCCAATTTAAACTCCGTTTGAATTGAGACGGGAGGAAAACAGAATGTTCTCCTTTGGGAAACCATATATTGTCTAAGTCAATATTTGGAAACTCCATTAAATATAGAATGACTATTCAGCCCTGTAGTTTCAACCCATGATGATTTGAAAAAACAATTTTTTTTAACTGTTACTGTTGCTCGACAAAAAATTTTTACAATGAGCCGTATTAAGCTTGTCAGCCAGGCCAATGCACAGCCATAATGAAATGACATGAAATGGGCCCGACACTAGTGAAAACTGAAATAAAATATACATTTTGTTGGGGAGAGGGTTTAAAATACACAGTGAAAGAGGGACCAGGTGAGATTTGCTGATCCCAGTCTACTGGGGCGGTCACACCTAAGGTGAGGCCATGCGCTCAGGGCGCACGGAGATGTCGGTGGTGCTGAAGGACAGCGCCACTAAGTAGCGCCCGGAGCCGGCTGCTTCCAGAGCCCGGCTTGCGCTACTGCGCTCTTTGCGTTCAGTTCCGCACTTGCCCCAAGACCACCTTCTCAAATGCTTGGAAATTGCATCATATCGTACAATAGCTGCCGGGGGCGGAGGTGAGAATTATTCGAGGCCGAGCGCGGGAGCTGGAAGGGAGGCTGCTGTGCAAATCAGCTGAATTTCCGAAAAGAGATTTAGGGGACAGCCTCCGGAGAAAGGCCAAAACTCTCCGGTAACTACAAGATGGGAACTGCGTTTCTATGCTCTCCGAGTCACGGAAATGGTCTTCCTTAGGTGGTGTTTGATTGCTCAGGGAATTCGGTGCCACTTCCTTTCACCTAAAAATCGAGCCGAATTTATTTTAAACTAAATATTGATCTTTTAGAAGAACGGCGAGGCTCCAAGGAGAGAGGGAAGGTAACTTGAGATTTACGTTTGTGTTGTTTGACTAAACCCTAATCCTTCCCCTCTCCTCTGCGAAGGAATTCAGAGTTTAGCTGCTGAGGTTATTTCATTTCCACGTGTCTTAGAGAAAGGCCAATTAACTTGGTTGAGCCCCAGAGACCAGGGTGTGTGTCTGTTTACTCTGAAACGATCAATGTTCATGACAATTTCCAAATGGATAGCAAGGAAGTCTTGCCTTAAAAGGTGGTCTATATCCTAGCAGCCCACCCTGCTCCCTCGCCTCAGGACTCCTCGTTTTCGAAGAAACGCTAAGGAAGCCCCCTCTCTCTATTGTCGCGGTAGCTCACAGGACTTTCAGTCATATCAATAGCTCAAGTCACCTTTGTTCATCAAAAATTGAGAGGACTTTAACTCAAGCTCTCTTCCATACCACCGAATTGTGTTCAGACGGGGAGGTCTGTTTCTCTTCTCATTCAGGCTTTACAAGTGACTCTCCATATGAAATGTGATTTCTTGAAAGGCAAAACCTTTCGCCATTTTTCTCTCCTGCTGAGCTCTCAGATAAACTTACATTTCTAATGATTTCCAGAATTGACTGTGGGAGGGAAACAATAGATTTCACTTCCAAAGACTGCTGAATGCTTTTCTAGAAGGAAGACAGACCCCTAAGTGCCCTACCCGAGTTCACTAGGGAGAGGCTATCCTATTTGTAGTGGTGTTTGTGGGTTGGGGCTGGGGCGGGGTGGGTGCTGGGGGGAGGCCTCAGTTCATTAAATTTGGGCATTTCTGTTTGCAAAGAACAAAATACCATTTCCCTGACTCAATTTGGTAAGTGGCAGTTACATTGTTTTTGCCTATAATGAAGCCCGGTAGCCAAAGACAGAGGAAGAGGGGCAGAGGCGAGGTAATTACCACCTAGATAAAATATTTGCCACCGCCTCGGAGGTGCAGCTCCCCGCGCGCTCACTCCCGGTTAATGGTGTGCGCGATTTTGCCCGCAGCTCCGCCACTCCAACCATCAGAACCAATAATCTTTACTTTACCCTGTGCTTGCGTATCGATAGCTTCTCTCGCCTCCGGCATCGGCTTTGATATGTTAATATTTCTGAGTAGCAAATTCTGCAGAGATCATATTAATGTTGTACGTACAGAGTGGAGCTTTGCCTTCGTTGAATATTCAGATACTGGGTTTCAAAAGGCATCTCTTGAAGAAATGAGGCTTCTATTTACAGGAGTCGTCTGTGTTTTTAATCATTAAAAAAAAAAAAAAAGAAAGAAAGAAAGGAAAACTCACTCTTCTTTTCCCCATGAATCTTCTGAGGCTCCCTCATGGCCCCCTCCCCTTTGTCAGATGCTGGTCCCTTTCATTTCTTGCTCTGAGAATTTAGTAGTAGGAGAACAATGTTGATGACGATGACGATAATGAAGCTAATAATGGGTGAATCCAGATTGGAACCGCAGGGGTAGGGGTTCAATTGGGTAGGGGCCCGTGGCCTTCAGAAGAGGGTGGAGATGACATGAGAAGACCCAGCTCTTCCATATTTGGGTGGAAAGTGACATTTTGGCCCTGGTCTTTTTTTTTTTTTTTTTTTTCTTTGTGAAATCGGGATGGCAAACTCAAAAAAAAAAAAAAAAAAAGGAAGAAAGAAAAAAATGTAAAAAGTGAAGAGGGGAAGCTCCCTAGTTTCGCTTTGTGATCACTCTGCCTTGCAGCCCCAGGCTAATTTCAGAAGCTTAAATACCGCCATAGCCTCTGGGCCACGCGGAGAGGGAGCGGACCCGGCCACGGGCAGGCAGGAGTACTTACCGGATTGCCCGTGGCTACACAAAATACAAACTACTTTGAATCAAAACATTTTTGGGGAATTAATATGATCTGAACTCTGCACGTTTTAAGCGAGCTGGAGTTTGTCAGATCGCTTAGAGGTGACTGGCACGCCAGCGAAGGCATTTATGCTGCGGTACAAACATTGTCAGATCTGATTTAATTTCAAAAAAAAAAAAAAAAAAAGCTCCCGTGAAATGAAGCTTAGCATCAGTCGCCCGGTCTGCCAATAACAGGGTGGACGGACCTCTTCCTCTGCAGCCCTCACGGCTGCCCACAGGCAGCTCGGGCAGGAGGGTGAGCTCTCCTGTGCTTTTTTTGGGTTTCGCGAGAGCCGAGAGCTTTGGAACCGGAGTTAGAGAGAGCATTTGGCTCTTTCAGCAGCTCCTGGAAGGAGTAAGACTGAAGCGCGGTGAGAAGCCTTGTTCCTCTTTCCTTCAACCGCCAAGACGCGTCTCGGTGGCTCATGCATTGCGAAAATACTGTCAGAAATACACCTGGAGCGTCGCCTGCCTCGTTAGTCCCCCAATACAGATGCTGCAGATCCAGAATTCAGTCTCCTTTATATGAAGTTTAAAATTCACGTGCCCAAGGATCTAGAGGCACGGCTGGTTAGAAATCTTTTTTTTTCGGGGGAGGGGGAGCTACTTTTCCATAGCCTACTGCCTGCTCTCTACTTCTTAATTGCTTTAAACATCGCCAAAAGCCAAAGCACACTCTGCACCGGGAAATGGGGATTCACTTCAACCCCCATACACTATTACATATCCACAGCCAGCTTAAACCAGGAGGTCTCCCTGTGCAGACCTCCCTTTCTTTCGTAGTGCTTGGAATCTGCACCCAGAGAAGCGCATTCGGACCTGATAAGCCAGTCATACCTGTAACGACATATCCCCCAAACGGAGCAACTCGCTGCGGCTATAGCATCTGAGGCCTGCTTGATCGCAGTTAAGCCCTCATCCCTTCCGTTACTGTTTCATTACGATTCACACCTGCTTTAAGGAGGTGGGGGATGACTTGGACTGGGGTTGAGAAGGCCGAGAGGTTAGAGAGGAAGCTGCCGAGAATGATCCTACTCTGTTTACACGCGCACCTCGCAGAAATGCAGCCGTAGAACAAACGGGGACAGGAAAATCCTGTAATCGCTTACACATTTTTAATGTGTCAGAAAAAAAAAAAAAGCGATCACTGCAGATGAAGAAGGGGAGGGAAAAAAAATCCCTGCCGTCTGTATTTCTTTCATTTAAATTGTAAACATCTGTTTGGCTGTAAGGCGAACAGAACATTTATTTTGCTCTCAAGATTTGGTCTAATTATGTCAACACCGGAGCGGCGGCGAGCGGGGCGGCGCTGCGGCTTTGGAGAGGCTGCGCGCACGGGCCCGCGCCCGGAAGCCCGCCGGGGAGTATCGATCGCACCCGCGGAGCGCGCGGGGCCTCCAGCCATTACGCGCTCTGTTCCGGGAGGGGAGGGCACCCAGACGGAGCGAATAGCTTTGGAGGCAGCTTTTGGGGCGCCAGGGGAGCCGCAGTTCCTGGGAGAGAGTCCGTGCTGTTTCCTCTGCCCTAATTGCCTGGGAGGAGAAGAGGCAAAGCGTGCCCAGGCCTCGGCGCCTGGCTTTCCGATTCCGTGGCTGCGCAAAAAAGTAGGCGGGGTCTCGTCGCGCTCCGCACCCTGCAAGCGACGTCGCGGTTTAGCGACTCAACACAGTGCTCACCTTGAGCGGCCTTAACTCGTGTTGCTGAGCTCGCCTGTGCCCATTTCTAGTTTTACCTCCTCACAAGCTGCGGAAATAAGTAGGTGTGAGCATCCCCATTTTTCAGATGGACAGACTGAGGCCCAGAACTACTAGTTGGCCGGCCTCTTCCTTGCAGTACTCTTTCCATTTTCCACACCGTTTGCAGCCACGCGCAGAGGGCGCAGCTCCATCCTCGTGCTTCTTTCAGCAGCCTGGGATCTGCATCTTTGTATTTTGGGCTGGTTTTGTCCTCTACACTGCCTTTGGTTGACTTTTCACGGTAGCTATGGCAAAGTTATCCCTTTTACGTTAGCCGTGTCCTAGACCAGTGACCTTAAGTCGATGATTTCTTATGCTGTTACTGTAGCTACCATCTGAGTTTGCAGTATCACTAGAAGTAGGAAGTTCTCTCTCCAAATTTCAATTTTAAAAATAGTGACCTCCATGGAACTCTGTGCACTATGAATGGAAGAGATGTACTCTGGAGAAGTTCAGTCTGAGGACCCTGGATGTGGCACCAGAGACCACCCCCACCCCACAACCAGAGTGCTGGATCTAGAATGAATATTGCATGATTCCAATAAGAGCTGACAGGCAGCACAGACACCATGAGGAACTTCAGCTAGTGACACTGGGGAGGAACACTGTAAATGGCTTGGCATAGTTGACCCTTTCAAGGATTTCCTTCTTTGAAATCTCATCCTTGCCATCTGCAGTCTGGATCCCCTTGGAGAGGTCGCACCTTCTCAAAACCTTCATTCCAAATGCAAAACTCTGGTTCTGTTGACCTATTACTCTTTTCTTCCTCCTTAAAAAATTAACCACGGGGAAGAAAGATAGCAGGTTCCCCACGCGACTGTAAACTCTACAAGTTGCCAAACCTTTAGCCAGGACAAGAGAGTTCCCCAAGGCTGCAGCAATGCCAAGTATCAAAGCAACAGAAATTCCCTTTTAAGATGCTGTGACATAAAAAATAAAAGACTCTAAGAGTTGATGGCTAATCCTGAATACAAAATAAATCCTCCAGGCAATTTGTGTGTGCATAAAGCATATTCTTAATATGCAGCCTGAGTAACTTACCTAATAAATGCTTATTTGAGCATGAGCCAGAGGCCAACCTGGATGCAGGAGAGAAGTCCCAGGGCCCAGGGAGTTGGCCCTTGGCCAGGTAGCAGACCCAGTGACTTCCCTGAAAGCAGCTGGCTTTCCGCACAGGGGGTTGACTTTGCCAAAAGGGGGCAGTTTTCTAACTGGAGAAAACCCAATTTAACTGCTTCTTTTACAAAAATTATAATCTTCTACATCTCCCTAAATTTGATTTCTAATCTACATTAGATTAGTAAAGATAGGAAAGTTCCAAAATTGTGGTCTTCCCTTTCCTGGAAGACAACACACGCACAAAGGCCCCTCCCACTCGTGGTAAACTGGAGAGGGGCTGGATGAGATTCGTTGCGTCTTCCATTGTGTACTGGCTGTCATGCAAGGGAAGGGGATTTATGGAAGAATATAAACTTGCTTATGATTCATAGTGACTGTGGGTGAAGGGCCGTTTTCAGGAGAGGGCTGTGTGAATTTTGAATAAAAACATTACAATTTATGTTCTTAATATTTTGGCTTTGGATGACCTCACTATGACTAAATCCTAAAGCTCTCCAGGGCGCGATTCTCACAACACAGTGAAACCCAGATTTATTGGTATCTAGTTTATTCTCCTTGTTCATCTCCACTTCTGAAATGTCCATTGAGGTGATTTTTAAAATACATTTTGCATCTACAGGTACAAAGTGAGAGCATTGGTGAAAGTATGATGGTAGTTTTGAAACCAGAAATCTGGAGAAATTATTATTTTGTTGTTGTTGTTATTATTATTTGTTTTAAAGTTCTCTCTGAGGATGTCAAGTGGGGAAGCCCAGTTGAATTTGTGATTCTGCCTCCTGGGACAGGCATTTATGTTTCTTTACTATGTTGGCTACGAGTTTAACTGCCAAGAAAAAAATTTCAATTTGATAATTGAGACCATGACCGCTCAGAGTTTGAAGGGAGGGCAAGTTTCCTGGCTGTGCCTGGGGGAATTCGGCCGAGTGTACAGGACCTGGCTCCTCAGATGTTTTTTGTCGGGGGCATGTAGGGCGATCTTCAGCCTCAGAATGCCGAGGGAGAAAGATCTTGGTCCAGCAGTTTGCAGAGACTCTGGGATAACCGCAGGCCAGCAGGATGAATTCCAGGCGGCACAGGGGTAGAGATGCTTTGAGAGGGGACAAGGTTAGCCTGTTCTCTTCACCCAGATCCAGGGCCCCTTTGCCTTTTTACACCTCCTCCCAGATTTCTTAGCCACTGTGTCCAGAAAATACACATGAATCTGAATGCCAGAGACTTCCCAGACGTAATAACATCGCATCTAAGCTACTTAGTAAAAGAAGGGGAGGAGCTACGTGGGAGGCGAGCAGTGAGTCCCAAACCAGGGCATCTCAAAATTTAATGAACACATGAACCACCTGTTAAAATGCAGATTTCTGACTCAGAAGGTCTGAAGTTGGGCCTGAGATTCTGCATTTCTAACAGGCTCCCAGGAGATGCCAATGCTGCCAGTTGAGAACCACCCTTTGAGTGTAAAAAAAAAAAGAAAGAAAAAAAGACAACATTCTCCTGCCTGTTTTCATTCCTCCACCTACCTTCTTTTTCTTTTTTTTTTTCCATTTCCCTCATAGAACTTTACCCTCTTTTGGAGGTGGGTCATAAGATTGCCCATAACTGAACAGATCAAATGTATGCTCAGAAAAGCACACTGAATTTGAACGTGCCACTGAACCTCTCTCCGCCCACAGATTTCTCAGTACACGAGGAGGGTTGACATGGAGAGAGATTTGATCTCTTAACCATCCACACGGGTTGGAAGTTTCTGGCCACGAGCACATGATTTTTAATGGTACCTGGGGACTGAATGACTCTGGTGCCTAGACTTGGTAGATGGGTGAGAGAAAGGAGATGGCAGTTCTCAAACACTTTAGAAAAGAGCTTTCAAAACTTCTGTCTATATAGTAAGTTGTAGGTAAAAAATATCTACTCATTGCGTATCTGTGCATGCATGCACACACACACACACACAGAGCTGTGGATGAATAATACCTACCTTTTGTGGGGTTAACTGATAGAATTTGAGGTTTTTACCTAATTGAAGTGTTTCTTGGTGTAGATGATGTCAAAGTGAACACTGGTGGGTCAGCCAACACTCCATCAGATGCTAATTTTCACTAAAATTAAAATCATCCCCTCCTAAGAATTTTCTGTACGATATCTGAAAGACAAAACCTTGGGTGTTATTTGAAAGGACATCCTCAGAGCAGCTCTCCGAGGTGATCCGGGTGATGTATGTGTAAGGACCATCGCACCACGTGTTTCCCAGTCCTGAGACATGTCACAATAGTAACTGCGTTTCATGAAGTTAGCATCTCTTCGGTCACTGACACATAATAAAATACTTTTCCCTCCAAAGGTGGCACCTGTGTGGTCAACCCCACAGACTTGTTTTGCTCTGTCCCCGGTCGTTTGTCCCTCCTCAGTTCTACTTCCAAATACAAGGTGACCATCGCTGAGGTGAAGAGGCGCCTCTCGCCACCGGAATGCCTCAACGCGTCGCTCCTGGGAGGCATACTGAGAAGGTAAGATGAAGGTGTTTCCCGGCACAGTGGGTCCTCTCACTGCCCTGCTGCCACGACCCTCCGCCCTCAGCCCTGTGTCTTCTGCCCCCATCGTCTTCCTTAGAATGTGAACTTTCAGAACCGAGCTTTTGCTTGTTTTTGGACAGAGCAAAGTCGAAGAATGGGGGCCGCTGCCTGAGGGAGAAGCTGGATAGGCTGGGCCTGAACTTGCCCGCAGGAAGACGGAAAGCAGCCAACGTGACCCTCCTCACGTCACTAGTCGAAGGTAAGACTTTTCAGCTCCGCAAAGTAATGATGGAAGGTTAGCTAGTCTTTGAAATTTGGCTTTGTTAGATTACGCCATGTCATTTTTGTCTCTACTGCTAAGGCAGTTAGTTACAGGTGAACTTCCCAGTCGATCATGACGATGACGATTACATTAGACATAATATAAGGCTTAAGTATTGCTTCATAAACTATCACTTAATCTGGGCAGTAGTGGAATATTTATTTTTATTCCCACACTTCATGTGGGTTGGTGGCAACAATGGATGACTCCTTTCCAGCCAGCAAGATGCCATGTATTGCTATAGGCTCCTTGGATGATGCTGGCTGCATACAGATATTATTCTGCACACAACTGAATAATAGCCCAACTCTGCCTTATCACCTTCTTGGGAGATTAAAACAGGTGATGCTTCTCTTTGGCACTTCCGTGACCTTGGTCCTTTTTGTGCTAACATGGGTTTGATTCAGTTATTTTATTTTGCTTGTACAATTTTAATGGTAAACTAAAACTTTATCATAATTGCCAATTTGTGTTCATAGATCTCGAATCAAGCCTGACTTTGGGTAATATTTTTGCCTCTCCAGCAAACTTTTTTTTAGTAAGATTCAGTGACATTTTAGATTGACTTTTCCCCAGAAATACTAAAACTAGATTTCTAATCGTCAAAAGTGGTCCATCCACTTTCTTATAAACCTATGGTTTTGTGAGAAAAAATACTATTTTTTTTTCACTATTTAAAAATGTTTTTATTTTCCTGATGGCCCAGTACACTGCTGGGGTTCAGCCACACCCCCTTCCCCATTTTGGTGCAGTGCTCGAGAACAAGATAAATAATATCTGATTGGCTGTATTCCTCACTGACCACACTTGGAAGTAAATTTCATGAAAGTCAACCTTCTAGGACTTTACAGTACTTGTCTCTGCCGCTTTCTGGGGATGATTTGAATACAGCCTTGCCATTGTCCCTATTTTGACACAAAATCTCAAACAGTAGCGTGTGGGGGCCTTGCTAGGCTTGGGTTTTCAATTATTTTGTTTTTGATTATTTTATAATCATTTCTCCTTGTATTTCTTTTAAGTGGAGTCACTCTGCTAATTGCTTTACCACAACGTCATTCTCAAGTCAACATATTTGAGTTACTATTTCAGGGATTTTTTTTTAGGAATTTATAAGAGAGGGCTATATCTTGCAAATTTATAATATGTTTAAATGATTCACAGCATTTCTGTTACAAATGTCATTGCACTGAGAAACCAATGGAATGAAAAACTCAAGGCTGCATAACTTCTTTCCATCTGACAAAGTTGTTAGAAAAGTGAATATTTTAGTAAGGTACACATTTAGATTGGGGATTCTTTTGGTCCACTTAGCACAGATATATTTGACCTAGAATGCAATATTGAATTTATTATTTATGTATATATATATGTATGTATGTATATATATATATATATATATATATATATATATATATATATATATATATATATATATATATATATATAAAATATGTTATTTGAATCCAGATTTCCCTGAATGTAGTATTAGGTCATATCCCCCTTTTACCCATATGTCTTCATTTAATGGGGTTTAAATATGTGCCTAATGGTTAGTACATCTGCTTGTACCCACTTTTTCATAAGCCTGGAGTTCTTTTTATTTCCCCTTGTTAACCACATTGCTACGACTTCTCCTTTGCCCACTCTGGTATCTGTAATATCAGAGAGCTGTCATTCTCTGGAAATCTCAGTAGATTGGAATTGCTTAGCCCATCCCACTGACCTTCCTGAAATCTTGGGATAATCCCAGAAGCTTCTAGAGTGGGACAAATTCCCTCTCTGGAAAAACGTCCAAGAATCCAATCATATGATGTTTCTGGTCCTCATACTATTGCTACGTATTTATTATTTACAAGACACCAGTTAGCTACCTCCCCTCTATTTTACTCCAGAACAATCTTTGCAGAGTTGTTGACTGTTAAAACAAATATGAGAAGTCAAGTCTGTAGTCATTCTTGCTTATCCCTCCCACCTCACTTGAGGTTTTCCAAGATGGCCAAAGCTGCAGGGTATAGCCAGAGGGAAGTTTAGTTCACTTAGGTTGGGGGCTTTCCTGAGACCATTCTGCTGAATTTGCAAAAGCTCTGATAGCATTCTCAGGCAACACCAGGCGTTCTAAAAGCACAGTTTAAGTCCTTAAACATGAATGCCTCGGCTTTTAGTTTGTCATGACCGGAGGTCAAACTCTGTTTATACGTATATTTAAAAAACAGTGTGGGGCACTGAAGGGTGGAAATAAACCTTAGCAAAAGAAAGGGGACCATTCACCCATATTGTGTAGATCTCTGTTCACTCTCTTCAAGTCTAAATCCTTTGCCACTATTGCTTCCTTTTCTAGTTTTTTTTTTTTTTTAATGTTAGCTCCCAGATTCTCTCCTGCATATCTCACCTAAATTCTGAAAAACTGAAATTCTACAAAAGACACAGAACTAAATACATGCTCTCAATTAAGCCCTTGGCACCATGTGGCACAGATGCACTTAATAAAAATTAGTATCTGTCCTCTAGTTTCTTTCTCCCTAAACAAGTGTTACTTAATAGCAGAATTTACTCAGAATTACTGAGTAATTACTTCATTTCCCTGGAGGGCAGTGGAAGACTGAGTCGTCTAAGGCACTAGGTCATAGCGCACATAGAAGAGGGTGATTCTGGAGTCAGATTGTCTTGTTTGAACCGTCTTCCATCACTTGCTGGCCGTGTGCTGTAGGGAAGGATGCACAACCTCTCTGAGCATCAGCGTCCTTCTCTATGAAGGAGTGTTAATAATAGTACCCTCCTAGTAAGGTTGTTGTGGGAGTTAAATCAGAATGTCTGTAAAGCACTTAATGGGATGCCCGACACAAAAGTTGATGTCAATAGATTTTAGTTATCATGAATCTCAAATGAGAAAACTAAGGTGCAGTGAGATTAACCATTTTGCACAGGATCATAAAATTGGGAGCAGCAAGGAGGAGAAGCCAGGTCCTCTGGTTTGCAGCACCACTGTGTATTTTCCACTCTGAGTTATGTTAGTGGCTTGGACCATGAACAGTTGCATTGAAACTGTTTCTGAATTTAACTGTATATTCAGGGTTATAGTTATAACAAGATAACTGAGGAATAGAAGGAAGTGACCAATACTGCTGCTTTTCACCATGGATTGCGTATTCTTGCTGCTTGGAATCCTGGGAAAGTTTGTTGAACTTTTTTGCATCCTTTAGTACAAGGTTATTAACATCCTGATACACCTCTGCTGTCACTTAATCCCCCAAAGTTAAGATGACATTAAATCTTGGTTCTTTCGTTTTTTTTTTTTTTTGTTTTTGTTTTTTTGGTGTGCAATAACTATCGGTAGTGTTTCTAGTACTTTCAAAAAGGTGCCATGTTAGTCAGTTAGTTGGTTAGTTAGTTAGTTAGTTGTAAGACTCTCCTACAGCCATTTCTTTCCACTTCAGCCAAACCAACCAAAGGTAGGAGAAAGGAATGCTCTCCCCTGATACTGTTTCCCGTTTGTCTTTAGTTCTGAGCCTACATGATTGCATTTTCAGGGAACAAGGGAAAAGATCAAGCAGCTTGACAGCGAACTCCTTCCTATACATGAGATATGGGGAGCAAGTTTCCAGGATGTGATCAGTCCATGGCTTTTTCATTTAGGAAGAGGGGTTGTTCACCGCTTGAGGATTGTAGGATTCAAACACCAAAATCCTTTTGCCAAGTGTCAGTGATGTTACACGCCCAGGACGTGCTCTGCCTTATTTGCTCTTCTCACGGAATTTAGGACAAAGCTGATATTCCCACTGTCTTCACACAGGTACCACACTGGGTTTCTGTGGGCAAGGGGAGCTTAAGGTTAACCTCCAGGGACTCATGGCATCATCCCAGCATCACTCCTCCACTGGCCATTCCAGACATCCCATTTCCACATTAGTCCCTCCTTTGGGATAAAGATTTCCAACTTCCTTCTGAACCTGTATGATATAAAAAGGGTCATAAATTGACCCCTTGTCATAATAGTTCTAATTGGTGCTCACTCGATCACCTGGAAGAGGCCGATTACTCGGGGACCCTGGGGTTCCCTTTTGCACACAGACACTCCGGCACTGACAATGTCTTCTCAGGCACAGTTTGCATCTCAGAGCTGCAGTGCAATCGGACTCCATAAGCAAATGCTAGTGCAGTCCGTGTCATTCAGTCACTACAAGGTCTCTTTTGGAAAATAGCTTTTTTTTTTTTTTTTACGGACTCATAGGTCTTGTCTTATCTGTAAATTTCTCATTCTAAGACATGGAATAGTTTCTATGTGAGAGACTGCTTTGATCATTGATCATTAGATAATGATTTAATATTCTTGTCTAATATCTGAGAATGAATGTTTATCAGAATTTTCAATAATTGGTCTCAGTGAACCTGAGGTTGTATCTTACAATATTCTGGACAAGTAGACACCATCTCAGAGGACATCGTATTAAATCATTTGCTTACCTCCTACTAGTCCTCCTCTGACCTGCATCTTGTGATTTCTTTCATGTCCAGGCGGAAAGGTGTTTGCTTAGAGGGGTGGAGGAGGCGGGCTCTGGCTCACATGCCTTAGTGTCTGACTGTGTGCTGGTGGCAGCCTTACATTCCTGCGCCTATTCTGGCCCCAAAAGGCCGGTGTACCCAAGCCCGTTTGGCTCAGCCTGGCCCTTGCCCCTTTGATCCAGCCCGTTACTCACTCTCGCAAATCTCGTTGCTCCCTTGAAAGCATGTCTCTGCATGACTTTCCTGGGTTTTTTCTTTTCTTCTATCATGCTCTCTTTCCAAGTTCATGCCAACTCATGGGCTTTTCAAACACTCAATTTCTGCTTTTTTCCATGGTTTACATTTGTCAAAATTCATCGGTATTCTAATAAAACTGTAGACTGTAGTCAATCCTAGTGGTGTCTAACCCCTACTGAATAGCCGTGGAAGTTTGGGAATCCCCCAGATTTTAATTTACAGCAAATATTTGAGTTTAGAATAGAATCTTCCTGAGAACTGGGTCAGAGAGTAGTTTTGCTTTTTAATTAATATAATTTTAAATAATCTATATAGACGGTAGAAATTCAGAAGTTACAAAAGGGTATACAGTGAAATGCCTCCTTTCCACTTTACTTCCCACTCAGTTCCCCTCTTGGAAGAAACAAATGTTACCGGGTCCTCTGGTTCTTTCCAAGGGTACATATTTGGGTGCATAGTTTTTGTTTTCATTTAAAAGTTATAGCGTACTGCACACATTCTTCTACAGGCTTTTTTCACACCTTATCTTAGCGTTCTTTTTTATTTTCAGTTCTTACAAGTTGTTTATTATTTATTTATTTATTTATTTATTTATTTATTTATTTACAGGGAGTAGGTAATTAGGTTTATTTATTTACTTACTTATTTATTTTAAGGGAGGTACTGGGGATTGAACCCAGGACCTGGTGCATGCTAAGCATGTGCTCTACCCTCCCCCTGCTCACCCTTTCAAATGCTCACAGTATTCCATTGTTTGAGTGCATCATAATTCATTTAACCAGTGCCCTCCTAAATATTGTATAGGAGTTTTTAATCTTTGGCAGTTACAAATAGAGCTACAATGAGCAACTGCACACGTACACAGATAATTCTGCAGATATGCAGGTACATCCATTCAATACACTCCTAAGAAAGCATTACAGGGTCAAAAGACATTTGGAAATTGTTCTCCGTAATGGTTGTAAATGTTTGATTCTATCAGTAGCAGGGTTTAATATGAGAGTACTTCCCTATGCTCTAGCCCAAGCCAGGGTGCTATCAACTTTTTGATCTTTGCTAATTTGATTGGGAAAAAAAAAAGACTATCTCTATTATGAAGGAGTTGAGTATATTCTTAGGAAAATTCTATGAGCTCTTCTGTCTCTTCACTACTTTGTACTGATGGGGTAATTTTTGACATTTTTCTCATTGATTGGTAAGTGCTCATTGTATATAAGGAAAACAGGTTCTATGTCTCTGGTCTGAGTTGCAAAGCCTCTCCACCCCTGGCTTTGGTTTGTCTGTTTGCTATTGTGAGTTTTTTGTTTGGTTTCTTATTTGTTCAGATCTATGTCATGTAGAACTTTTCCACATTGATATAATCATGTTTCTGGTATATTTTATTTCATGGTTTTTAGATTTTTATTCTAATACTTTAAAAGTTCTGTTTTTATTCCAAGATTATGAAATATTTCTCCCATGTTGTCTTCTAATTACTTTGTGGATCTATATTTTATGTTTAACTCTTTGCTCCATCTGGACAATTTTTGTTGTTGGATGTATGGTATAGATCCAATTTTATTGTTCATTTATTTTTTTTTTTGGATGACCAGCCAGTTGTCCCAACAACTTTTATTGTTAATCCATTTTCCCCTACTAGTATAAAAAGCAAATTGCATCTTACTCTAAATCTCCTTATAGAAATATACTTTCTAAAAAATTTTTTAATTGATGTGTAGTCAATTTACAATGTTGTGTTAGTTTCTGGTGTACAGCATAGTGATTCAATTATACATATATATATTCCTTTTCAGATTCTTTTTCATTATAGGCCATTGCAAGGTATTGAATTATAGAATATAGTCCCCTGTGCTATACAGTAGGACCTTGTTGTCAAATATATTTTTTTAATAGACTGATGACTATTCCCTAACAATGCTGTCCCTTCTTCCACCACCACATAGCCATTGTTTTTTCTCGAGTGTACACTGTTTCAGCCAAACAAGGCAGAACTCATTACACAAGAACCCAGACAGGCAGAGGTCTTTGCAGTTGCGTCTTAAGTCTTAGTGGCTGCTTGCCTTTGCAGAGCCACAGAGTCCTTGTCTGGGGGGAAGATGCGTGATTCATCCCCACTTACTGCTCTCCCTTCGCCTTAAGACAGTGGTTCTCAACCCCAACTTGAGGTTACTTCTGGCGCTTTCAAAAAATGCCAGAGATTAATTGACACGGGATGAAACCCTGATGTGTGCGTGTGTGTGTGTGTGTGTGTGTGTATCTCCCAGATTATGGGAAGAGCAAGGCATTGAGAAACACTGCCTTCAAGTATAACCTATTTTATTAAATGGCTCCATTAATCTAATGATATACTCTATGGGTTTTCTACATAGTTCATTCTTTCTAGTGATTCTCATTTGTTCTAGTTTTTCACTATACTCTCTGGAAGGGGTGCCTCCCAAGACTATTGTTATAATCAGCCAATAACATATTCTAAAGCATTTCCATTTAACAAATGTTTTCTGAGTACCTGTTACGAATCAGGTGTTGTACAAAGTACAGGGTATGGAGTGGGGGACAAAATGATCGCCTTGAAGAACAGAGTGTCGGTATTTGCTTGTGCCGACTTTTTGGGAGGGTTACTCAATATGAGGCAACTGCTGCTGTTACTGTGGAAAATCGGAACATCCCTTAGTGGTTTGCCCTTCTTTGGAAGGGGGCGGGGGTGTGGGCGGCACCACTTGGCCGAGGGAGCCTGAAGCCTTGCACTTAGAATTCTCTGTCCAAGCACTCACACTGTCCCCCGAGCATCCATGAATCTACTTCTAAAATATTAATTCCAGAAATGATATGAAATACAATGGACGGACTTGCCAAAGTTAGCGTGTTGTCTAAAAAAGCGAGGGAGGGGTGGTACTGGTTTGTCAGGTGGCACAATGCATTGAAATAAAGGAAGAGCTTAAATCTATCCTGGAAAACAACCACCAGCCCAGGGCATCCTACCTCACTGTGGGCAGAAGGGAGGGGACAGCAGCCATGTTTGCCAGACGTGGTCCAGCCCTTCCTGGGTCACTCATCCATCATCACAGGCTACTGCACCTGCTGCTGTTCACGTGGGCACTTGGCTCCCCGCCCCCAACAGAGACAGAGAAGCGCGTAGGTCTTTATTTTCAAAAATCAGTCAAATCCCAGAGAGTCTGATTCACACGTGTTCTGATCCAAAAATTCCTATTTTTCTTAAACCTGTTGATGCTAAGATATCTGCTGTCCCAGATTTAACTGTAGATTTGTCGTTGTTCCTGAATACCGTGTGTTCTTTGAATTCATGACTCCATTTGTTCATTCATTCTTGGGTCCTCACACAGGATGCTTTTGTGGCCCAGTATACACATTTTAACTACATATCAGAGTGTCTTCACTTGCCACTTCTTTTGATGTAGCATCGCTATACATCCAGTAACAATGTTACATCGCAAGCAGGAGAAAGCAGTAAACAGAGCGAAGGGAAGGAAGGATCTGGCTGTCAGTGTAAGTGTAAATAGCAGCTGTTCCATTCAAACTGTTTTTAAAACTACCCCACGGTGAGAGCTTTGCATAAAATGGGCCAGATCCTCAAGGATCAGGTTTTAGCACAAAATTTAAGAGGCGTGCTGCCATCCTTCTACTCTTGTGCAAACAGTGAGGAAAAGCAATATATATGTACATACATATGTGTGTGTGTATCATATTAATAGTCTCTTAAAATTTTACTTAAATATCTATTTCTGCATGAATAATATTGCAATAGAAAGATATACAAGTATACATAACTCGACTTGCTGTACAAAGATGACATTATGAACAGTGTTATTGTGTTAGTCGCAAGATATTTCTGAACCCTAAGGTCACACGTGTTTATCCTCTGGTCAGGGACTGTAGCCACTCTTTGATGGGTTAAGCTTTAAGACTTTTTACCTCGAATTTGAAATTTCTTGAATTCTCTCCCTTCTGTCATTTTTGTAGCAGAAGTGACCGTCCTAGTATGTTACAATGTGCCTTAAAAAAAATCTTGGTGCCATTGCTTCTGCCAGATAAGCACACATTTTCTTTCCTAATTGTTTAGGGCAGTAAACTGCTGGTAATAAGCACTTAAAAAATATTGCTTGGACGTTGCAGCTTTATCCAGAACTGTGACCCTCCAACAGCTAGCACTACCCAGACTGATGAATAGAGACCCTTTTCACCCAGTTTTGTCATTGTAATATTTTTATATTAAACTAGACCCTTCCAAGGCCTAGAACAGGGCTTCTCACATTTTGGGAATGAAAAATGTTGTTAAAGACTTTAAAAAAAAAAAGACTCAGGAAATGGATGGGAAAAAAAAAAAGATGAGTTACAACGTTAGTGTCTCCTAGTAACATAAATAAAAATGAAACACACTGACTGGTGTAGATGCAAGTCTAATTTTGATGCTTGGTTAGTATTCGTACATATTGAAACATCACATCAGGTTATTAACTAATATCGGCATAGTCACAGAGGAGATTTCCGTAGCCTCAGTGTGCCTTTCTGAACAAGGGTGAAAACCCCACCAGTTCCTATAGCTCAGCGAGCATAAATCCCATAAATAAATCATAATTAAAAAGTCTTAGTTTTGATCCTTAATACATATTAAGGAGAACTTTGAAAATAAAAGCTTTTAGGAAAAGGAAAGTATAAACAAATATTGAACCCCCATTATTTACATGTTTTCCTTAGAATTTTTAGTTGTAAGAAAGACAAGGTATTCAAGAAAAATTTAAAGCAAAATTACTCTCAGAATTTTTGCTTTTTCAACTCTGTACCATCTTAAAATGTTATCCTGTATTCTATGGTTGGTAATTTGGGGGCTTTTTTTTTTTTTTAATAAATATGACTTTCCCGATCTGAATGATTAATTTTTGTTTCTAGCGAAAAAAGGAAACTAAGGAACTAAGGAACGTTTCGTTGATAATAATGAGCCTATTTTATATATTTATCTATAAACTTTTCCTCCTTCTCCAGAGTAACAGTAACCATTTTTATATCTTACTGGTATTAATTCATTGACTACTCTGTTTTTCTGTGAGTATAAAGCCAGATTAAATCCATTACTTTGGCCATCACCAAACAAGTGTCCTATGGTTTGGTCATCACTCCTAGTTTTTAAACTTCTTCATGGCAAAATCTGACTGACCATGGCGCTGTTGGATCCCTTCTCCACGAGTACCACCTTTTCCTCCTTGGAACCTGTGTGAAACATTTTATCTCTAACATTCATTTGATACTTGTTATACAAGACCTTGTATTATGTAATATTAATATAATGTCAATGAACATGTACAGATTGTAGATAATACTTACATGGATACAGTATAAACTATAAAGTGCTCCTAAGGTGTTTCTGGGTTCGTTGCTCTTGTTGCTACCATTACTGAGATGGTTGTCATCTTCCTAGAAACAAGGACGATTCTTGGTGTCCTTTCACAGCCCCCTTTACTCCTACCCAGCTCTGCACCTCGAACACAGCCTGTGCTCAAAATACATCTAGTGAGAACTTACTTTCTCAAAGTTTTAATGGTCAAGTAAGATTTGGCTTGATTGAGCTTTAAAAACACTGTTGTTTTCCAAACTGAAGTCCATGGCCAAATCTTACTTTGCCAACAGGTCATTTTTACCCCCTTTCTTAAAAGTTTACTCGGGTTTCAGATTTTGTAAAAGAGCAAAAGTTATCTATCATCTCAGAGAATGTAAGAAGCATTGCGTTTTTTAATAATGAACCCGAGAAGCATTGTACGTGGTGCTGAAGGTGGACACCCACCATAACGGCAGATAATGCTGGCACTATGATTCTGTACTGTAGTCTCTTTGGCAACATAACATTGTGAAATTGATACCAGTCAATTATCTCCCATTCCAAAGGATTCCAAAGGCTTTGAAAAAGTATTTGGTATACATACCTTTTGCCACTGTTTTGATAGGTCTCGTGGAAAAGCTACCTGACTATTTGAGATACACGGAGAATAGGTTGTAGGTTGACAAACACAATGACCTGCCCACGGAGCTGTCTCCCCAGGGCATCTATGTGTAGGATCTCAGGTGTCAGTCTGGTCTCACGGTCAGAGCCACGAGGGGAGTCAAAACTTGTAGCCTGTGGTTCTGGTTTTTCCCTCTCAGTTTTCCACACCCTCCCTGCCTGGTAAGTAGCTTCTGTTTCTGCATATTTCTTCATACCACCCCACTCCACCCTTCCCTACCCCCAAAGCTCCTTTCCTTTGCTTGAATTGTTTAGAATGAATAGGAAAAATGACCCATCTAACCACAACCAGGAATGAGGCTGGAGGAAGTAGAAGATGTTCCTCTTGTTGAGTCTGGACATTCGTGAGAGACTGACTTTCATTGTCTGTCAACAGGGGAGGCGCTACACTTGGCTCGGGATTTTGGCTACACTTGTGAAACAGAGTTTCCAGCCAAAGCAGTAGGAGAACATCTTGCCAGACAACACATGGAACAGAAAGAACAGACAGCAAGAAAAAAGATGATCCTAGCAACCAAGTAAGCAGAATGGGGAAGCCTCTCTGTGCCTTCGTCCTTCAGGTCTTCCATTTTCTTTGAATGAGGGAAATAGTCTTGAAAGCATCCTTTCTTTAAAGCAAGCGGTCTCACACCCTGGCAGCTAGCTGTGTTAAACAAGGATCACCCTCAACACTGGGCTGCAGCAAGATCTGCAAACTGTGTTAGTGGTGGAGCTACCATGGACATTGAGGAAAGTTCTTAGAAAACCTGTTCAGAATAGCAGGAACTCCTGGGAGATGTAGATTCTAGGCAAACAGGCTGGTTGGCTTCTGTGTAATTTGGTCTAAGCCAGGGTAAAGATCTTAAAATACTGTGAGTGTTTGGGGGAATGTGGCAAAAACTGACGGCCCCAGATGCATGAGAGGTAAGAGGGAGACCTCTGGGATCAAGGATTGTCATCGGTGCTACCATTTTTTCTTGTATAGAAATAAGCAAAGAAGCCCTGGGCTGCCCCACGCCCTGTGGTGATATTGTCAAAAAGAAAAAGGTAGAATGTATGAGAAAGCTTTTGAAAATTGTAAGAAGTTCCATGAAAATGTGAATTAAAATAATGAGGGAAATGATGCCGGGAAGGGGAAGCTTGCATCAGAGGCCTTCAGAGCCCCTCCGACTTGGAAGTCCTTTGATAATTCTGGAAGAGCTACCATATACTGTGTGAAAACCCAGCAGGACCGGAAGTACTGCTGCAAGTCACGCTCAAAGCTTTAGACGAAAACCTTTCAGGGGTAGCTAATTCTTGCTCTCTTTACCAAAATTAGTTATTGCTACACATAGACCATTAATAACCCTGTTGAATTTCCTAACTCTATATTCAGATTTTTGGAGCTCATAGTCCTAGGTGATTAAATTGTCATTTATACATTAATTTCTTATTTGAGATAAACTTTTGAAAGAGAAAGTACAAGGTAGAGAGTGTTAGAAATATTGCTTCTTAGAAACTGGTGAAAAAAAAATGACCTTACCGTGTGTTGGCTGAAGTGTAAATCGTCTCAAAATGCAAAACCAAAAGTAAATATTCCTCTTTTCTACCATGTCTAATGTAACAGAGGTTTTTTTACCTTTACAAGTTTAAGGTTTTATATGGAACATCTGCCACCCAGGAGGCACGTGACTCCCTTACTTGGGGTTTGTGCTGCCTGCGGCTGTCACTGTTTGGGTTTTGGATATATTTATATGTTGCCCTTCTGAGAGTAATAGACAATTCTTTCATCTTGCCCCTAAACAGAAGGAAAGCGAAAGGTGGTGGCAAAACGAGAAGAGAAAGACAAAATAAGGAGATCAAGGGAAAGGAATAGCAGAGAGAATTAAGACCAAGAAAGAGCACAATAAGGCAGAGATAACACTTGAATTTAAAATTCTGAGATGAACTTTATGCTGGGAAAGGTGCTGGGGATTTGCTAGTGGAAAGATTTAAACCTGAATGTTTTGCGCACTCTCTCCCCTGGGGTCGGGGGAGGGGGGATCTGCACTTCTACGTTGCTTCTACTTTTTCCCTCTTCCAAGTAGCTTTTGACCCAGAACAGTCTTTGCCCGCCATATTTCAGTTTTTCCAGAAGGAACTTAGAGTTCACGCAGTTCGTTAGTTTGTATCCTTAACATAATCTCAGGAGACTAGAAGGACTTGTTATAGACTGAGAGACAAGCACAGGGCTGGGGTTAGGTAGAATCTCCCAGGTGATCCCAAAGTATCATTCGAGCCTGCAGGATCATACGATTGCCCAATAGGCACACCCATGCGGTGCCTCTGAATGACACTGTTACCCCCAAATACAAATGATCCAGGAGAATACCCCTTCATGTCCTCTGCCTCCAGATTACTTGGCTGAGGTCTCATTATGCATGTTCTAAGACTTTCACCTCCTGCTCCAGAGAACAGACCTCCTCCTTGTCCTCCCTCCTCCAGGGATGGCTGTGCGACTCTTCACCGCCATCACCCACTGCAGTGCCACCATTCACGTTCCAGATACAAGTTCCCATTTTGGGGGTGAGGGGAGCTTCCATCCCTGTTTGGGAGTCCGTGCATTCATGCTGATGGAGAGATTTTGTTTTCATAGAAGAACTCGGGGGAAGTAAGAGAAGTACTTCCACGTTGGTCAGAGTCATCCTGAGACGTCTATTTTGTAGTAGTGGATTCAACTGGGGAGTGGTATTTCCCTTTTACCTGGGACCTCAGGAATGCTTATTATTTTAGGTGATATTCTGAACTTTCACTTCATAAAATATTTCCAGAACATGTGATTATCTTTGGTCCTGCTGTCCCGAGATGGATATTTGCAGATCATTAAATGTCAAACAAGAATTCACTAATTCCAATTACCTTATTTTATATATGAGTAAATAGGCCATAAACATACAGAAATTGGGAAAGACGAAATGTTTTGTCTTTGTGGTTGTATATATCCACCCCATCTTTACAGTAGACAACCAGAATTGAGGAATCAGACGCTATGCAGCCATGGCAAACGTACTCCATACACACGGTCATCAATATAGGTAGATAAATTAAGGGGTGTGTGGGAATAACATAACTTTCTGCAACATATTAATGGATCCAACACGGATTCTGAATAATTTCTAATTTTTCCAATGGTAAAGCATTGGTAATTTTCAATTAAAATGCTCAGAGTTGAAATCAAGTAGCCTATATGGATATTCATAACATTCTAATCAGCTCACTTTTGTTCTTAAGACTGTGACAATTGTATCAAAAATATATAGGAAATCCAAAAGTCTTTGGATGAGAGACCCAGATGCTGACCTGCATTGGCAGATTGCCTTAACATATATCTTTTTTATCTCTATGAACAATAGATTCAGTTGAATTTTATTATCAATTATACAACTATATGAAGGGCTCATTGATTAAGGACTTGTAGCCTCCTAATTGCTCTTTAACTTGAGTCCTTTGTTGATTAACCAAATATTTTGGTGTAATGAGACAGTTCTTTGAAGAGGGATACAAACTGAGTCAGTTTTTGAAATCTAAAAATGTACCAGACAAAACATTTATTTGATTTATGAAAAACACATTTAAACTTCTTCCTTGAAGTTGGAACTAAATGTAATTAACGTTTGATCTACACGAGGGTAAAACAGAATAGTCAACGAGTTTTAATTATTACCGTAACATTCATTGTCAGAGGGAGAAATAGAACTTTAGATTCAGACATCAGCTAAAAAATTGTCCCCAAGGACAATGACGTAAGTGATAAAGTTAGAGTCTATGATTCATCAAAGATCATCTTGTGTTACATAATTCATAATGTGACATTTTGTGTGGAGAAATAAAGAGTGTTTCTCATGGTAGCTTCGAAAATAAAAATTTAAATAAGAAGGAAAGTGAGCATGAAGATAACAACTCCGTATCTGTCATAATGAGGTGATGCTGATGACTGCCTAAGGGAAATCGACAGAATTGTCATCTGTTTTTAAGTCTGGAGCCTGTCCTAAGTCAGTGAGTTACGCAGAAGAATCAAATATCAAAGGTTGAAAATTCTGCAACTTCTCCCAGCCCTGTGTGGTGTGTTGAATTGCTTCGTTTAAATGAAATTTTTCCACACTTTGCCTTGTCCTCATTTCTTCCTCAACTTTAAGTCTCTTGTAACTTGCTCTTTTGTTTGTACAGGAAGCAAGTTGATTTGCCAACGCGCAGATTCGTTTGTTCAATTATCTGAATAATTCCTGTATCACAGTGCAAGAAGTAAAGCAATGCTTCAACTTTCATTTTAATTTTAATGTAGTCTATTAATTTATTTTTGTTACTTTATTTTCTTTATCACTTTAATATATTTTTACTGAAGTACAGTTTACAATGCTGTATCAATTTCTGGTGTACAGCACAATACTTCAGTCACACAGGAACATACCTACATTTGTTCTCATATTTTTCTTCACCATAGGTTACTACAAGATATTGAATATAGTTCCCTAGGCTATACAGTAAAAACTTGTTGTTTATCTATTTTATATATATTAGTCAGTATCTGTGAACCTGGAGATCGTCATTCTAAGTGAAGTAAGCCAGAAAGAGAAAGAAAAATACCATATGATATCACTTATATGTGGAATCTTAAAAAAACAAACAAACAAACTAATTTACAGAACAGAAACAGACTCACAGACATAGAAAACAAACTTATGGTTACCCAGGTGGGGAAGAGGGTAGGAAGGGATAAATTGGGAGTTCGAGATTTGCAGATACTAACTAATACATTTTAATCTGATAGAAAATCAAAAGACTAGTCTTTAAACACCTCCAGTATTTCTTTGTAATAATATTGTATTCATACTGATGACTGAATTGTAATCATATTGACGACCACCACATAGTAATTCACTTTGCTAATCTGAAAACTGAAAGCAAGAGCCTGCATTTTACAATCTAGTAAGACATTTTTCTAAAAACAAAGATAGCAGAATGTCTAACTCTATTGAATAGTGTTAACTGCAATGGATTACGATGCCCCACCAAATACCATTTGATGTCACCAAATGGCATCAACGTTTAGTTTAAGTTGCTGCTCTTTAATTAAACATAGGAACACGCCTGAAAGTCAGCCAACTGAGTCTAACTCAGTGGTACTTTTTTTTTTTTTTTTTGCAATAAACTCTTTTACATGGAGCAGAGTCATTTTTGAGGTGATTAAATTGTGGGTAAGTGGTTATCTACCTCAAATACTAAAGGTCAAATTTAGTCTGAATTATAATGAAATATTGGGAAAAGGGATTTCCCAAAGGCTACTTGAATCATGGTTCTGAAATAAGCCTGTAACTTGACTAAAACTTGTGTACAAATATGATATATCCCCCCCCAAAAAAGTCACATTTTAATTTTTTTCAAAAGGAATTGTTAGTTGTGATCCTCTCATATAGATTTTCCCTTATACTCAGGTTAATCTGTGAATATTCACCTTAAAAATGCACACTGGTTTTGTCAATGCTGACGGACTGTTATCCCCTTGAAACATTTCACGGTCGTCCTGTGGTACTCGAGAGCAAAGCTGCCACCGTGAACGTCACCTGTACGTTGCAGACGGAACTTTGCAGGTTGCTTTATGAAATTTTATCTAGTCCTCTTTTAAAAGAGGAAACAAGCCTGTGGTAAAATATCCTTCGATGAAACTAAAGCCCTGTTTCAAGAGCTCGGCTTTAATCTTGGATCTTTTATTTTAGACAAATTTGTAAGGAATTCCAAGACCTCTTGAGCCAAGATAGATCGCCGCTGGGCTCCTCCAGACCCA
Organism: Camelus bactrianus; assembly: GCF_048773025.1. NCBI lineage: Eukaryota > Metazoa > Chordata > Mammalia > Artiodactyla > Camelidae > Camelus > Camelus bactrianus. The sequence continues at coordinate 33,389,865 of NC_133558.1, forward strand.
CTCCGATCCTGGACCTTGACATCCAGAGACACTTAACACATTTCAGGTAAGACCGCTTTTCCAATTTGTTCGGACTCTCTTTTAAATTGTGGAAACTGCCTTTGCCAATTTGGACATTTTTATATTCTCATCGCAGTTCCATTTAGAGATAACACATTTATGTTTGTATGGTGACCGCCAGGCATTTAAGATCGATTGTGAAAAAAATAACTAATGCATGAAGCACTCTGGACCAGAAAATTTAATATCTTTGTGTAATGATCGAGAATTTGTGACTTAAAGTGAGTGCTCTTCTTTCAAGTAATAGCACTTTTAGACCGGGATTCTGAAATCCTTTCAGCAGTTCTTTATCTTGATTGGGTAAATTGTTGAATGGATAGATAATAGGATAGAAATTAATGGGCTATCATAGACTGATTTTCCAGGAGTATGTTAATTTCTGTGCAGTTAGAAACTGCACATGGTTCTTAAGCTGGATCACAGAAGCATATTTTAAAGAACTCAGGAAGTATTATTGAAAACATATCTTAAATTTCTTTTTCTGAGATGCTCTAGGAAAGGATAGACTAGCTTCCCTGGTTAATTTATGCCCTGGATGCAATGTGGAAAAGAACACAATAATTTTCAGGTGCCTTCCAGTTTTAAAACTCTAGAATTCTAACACCTACATGATGTTTCTCATCAATAAAAATATTTATTCTCTTTTTACTATTATCATTTAGTTTAAAAAACAATGCTAAGGAAAGACTAATGTACATTAAATTTTAAGTTGTTTTCAGTACCTCTCAATGTTTATAGTGCTTTTGAGGAGGGCATTCCCTTATATAAAATAATGGGTATTTAAGGAAATTGGAGCTTTATCTGCAACATCAGAGACTTTTAAACAGAATATTTAATTTTTCATAATGTCACAGTTCTCCTCAGGGTGTGAGAGACACAGCTCTGAATACTAAGCTTAGGATTTGTTTTCTCAAAATGTACCAAATGTAGGAGGTGTTTCCAGGACTTTCCTCCAACTGGGTTAGGGAAGGTGAGTGTATTAAGACTGGGAGAAAACTTAGTGCCCAGAAGTTAAAAGCAAAGGGCTTTGGAGAACCGTCTTCAAATCCAGACCCTTTAAACAACTGAGCTGGGTTGTTTGCTGGTAATGTATGCATTCTTGTTAAGCTTCTGTTTCCCAGCTTTAAATGGAATAGGAACCCGTTTATTACTCAGTGGTAGTGAGCTAAAATGAGAACAACGAATACAGAGTAAGCAGTCAATAAGTGATGCATTGTTTACTGCATCACCGATCCAAGTTTTAAAAGTGTGGGTGGTTCCACGATCACATCTGTACAAGTATTTTCCATATTTTTATTTCTAAACACACTAAAGAGATTTATAATTTTTACAGAAGTTCAATTCAGAACTTAGTAATTTTTATACAGGCTCAATTCTGGATTTGAGGAAGTTTGTTGAGTTACAAATTTACTCTAAGAAAGAAATTACTGTTCAAATAAAGAGAACTGGGACTGTGTCATGTCTACTGGGACGTTGTAATCACAGATGAACTAACCTTTATTGGACAGTGAGCTCTCCTTTGCCAGGCTCAAAGCAGAGTACAGCATCAGTATGTGAATTGGTTATTAACTACAGTGTCAAATACATAGGCAAACCATTGTTTGCTCGGTGTAGGAGCCATCTGCTGATTGGCTGATACTTTAGTCACTGGCCAACTGAATGCCATAGAACTCTTTAGAGAAAACTTCCATTTCTAAACTTGAGCTGAATGTTCCCTACGTTTGCTTCATATGCTCTTAGGTACCTCCTCATGTAGACTATGGTACCAGGCTAGTCTGGAATTACCCAGAGAAGCTAGTCTACTGTTTCCCAGAGAATAGCTAAATATATGGTAAATTGTCCCTGTCCATTGTTGGTAAATCAAGAGAGATTATACTTTGAGTATAAAACTCTCAAGATCATATATGGCTTCAGATTCTCAGCCACAACAATTTGGAAAATACAGCTATACCTTAAGACATTGAACACTACATGGTGTATCTACTTATAAAAGTATCATGTATAAAATTTTGGTAGTATTATTTATATGTTGAGTAGTTAAAATGTTGAGTAGTTTATTGTGCTTTTTAATATTTGCCACTTTTTTTCATTTAATTTTGCTCTAGCTACAGTAGAGATTGTTTATGTAGATGAAATCTGGATTTCATAATGGAAGGTGTTATGATGATAGAAATCATTTAACCAAAATTCACTTTATAGCAAACTTCCTAAATTTTATCTTTCTAAAATTGTGATTAAAAAGAAACACATAACATAAAATTTATCATCTTAACCATTTCTAAATGTACAGTTCAGTAGCGTCAAGTATATTCACATTGTTGGGCAATCAATCTCCAGGATTTTTTTCGCTTTGCAAATCTGAAACTCTGTAGTCATTCGACAATAAATTTCCACTTCCCCCCAGCCCTTGGCAACCACCATTCTACTTTCTGTCCCTATGAATGTGACGACTTTAGATACTTCACAGAAGTAGGCTCATACAGTTTTTTTTTTTTTTGTAACTGGTTTAATTCGCTTAGCATAATTTCCTCAAAGTTCATCTACGTGGTAGTACATATTATATTTCCTTTCCTTCAGGACTGAGTGATATTCTGTTGTATGCATATCCCACATTTTGCTTACCCATTCATCCAGTAGTGTGTGCTTGGATCGCTTCCACCTCTGGCCATTGTGAATAGTGCAACTCTGAACGTGGGTGTGCAAATATCTTTTGGAGATCCTACTCTCAATTTTTTTCAATGTCTACTCAGAAGTAGAATCACAATGTCATATTTTTTTATGTAGTTCTGTTTTTAATTTTTGAGAAACTGTCATATTGTTTTTCCGTGTGGCTGCACCCTTTCACATTCCCACCAACAGTGCACAAGGGTTCTAACACCCCCACCTCCTTGTCACCGCTTGTTATAAACTGTTGTGATTTTTTTTTATCCTGTGAGTGTGAGGTGATATCTCATTGTAGTTTTGATTTGCATTTCCTTAATGATCATAATGTTAAGCACCTTTTAATATGTTTGATGGCCATTTCTATTTTATCTTTGGAGGGCTGTCTATTCACATCCTTTGCCATTTAAAACATCTGGTTATTTGCTTCTTGCTGTTGAGTTGTAGGAGTTCTTTATATATTCTGGATATTATACTCCCCGTATGAGACATGTGGTTCGTAAATATTTTCTCCCATCTGTAGGTTGCCTTTTTATTTTGTCGATTGTGTTCTTCAATGCACAGAAGTTTTTGGCATAGTTCAGTTTGCCTATGTTGACTTTTGTTCCCTGTTTTTTGTGTCATATCCAGGAAATCCTTATCATATCCAGTGTCATGAACTTTTCCCCCTACTGTGTTTTCTTCTAAGAGTTTTATAGTTTCAGGTCTTGTGTTTAGGTCTTAGATCCATCTAGAGTTAATTTTTGTATATGGTATAACATAAATGTCCAACTTCGTTTTTTTTACATGTCTTAAACTATATTCTTTTAAACAAAAGGTTTAAACATGCCTGACATTTCCCATTAAAACTCAAATTAAAGTCTCCTAATGTAGACCGAATTTAAATGTGTGTATTTTGGGTTTTACTGTGCATTTATTAAAAAATGGCCTCAATAAAATATCTTAATAGGACTGTAAAAGTCAGCTTGTTACCTGACCTTGAAAAACTCACTTTATCTTTACAAGTATAACCTTTAAACCTGGCTTCACAGTGGAATCTCCCATGAAGCTTTTTAAAAATCTTGAGGACTAGAGTACACTTTTAAAGATCTGAGTTGATGGGTCAGGTCTGGGGTTGGTCTCAGGTGTCTGTATTACTTGCAAAATCTGAAGTTGATTCTGCTAGTTAGACCACTTTAAGAACTAGCATGTTTCTAGAGTATTTGCTATTTTTCCCCTTTGAAGAAAAACAATTCTGATTTGTTTTTAAAGTGACACTGAGAATTATGTAATGTTCTGTCTTGGACACTAACGAATTAAAAAGATTCTACATCTATTATTCTGCTAATAATCTGGGTAACAATGTGTTAGCATAGAGGGTGTATCTTTCATAATTTCCCACTGACAGTGGTAACTTTAATTTTGACAGAAGCATAAGCTCAGGAGAAAAATCAGCTACAAAGGAAGCAAATCACATCTGACATTGAAAACAGTCCACTGGCAGAGTCTGATTTCCCCCTGTTTTTGCTGAGTGCTGGCTGGGAGAGAGGACGATTGCTAGATGTGGAGAGAACTCTCATTAGTAACGTCAGCTTGCAGTGCTCTTTTATTTGGTCAAAATCTCCTTCCCAATGCAAATCACTCGAATGGCACCTTCAAGGGTGGCTGGTTTGGTACCTGGAGAACTGTGGCTAACTTTCAGCAGATTGCATATGTCCAGGTAGAGCTAGGGAATGATCTGGCCCTCGCAAAGCCCGGATGACTCCCTGCAGTTTTCCGTGGTAGCTGACATATCAGCGTGCTCTGGGAACCTGTGTGCATAACAGTGACCATTCTCACGACTGATTCACAGCCTGGAAAGCTGCTCATTTCCATCAGAATGACAGGAGGCAGGTTTCTTCATTATTTACAACTTACTGAGTACCATCCAAAGTGTGTATTGCTTTAGAGAACGTAGCAGACACCACATCATCTCCTGGAAAGGGGAAGACAGTTGATTGGAATCTGCAGAAGATTCCACGGCCACGGTTCCCAGGCATGGTGATGGCATTTCAACCGAGGTAGCCCGGGGCTCCGTGGGCAGAACAGACTCAGCTCAGACAGAAACCAGAGCCCTCAATTTCTGCAATGGCAGGGATTCTTTCTGTTGAGATCTTGAGAAATCTTAACAACTTTTCCCTTCTTCGCCTCTTCGGTTCTCATAACATCCTTGACTCTGAAATCAAGCCAGAGCACATCTAACAACATAAATGAGGGGAGGAAGTTAGACTGTTTTTATTGCTCAGTTCAGAGAAAACAGCCTATGAGAAAAATGAGGAAGTTTTCTTCTCAACACCCACCTTGGGAGAGTGAAATTTTATTTTCTCTTCTCTTTTACTGTGCCAGTGGCAGGTAGTGCAAGGGTGACTAAAGGATTGTCCCTCTCGTTAAGAATGTCTAGTGTGGAGGACAGTTACATACACAGATTTAAAATATAAGAGAGAGATTTTATAGTAAAGGATTGAGCTGAGTACAGGTGATCATCTGGGGAAATTAGGAAATGCTTTCATCTTTCTACCCACAGTACTTAGTACCTGTTACTAAACGTGGTTTGTGATACTAACTCTATTAGACCTTGGCTATATTTTCTTCTGGCTCATTCCCAGGGCCATGGTGTTTTAATTGGACCACAGGCTGCAGAAGTGAATGGATCAATGTGCTTGCATTCTTCTATTTGAGCCCAAAAGTCTACCGACACCACATCTTCCTAGAAATAGACCCTCCTAAGACTCCCGTAACACTTTGGAAATAAGAAGCACACAGGCTGTCCCAGATACCTGTGTTTGCTGGTGATTAACTCCCATCACTGGTTCTCCGTGTTGGAAGGCCCCTTGCATTTCCCCCTCTCCTTCAGCCTTGAGATTATCCCTTCAACATCCCTGTCAAGGTGTCACCCACTCCAGGCTTGGAAACTTTCCATGATAGACCACTCTCTTCTGGCCTCGGCATCTCTTGTCCCTCTGACAACTCTATCAGGAATGCCTTCCTTCCGCTGAGGCAACATCTGTCTCCCTAACGTCCCACTCCTTGGGGGCCTTACCGAGTCAGCTGAATCCTGTTTCCTTCCAAGTTTCTAAAGGCAGCTCTCGGGTCTTTGAGTTTTCTCTTCCTGGGCTGTCCGTCCCCCTTCTCTTTGCGTTCCACGTATGGCAGGCACCCCAGTCATCTCATCAAGGGTCTTCCGAGTGCCCTGTGCTCGGCAACACGCTGAACACAGGATGCGTGTCTCCACTTAAATGGGAACACCTTTGGGCTTCTTCTCCAGGGCGCCGAAGATCTGTATCATTTTTTCTTTTTCTTTTTCTTTTTTTCTCCCTTTTCTTAGCATGGGAGCATGGTGGGACAGGTAATCAAGAGTGGATGATTTTATTAATTCTGTGAAAGCATTTTTGAACACTTCAGAATGTGACAGAAGAGATATGAAGGAATTTCAATTAAATCTCTAATCCCAAAGGAAAACATCATAAAATAAATGACATTACGAGGCTTAGCAGTTAGGAAATGGAATCATTAAGCGTTCCACGACTGTTCCGCCAGCTCAAGGGGACTTTTAAGACCATTTTATTTAAGAATATTGGAAATAATAGGCCTGAATTGTGAAGGAACAAGAAAATCCTATGTTTCCCAGACTTAAGCTCCCATGTAAGGTTGAAATTAAACTTTAACTTAAACTCCAAAAGTGCACTTGCATTCCCAACTGCAAAGAAAAACATACGTGTAAGTGGTCAGGTCTTACTCACTAGTTAAATAAAAAATGACAGTGTATGTCTGGTTCTTTTCCAATGGAAGTACATATGGTCAGTTACAATGTGTCTGTTTCTGGTGTACAGCAGTGTCCCAGTTATGTATATGCATGCATATATTTGTTTTCATTTTCTTTTTCATTAAAGGTTATTACAAGATATTGAATGTGGTTCCCTGTGCTCTACAGAAGAATTTTTTTTTGTCTATTTTTATATATAGTGGTTAATATTTGCAAATCTCGAACTCCCAAATTTATCCCTTCCCACCCCCTTCCCCCCAGTAACCATATCTGTTTCTGTTTTGTAGATGAGTTCATTAGTGTCTTCTTTTTTTCCTTTTCTGAGATTCCATATATGAGTGATATCCTATGGTATTTTTCTTTCTCTTTCGGGCTTACTTCACTTAGAATGACGTCTGTATTTACAAAAGAGTTAAAAATCAGTTTCCCTTGAAATAAAATTTTCAATAGCAAAAGCGTAGACCAGAAAATAAAGCAGGCAACAGTTTTCAGTTCCTTAGCAGACAGATGGAACCACAATGCCCTTCTCGTCTGAATCTACATTGTTACTTGTGTTTGTTTAACATGAAGCAGGAAATTAAAGAGTTAAATCAGTGGCCAGTGTTTACTGTACTTCACAAGGTGTGTGGCCCCAAACCAAATACTGCACAGGAGATACCTACATTAAAAAGCATCTATTGCAGATCACTTGATGACATTTTAAATGGAATTTTAGATTCAGCACATGGGAGGCTGGTAGTTCAAACAAGGGAAACCAGAGGCAACTGTTTCCAATTAACAATTTGCAGACATTGTCCCGAAGCAACTATAGGTGTGAGTAATTTGGTAAATTTGTGTTTAGATGATCTCTATCTTTGTTGACCTGTGGATGGAGGGAGAGTCTGTGGGGTCGTGGGGAGCCCTCAGGATGGATGTCAGGGGGTCTCACGCAATATCTTGGTTGCCAGCTGGGAGTGGGGATTCAGAGTAGACATTTACCAGTCTGGCCTCTGCAGGCTTATCTATAAATTGACAGTTAATCTGGATGATCTCTGAGGCTCCTTCTAAAGCAATGATAATTTACTCCATTCTCCATTTATTGCTAAATCATCATTTATGCTGTGTTTCCATGTGATCTCATTCCTTCTCTTTATGGTTTAGCAACAGGTCATTTAAAAAAGTCAACAGTTGATGGAAACTCAACTTGTGGTGGTGAGGACACTGCTGTGTATACAGAAGTAGAAATATAATGTACACTTGAAACTTCCATAAGGTTATAAACCAATGTTACATCAATTAAAAAAAATTCCCCCCAAAGTTAACAGTTGAAAAAAATTCATCTAAGAAAGCACAAGCATCCTCAGCTGAGCATTTTCAGTCCCCTGTTCTAAACGAAAAATACGAATTGTCTGATAGGGAGAAATATAAAGAGATGGTTAATATATCTCTAAAAGCTCTATCCCCATGTGTAAAAAAATAGGGTGTAGATGTCAAAAAAAAGTCTCGACCTTTGAAAAGTTAAGTTGGATGTGATTGATTTTGGTCTCTCCCAAAAACAAACAAGCAAAAACCAAGAACTTAAAAAACAAACAAACAAACAAACAAACAACAAACTCCCAGAACTGTTTCTGAATGGAAGGATGCTTAACCTCCTGTCTCCAAAACTCGATCCCAGAGACTGTTTTTTGTCTCAGGGTACCTACTGACAGTCCATGGAACTAAGGTCCTGCAGAAGTTCTTGGGGGAAATGCAGAAGTGCATCATTTTCTCTCCCCCAGGGAGGGTCACCGACCTGGTATTTTAGGTGTCATTTCTTGGCTCTAAGGGAACACGCCCAACTCCCTAGCTACCTTTAAACAGTATTAAAAATATTGATGTTTTGGACCTATGCCAAGCCCATTAAATCAGGATCTCTGGGGTGGGACCCACATGTTGGCTTGTGTTTTTAAATAGGCTCCCTGGGTGATTCTTGCCTGCAGATAGGGTTGAGAACCACCTGCTGAAGGAACCACAGAACATTGGTGAGTGCTGACAGGGACTTGCTAATGAGTGGATTGCAAGGAGTCCCCACCACCAGAGAGCTCTATACCTTAATTAAGCACCTTGATGAAACTCCATTTTAAAAGCCCCAGGGGCAATGGGATAATCTAACCTAGGTAGAGAATTAGCCATTGTCCCTTGTCTCTACTTCCTCAACTAATTAGGCTACAAAGGACAGATGCCACCAAGTTCTGGGAGCAGAAGCCCCAGCTGAGGTCCCTCTCCATGGTCTAGATTCAGGGGTCGTGCTGTTTCAGAGAGACGCATAGCTCGGAAAAGAACTAAGGTTCTGCAGAGAAGCCCCACGATCCTTTGCGGGCGTTCTCCAGGGTCTGTTTCCCAGCCTCCTGAGTGCAAGAAAGCGTTTTTCTGGCTGCCACCTACAACTGTCGCAGGGAGTACAGACGAAGCCTCAGGCTAGAGTTGGACCTAAACCTGCAACCGCTGAATAATCCAGGAGAGAAGGAAAAGGGGGCTTGTCTTCCCTTTAAATCTTGCCACCTGCATGCCTCCTGGGGGCCAAAAAGCAGAACTGAGGTTGGTGACAGTGGCATCTATGTGCTGTTCAGGAAATCAAAGATACGTGAGCGCAAACATCCATGGGAGTGATGCAGCCTAACAAAATAACAGGAAAAATAGCCCAAACTATCTCAGCCTTCACGTACACCAAGGGAAGTGGGGGAAGAGAAGTTCGCTTGTCAAAGATTTTCCAGGCAGAAAGTTAAAATTTGACAAAATAAAATTAGCGTTTACTCTGATGATCTAAACGACAACAGCGGGGTATTTTTCTCTCGATTTTCAGTCTTCTAGTTCGTACCAGAGTAGTACCTACTACTTCCAGCTTTTTGCATCTTGCAAGAAAGCTAGAAAAATCCGCCTGTGGTCATCAGATGCAGCTGAGTGAGGCAGTCTTCAGTGGCAAATACTAATGCGATTTTCTGTACCGTTAAATCAGTCTTTGCTTGGTAGGTGGAAAGGATGTGTTGGATTCCCAGGCCCAACTTTTTCTTTTTAATTGAAGTATAATTGACTTACAATATTATATTTGTTTCAGGTGTACAGCACAGTGACTCAGTATTTTTTATGGATTATACTTTATTAAATCTTATTACAAGATAATGGCTGTAACTCCCTGTGCTAGACAGTGTATCCTTGTTGCTTCTCTGTGTCATACATATGTTAACCCCAGACCCCCAACCTGCCCCCACCTCTTCCCTCTGCTCTCTAGTAACTACTAGTTTGTTTTCCATGCGTCAGTCTGTTTCTGTTTTGTCACATGAATTCATTTGTATTATTTGTTTAGACGCCACATAGAAGTGGTATCATATGGTATTTGCCTGTCTGACTTGTTTCACTAAGCATAGTATTCTCTAGGCCCATCCACATTGCTGCAAAAGGCAGAATTTCGGTTTTTGTATGTGGCTGAATAATACATACTGTGTCTTCTTTATCCATTTGTCTGTGCATAGACACTTGGGTTGCTTCCATATGTTGGCTATTGTAACTAGTGCTGCTATGAACATTGGGGTACATGTATCTCTTTGCATTATTTTTGTTTTTTTCCTGGATATCTATCCAGGAGGGGAATTGCTGTATCAATTGGTAGCTCTGTGTTTGGTTTCTGGAAAAACCTCCATATTCTTTTCCATCAACTTACACTCACACCAGCAGTGTACAAGGGTTTCCTTGTCTCCACATCCTCACCAACACTTGTTATTTGTAGACTTTTTGATGGCCGCCATCCTGACAGATGCGAGGTGATGTCTCATTGTTTTGATGTGCATTTCTCTAATAATCAGCAATGTTGAGCATCTTTTCTTGTGCCAGGCCCAGCTCTTGCCAAGATAGGAAGGATTCAGGGGAAGATTCCATAGGAGTTTGCTGTAGGCTATGTTTTAGAAAATTGCCTTAATGGTTTAATTTAAATTAGTTTAGGCAAATCAATTAAAGTAATGATAAAGCATTTCATATTGAAGGACAATGAGAGCAATATGGAAACAGCTTTGTGACATTTCTCCTACATCCAGCAAAGCCAGTGAAAGGTAAACCATATTAACTCAGATTAAGGAAAGTTAAATAGCTCTTGTTCCTCTGGTAGGTGTTCATTCAGAATCCTTTATTAACTTATATTCCAAGTAAGCAATGATGCTTTCAAGATTTTAAACATGTAAGGCCTTGGCCACAAGCAAAAAAGAAAAAAAGTTATTTAACCAGAGATCACAAGGTTAAGAAGAGAAGTTGGTGAAATTTCTATCACATGGCAGTCTCCTGATATAGGTCCTCATCATTCATGTCAAGTAGTTTATAAGTATAAACACTGTTTGAATTAAAGATGGGTTGTTAATAACATCTTTAGCGAAATATCACAGGGAAAAAGAAGAAATTATAATTTCTTCTTTTTCAAATAACAATCTCTATTATCTTCTGTTACCGCTTTCATTTCTGTCTCAGTTTTTCACTTTTAATCCCACTGAGAGAGAATACATTTTGCACTGTTACAACATATTTTCCTTTAAAAAATTAAAGTCTGTTTCCATAGAATTTATTCAGGCCAAGTCCATTGGCCAAGAAGAGATGCTACGTTATAAAAAGAGAAACATGGTCGTAAGTCCATAGCTGTGCACAGACACGCACACACACACAATCTCCCTAGAAAGGGTGGTTCTGCCCTGTGGTATCCCTCCAATTGCTGAAATGTGAACACACTTTAACACTAAGGGGGAAAATCAAAAGTCGAGCTGCACCCCTGAATCCAGCAAACAGTAACTACCTTCCCGAACTGAGCCAGTTTGAAGAGATAGTTTATGTTGCAGAAAGATGTGCTAAAAAAGTGTTAATCAGGAGGTCTAGCAAAACAGGAGTTTTTAAAACCATGAATAAAATTAAGATGACTGTTAAATATAAGTTACATTTTCTTGAACACCAGGTGCCGTCAACTGCAACAGTCTGTATTTTCTCAGCAGGTGACCGTCAAAACCTTCCTACTCCTCAGTGTGAAATTAGTGATAGGAAAATGAAATCAGTGAGCTGGAATCTAGTTAGACAGAAAATAGTTCAAGGTAAATATGGCTTCTAAGCCTGAGTAGCTATGATTCAAGCCTCACATTTTTTTTTTTTAATTGAGGTGCAGTTGATTGACCATGTTGTGTTAGTTTGTGGTGTATGAGCAGATACAAACGTCACATCTTGACCCTCGCTTTTTAGCTTAGATTTACTGATTCGGTGAGCTTTCTCCCTAAGAACTGCTCTTGAGTCAGCTCTCTCTTCCTCTCTCAAGATACTGCAAGTGGATATGTTTTCCTTAATCTCCCTTAAATTTCACATCGTTGGTCTAGCCCACCAGCTAAGCTTTTGACCATGTTAAGGTATTTCAGAACTTTGGTTCTGCTCTCCGATGCAGGAATTTCCCTCTCAGTTTTAATGCCAGCCACTAAGTTACAAATCCACGACACTGTCAATCACCCTGTCAGTTAAGAGGTGGGGCCAGAATGGGATTATGCGAAGGTCCTGCAACACTCCCCTGCAAACTCAGGAAGCTTCAGCCTTTGTTCACTCAGTTTTGATTACTGAACCCACACACCACTTCCGTGATCACTTCTGTTTTTTTGAATATTAGCAGTTTAGATTTGTAATAACCCACGACATGAACAAGTTGCAGTTAATCCATTCAGTGGAATCCTTTATTAACTATAAAGAGAAATAATCTACCGATAAACACCATGGATGCATCTCAAAATTATGCAAGGTGAAAAGAGCCAGTCATAAAAGTTTATAGAGTTTACAATTCAGTTTATAGGACATTTGGGGAAAAAGTAAGAACTATAGAGATAGAAGTTAGAGCACTGATTCCCAATACCTGGGGCTGGGAAAGGGTTTGGGGAAAATGTTTTGGGTGGTGGTGGTCATTATGCAACTGCATGGGTTTGTCAAAATTCAATGAGCTGTATGCTTAAAAAGGATTAGTATTACCATCTGGAAATTCAAACTCGATATACCTGATTTTTTAAAATAAGCCATTACAAGAAATTTGTTAAGGGATTAGTTAAATGTAATTCAACAACCTTAATGTCCCTTTTCCCCCTGCTTTGATGATTAAGTTATTTACTCTGTTCCATTTCATTACTTCCTCTACCACTTCCCATGATTTTTCAACGATTACCTAACAACTCCAGAGTCTCAGAAGCAGTTTCTTGTGTTTTCTTTCTCCTGAAATAGGAGTTTCCTATACTTAAAAAAATTTTGTGGGGGGAGGGTATAGCTCAGTGGTAGAGCGCTTGCCTAGCATACCTGAGGTCCTGGGTTCGATCCCCGGCACTTCCTCTAAAAATAAATAGGTAAACCTAATTACCTCCTCCCGCCAAAAAAAAAAAAAAAAAAAAAAAGAAGACAAAAAACTACTGAAACTACCGTAGGAACAAATAGAAAAACTGAACAAGTTGTTGAAGTAACAGCTTAAAAAAAAAGTTGCAATTCCATTAATACCATTGTCAGTTTTAAAGATTAAACTCTTTGAAAATAAAGCAAAGTATCTTAATTACCATTTAATCTTTCACTTTGCTAACGTAGCACTGTCTCCCCCAAGCCTACCTCTGTATTGTTCCTCTTCTTTATTCTTGGAACGTAACTTTACATCCTACAGGCCTGGCATCGGAGGCTCCCAGGTGAAACTCAGACCCTTTAGCCTTTGTTCGCTCAATTATTGCATACATGGGAGTCTTCTCCACCAGGGCTGCTGCCTCCCGGAGGCACCCGGCGCCCAGGTGCTGGCAGCAGACAAGGTCAGGTAGGCTGTAGGTTGACAATATTCGTGCCCCATCTCAGTCCTGCTTATTTTAGTTGCTGATTCTGTGGGCTTGTGGTTTGGTTTGGTTTTAACAACCCTTTGTATTTCTTTTTTAAGATTACACCCTAACTTTTGATGACCAATTTATGCTAAGAGCTCAAGCCACAAACTGTCGGGGAGACCTAGAACATCTTCTTTGCCACTTACCGTAAAATCTAGTGCACTCTGATGGTCACTTATGCGCTAAGTCACATGGCTTCGTTTGGCTCCCACTTTGATGCCTGAGATCCTGCCCCCTGTCTTGTCTGGGCTTGAGGTTTACATTTTTTGTTGGGGGGGGGGGATGTTGCTCCTTTCTCCTCAGAATTCTATTTAAGCTCCATCGTCACTGGGGCAAGTTTCTACCCTTTGGCAGGAGCACATACTTTTCAATATTGTAATCAAGGGACCAGGAAGCTAACACCTTTTTCTCAGTATCATCCAAGGAGCTCTGAAGGGTGATTGGACTTTAGATTGGCTGAAAAAAAGAAGAGGGAGGACACACAAAAGTATACAATAGGAATGACCATCATTGGTTGGAGGGTTGAAAAGGTAAATCTTTCAAAAATAAAGTGATAGAACATTTGGTTACAAAAGGTGAAGGAAGGTGAGCTGGAACGTGCCAATACATTAAGAAATATGATTCAACATTCGTATTGTCTGCTACTGTTCAGCAAAATGTACATGTGGCAGGAGGAGGATACACCTAGCACGATGCTCGTTGCCCCCTCTCACTTGTCTGCTTGAGGACAAACTTTTAGATAAATTGAACTTAGAAGGACTTACTTCTCTATTTTGACAGCCTTCTTCAAACCATCATGACTGCTACTTAGCCCAGGTAATATTTGCTTGTGAAATGCTGTCTGATATTAACCTGATGGAAATGTATGCAGAGAGAACTTAAAGTGAAACCTGTGGCTAAAAAATATTTTCTGAGGGCAAAAAAAGATCACCCTTATCAAAGATTTTGGAGATTTGACTCTAGTGTGTTACCTGACAGATTGCTTTAATTTATTTTCTGTCTAGGACTGAAAGCCAGCTTCATTTTTCTGGTTTTCTCTGATGTCTTTGTAAACTCTACATTGTCCCTTTTCTCCTTTTGTATATTGCTGTGAATGAGATATACACCTATTTTTCTGGAATGGATGGGACTAACAGGAAAACATGTTCCCAGAAATTCTTTTAATCTGCCTATGATTTCACACTTTCTTCTGTGTTATGCTCGTACAATATTAGATGACTTTAATTACTTGGGTTCATAAACCTCACTGAAAGCTGCTAGAACAGACGCTATACCTTGCATTTAGCATCAGCTTCTGTGGTGTACCGTGCATATATTTTGAGATGCAGATAATGTTAAATCAAGGAAATTAACAACATTTGCATGATGTTATTTATGTTGAAAGATAACACTTCAAGGTGGAGGTGGGGGTGGGGTGTACAGCTCAGAGGTAGAGTGTGTGCCTGGCGTGCATGAGGTCCTGGGTTCAATCCCCAGTGCCTGCACTTAATGGGGAAAAAAAAGAAAGACAGATAACACTCCAAGTCATTAGTTTTCTTAGGTTGTGTATGTCACATTTTTTAACTTCTCTGTTGAGCTAAGTGGTTTTTCAACTTTCATAACCTTCTGTCCACGTCCTTGGTTTTAAAAAGTGCACCATAAGCATTAAACCAGTGAATTGAAGCTTAGAGCTGGAAAGAGCCTTGCAGCTGTTCTAGTCAGACTGTTTACAAGGCTGAATAACTTCCTGCAAATCACAGAAATGCCTAAGGTTGAAGCCGGTGTGAGACTCTGTACACCTGGTTCACAATCCTCCTACTAAAGACCAGATACCTATTTTAGAAGCAAGGAAGGCAGCCAGCCGAGAGGGTATGCCAGCCTGAGACTCTTCCATTAGGGAACTACTCCTGTCAACCTGGAGAAGTAAAGCATTTACGTAGACCCGTCTACTTTGGTCTCAACCTTTTAGAGCTCTTGTCTTAAATAGGGAAATTATCTCCCAGGCCTACAAGTCTGCCCCCAGAACAAAGTTAAGTTGGAGAAGCTGAGTTATAACTGCCCACAGAATGTGATTTCTCAAGGTGAACGTGTAAAACATGCCCACAGCCTGAGAGGAACATGAGCCACGGAGGTGGTTCAGAATATCAGATCTCTCAGACAAATGACTTACCTTTTCTGGGTATCAGTTCCTTCATCTGTAAAATGGAAGAAGTAGAGGACGTGGCATTATAGAGGAAAATAAAATTCACCTAATGGTGCAAGGAGCCCTGAACAGGAAGCAAGCATGAGAAAAGAGGCAGTTTGTGCCCAGAGCCAAGCATTTGGACATTAATCGATGGCTTCATTTAGTTCTTTTCGTGGGTGCTGCCATGATGCTTTCATCGCCCACTGCAGTCAGTTCCATTGGTGTCCTGTCTTCCTGGTAGATCCTAAAACATTTGATTCCCTGCTAGTTATATCATCGTAGAAACGGAATCGAAGTCAGTTTTCCTGCTCAGCAATGCGAGATGTGCATAAGCTTGAACTACAAAGATGCCTTATATTACGAGTTTTGGTGTCCTTAGCTGCCCAGGCACTGACCATTCTTGTTTTCTAAATGACTGTAGACTGAAGTCTTTTTTTTTTTTCTCTTTTTAATGTATGTTGATTATGACTTAAGCATGGGGAAGGGTTTGTAAAATGTTTGGGTGAAAGGTGGTGGCAACCCACAGAGTATAATGGACACGTGCAAGATTTTACCCTCACCGTGAGCAGCCCACAGCCAACGATGTCTGCCGCTTACTGGAACACTTCCTAAAAGCCTGATCATCCTGAGTCCTGCGCATGTATTAAGAGAAACAACAATTCCATGTGCTGGATTTTATCATTATCACCACAGAGGCTTATCAGTAGGCTGCCTTAGAGCCTAAATCCCTTGTTTGAATTTTTTAAAAAACTTGTAATTTTTGCCCCTGAAGATAACATGCCCTAAGAGGGATAACTAGCGAGTTAACATACTGTGAATGGTACTGTCTGATTTTAAAACTGCTAGTGTCACAACAACTGTGACAACCTAGGGCTTGTAAGCAGTTGATTGCATCATTTATTGAATATACAATTTATATGCCATGTTCTTTATAGATAGATAGATAGATAGATAGATAGATAGATATACAGGATGGATGGATGGATGGATGGATAGATAGGTAGATGGACAGATAGATAGACAAGATGGATGGATGGATGGATGGATAGATAGGTAGATAGATAGATATACAGGATGGATGGATGGATAGATAGATATAGTAATGTATGCAGGATATATGTCAAGTATACTTTTCCATATTTTGCAAAATAGGAGTGATGGGGAGCAACCTGGGAGTGTCACTTCCGAAACAGTTGACACAAATGAACAACCGGGGTGGGTTCAGTTCACAGGAAGAGTTGGATCTACGCTTAGTCATTTGTTCAACTAGAGATGCTATGTGTTATGTTTGGGAGGCTCGCCTATGCTGAGGTGGCCACAGCACTCCCTACGCTGGCTCAGGAGTTATGATTATTAGTGAATTAGTTAGCTGCTGAAACCCAGAAAAGAGTGGCTTCCATTGGGTAGAATTTGATTTTTCTCTCACTTGGGAGA
Organism: Camelus bactrianus; assembly: GCF_048773025.1. NCBI lineage: Eukaryota > Metazoa > Chordata > Mammalia > Artiodactyla > Camelidae > Camelus > Camelus bactrianus. The sequence continues at coordinate 33,406,828 of NC_133558.1, forward strand.
CTGGAGGTGAGTAGGTTCCTGCCGTCCTGTTCTGTCCCCACCACCAAGGCCCCTGCCCTCATCTGCGCAACTGCAGAGCTATTTTGAGGGGAAAGAGAAGGGATCCCTTTCCTTTTAAGCAGGTGGGAGCGGCACGCATCATTCCTCTTGTGGTCTGTTGTGGAAGGGTTAGTCCCACATCCCAACTTAGCTGCAAGGGAAGCTTGGGACTGTAGTCTCCAGTGGGATGTCCCTGTGCCCAGGTCAGTCTCCAGACTCTGAAGAAGAGAAGATTGAAGTTAGAGGAGCAGGTAACCATGAGGCACACTCGGCCAGTTTTGATCTCTTCCTGTGTGATCTATGCCTGTACAAGCGTATGTGCTGTTCTTAAAAATGAGATGATTCTCACCCATAGAAAGTTATATTTTCTGGCTTTCTTGAGGGGCAGCAACTCAGAGTTAAGTCATGTGTAAAACACTCAGGCTCACTAATCATTAGTGCCTGTCAAGTCTACCAGTGACGTCTTCTTCCAAGTCTACCTACCAAGTCTTCTTCCAGAGGGGCCCTGAATTTCTTACGGTTCAGAGCAGTCCATTGACTTGCAGCTGCCTTCTGCAATGCTTGGCACTGTCGAGGGACACAGCAAATGCCTGTTTCATGGAAGATTCTGGATGAAATGGGGGTTGGGGGCGGTGTTGTCCCGTATCATACTGCAAACTGCTCATCGCTTTTTCCTACCGTTTCTCATTTCCAGTTTGATCACTCATGGCTTTGGGACCCCGGCAATATGTGCAGCTCTAAGCACTTTCCAAACAGTCCTCAGTGAAATGCTGAACTACTTGGAAAAACACACGACTCACAAAAACGGTGGAGCGGCGGATTCTGGCCAAGGACATGGCACCTCGGAGAAAGCCCCCCTGCGGAAAACTTCAGAGGCTGCCGTGAAAGAGGGCAAAACGGAAAAGACAGACTAGCTACATCAAACAGAATCTATTTCCAGAGAGTCTTGCTGCTGATATTTTTGCTAATATATATGTCATTGAGGGTGATTAATCTTCAGTGGACCAAATCTCTATCCTCCCCCACTAACCCTCCATAAAAAAACAAAAATGGAAATGAAAAATGAAAACAAAAAAGGACAAAACCAAAAAAAAAAAAAAAAAAAAAAGACAACCCCCCCCAGGAAAACAGCAGTGTAACCGTGTGATGAAATTGTCACTTTTTAATTTTATGTTATGATAAAACTCCTTTTGTGCACGTAATTTATTGTTCCGAATTATATACATCACCGTTTTTAAGCACTTCCGGACTCTGAAGAGGCAGCACATGCTTTTTTCACATCTAACTGATGCACTTTCTTATCCAGCTCTGTAGGTAGGGATCAGAAAGCATGACCAAACAGGGACCCACCACCAGTGCTCATAGCCCCGGTCCTTCTCGACTTAATTCCTGAGAACAAGAGTGCCTCTTTCCATTAAATAGACCAAACTGGCAATCAACCCGTCAATAAACGCTCTGGGAACTGAAAAGGGCAGTCATGAATCTTTGTCCTGTGAGTTGACAGCAGTTTTAAAATTTTGGTCACTGCTAGCCCGCTTAACTACCAATGCCTTGGCGGTCTTTAAAAATTCCAGATGACTCTGTCCCCTTTATGTACAAGTCTTCCCACCCCACCCTGAGTCCATTTTTTTTTTTTTAAGAAGAGACTCAGCAGAATATTGAAGAGATGAGAGATGACCTCTTCTCACCAGTCTCCTCCAGTCCCCAACCCAACAGTTCAAGGAAGCAGACTTACATAGTGGGTCAGGGCAGGCAGGATATGGGACAGGGTACCTTTGTCACTCTTGGGCTCCTGATGGAAAGCAGTGATATTGTCTTGCCTGGAAACGTGTGGGGATAGGAACAGCCATCGTCCCAGGAAGCTCTGCCCCTCAGAGACAGAGGAGGAGCCCAGGGAACTCGCGGAGGTCTCTCGAGGTGTTGGTGGCCAACGATTGTGTGGTTAAAGCGACAGCCGTTCTTCATCTACCTTTGTGACTCTTGTACCTGCCCGATGGCTGTGTTCTAAACCTTCAGAGGCACAGAAGCATTCAGGTCTGTGTTCAATAAAGGAAACAAAACCAGAATGATCAGAGAAGACTTTGGCTTTTAAGATGCTTCCTTTTTTCATAGCTTGTTCTTAGAGCTTTACTGTCGTTTAGTTAAGACACTGAAAACAAGAGGTTCCTGGCTGCCGAGGCCAGGGGCTAACTGAATGACAGTTCTGTCCATTAAAACCTGAATGTATCAAGACCCTTGGTTGGTACCACATAGTACTAACCTTTCTACTGTTAACAATTTTCAAACATCTAGGTAAATAAAGATCATCATCCATGAAAAAGAAATCATTTTAATATGTGGACTCCTGACACTGATTAGCGTGAAAATATTCTCTTCTTATTAACATACATCAACTCCTTTCAAAAAAATCTCTGCTACATAATAACCCCACGGAAGATATTATTTTTTAATTGAGAGGAAATCGCTCAAGAGTTTTCATGTGGAGATCACACACAAAAAATATTTTTACCGAACCATAATTCTTAAAACCATTTGACTTTTATCTTCAATCTTGTACAGAAAAGATTTGAGCATACCTAGTGAGTATCTAAATTTTCTAGACTGAATTCAATTAACAAAAGACACTAGTAAGGAATTCTATAAGAAAGGGGTTTTCTAGTTACACAGTAGAAGAGTTTAAAATAATTGTGATAATAATATTAATAATTGTGATTTCATGTGTTTATCTAGTTCCATTTTTAAAAATTTACCATTATTCATGGCTTTAAATTTTTTTTGGAAATAAAATAGAATAAAGCCGAGATTCTGCTGCAGTTCCAAATTTTATCGCCAAATAAATTGTACTCCATTTTACACGAAAATTCCCGTATTGTAAAATATACACGTGAAGCAAAAGTGATGAATATTTCAGTTTAATAAGTAGTAAGAAAGCTATATAACAGATAATGTTGGCTACTAATATTTCCTTAATGAAATTTCCACACTGACTTTTATTCCTTTTTATTATTAATAATGCATATGTACTTACTATGGCATTTGGATATGCATATCTGCTAGGCACTTAATGTAGTTATATTACAATGTCAAATGTTCACCCCTACAGGTTAAAATTACATCTGGCTTATTCTCCAGCTTCCTTCTCCACCCTTAGTTATGACTAGTTGGGGTTCTTATCACCTCAATGGGATGTTATTATTTACTAGCCTTGGAAACAGAAGTATAACTCCAACTACAGTGCATATTATTTACCAGGATTTCGGGTGTCTTCAGAGCCTTAAATGGACCACACCCATCACTTAACTTAACCAGCCATTGGGACATAAACGAATGAATGGACTGGTCATGTTTAGAGTAATAATTTATTATCATATTTAATAGACATTGTTAACCTGCCGAATTTTGCCTTGTATATAATAGGTACTCAACACTTTTTAAATAAATGAATAAATGAATGTGTGTGTGTTCTTTGTCCAAAATGGGCCAAAGGACCTTTTACTTTTGATTTTCTTTTTTTTTTTTTTTTTTCGATGCTCACTGCTTCATTCTGGCTGGCTTCTTCTATGGTAGTTTATAGAAAACACTTTTTATTTGAATAAGGCAATATTTCCACTCCATCGCATTAGTTACAAGTAGATGCATTTAATATAAAACAATAAAGAAAACTAGGTAGGTATCAGAATTTCAACAAGAGTAAAGTTATAATCATTATCAATATCAAGTTTATAGTAAAGGAGGGTAGCTCCCCAAGATCTACGTGACTTTCAGTGGTATAATAAGTAATAAAACAATAACAGAGCTTTCCAGGTTATGACTGGCCCAGAAAGTGTGTCCAAACCTCTCCTACTTACTCAAAATTAATAATGACAATTAATGTAAAGTTTTTGTACTTAAACTTATGAAAGATTGAGTCAAATGCCTATAAAAAGAAATGTTTGTTTTAAGGCTGTTTCCATAACCCATGTAAATGCCACTTTCATGGCTATTTCACTAGAATTACCCTTTGACTTAAGTTTGGTGGTTCTCAAAAAATAAATGAAAACTCTGAATTAGTCTATATTTTCTTCTCTGGGAAGATCAGAGTCCTGAAAAGATGTCTAGTCTATCCTTCTGCACCCTTCTTTTCAGGTGCTTTAAAAATCGGTGACATTCTTCCTGGCTTTGCAGTTCCTTTTCCCTTTCCCTTCTTTGAGGACATATTCTCTTCAATGTCTAAGACAGAACGTGACCCTTGAGCACCTATGAGCATCCTGACCCTAGTGTGACAGTGATAAGAATTGGACCTTTTGAGCTTTTAAAGTAAATGTGTCAATAAATTATCCTTGTCAAAATGAGTAAAACAGTGTAATTCCATTACCCGATATTTTCTCCCTTTCGGGCTTCTTTGGGGGCATTTTAGACCAGTGCAACTTTTTTAATGTATCAGCATCCTTTACACTATGAATATGCTGTCTCCCTGCAAAAGCATAGACTTTGAATGCAAATTACCTTGGTTCAAATCATGGCTCTGTCACTTGCTACTGTGTGACCTTGGACAAGTTGCTGAACCTCTCTGTGTCTCCACTTCCTTCATCTGTAAAATAAGGATAGTAATAGATACCTACTCACAGAATTACTGTCAGAATCAAAGAATTAATGTATCTAAACTGCCCAGAGCAGAACAGGGGCATGGTTAGTGCTCTGTGAGTTGTTAGCCATTGTCACTAATGCTTAGAGTTGGGACAAACCATATGTTTTTAATCTAGATATCAGTTTCTCCTTAGTTTATTGACTCCTTTCTATATGTCAGGCTCTGTCTTGGAGATTGAAGATGCAGAGTGGAATGAAGTGTTTTCCTTGTGAATTTCTTGAAGTTTCCTGTGAGGATCCCAGCTATTAGACTATGGTAAATGCCCCGATGGAAGTGTGCACAAGTTACCCCACCACGAAGGAGACCTGGGTCCACGGAATTACAGAGGAGGGGAGGGGTGGGGGGAAGTCACCGAAAGGGGTTGTAGGATGGAGGGAAGGAAAAGGTGGAGCCCAGGAGCAAAGGGACTTTATGGTTCTGGGTGAATTAAAGACATCGGGGCTGGATGTGATTTTGAAAACTCACCGATGCCCTTTGCATTTCTGGTTATTCCTACACCACCCCGCCACCTCCATTTCTGGGCACCTAAGATTTTGTACCACCTCGGGGCGGAAGGTGACCCAAGGGAACGCAGGCAACAAAGGAGTTGAACTTTTACACAAGTTTTCAGTTTCAAAATCCTAGACCCTAAGAAGGACTTCAGATTTAAAAGTGTATCAGTCAGGACCTTTTTCCTTCTTCCCCACAGACACAGACACACACAGATACATACACAAAGACACACGCAGACACACACACACAGAAACACACAGAGACACACCAAGACACAGCCAGGCTCACACACAGTGGAGCCCAAACAACAGTCCCCAGGCTGGGGAAAGGAGGAGAGGATAAAAGAAGAAAGCGTAGCCATCATTGCCTCTCTGCATGAAGGGGGCCATGTCCTGGGGGTGCAGGTGGGGACAGAAGCAACTAGGTCCTCACCCCAGAGAAGGGCCCAGGGAGGAAGAACGTCCAGCATATGCAGAAGCAGAGGCGCCGCCCCTGTGGGTGTGACGAGGCAGGTGGTTCTCAGCCTTACGAGGCTTCTCCCAGGCAGTCTCTCTAACATGGCCTGGAGGGACCAGGGGGATGTGAATGCCAGTGAGAAATAAACAAGCAGTTATTCCTGCAAGCCAGAGGGACGCATCCACAACGGAGGATTCAGGTGCACCCAGGAGCAGCCCACTAGCTGGCAAGCATGCAGGGTGTTCGCAGGGTGAACCCACGTACACACAGGAGAAAGTTGCAACACGTGTCAATCAAAGACCAGATAGGAAGTCAGGTGTACCACTTGGAGTCCAGTCAGAAGAACAGAAACTTCTCCAGGGATTTCAAAGAGAGAGAGGATTTAATAAAGGAAACAGGTTGAACAAGCATTAGAAAGTTTGAAAGAGCAAAAAAATATGAGGCATTACTGAATCTGAACTACCCAAATACTGCTAATCTGAAAAACTAGTGAGCACCCTTTATAGATGGGAGAACAACAGGAAAGGGGTGAGGTTACCTGAATCTGGGAGCTGGGAGGAGGGCATCCTCCTCCTCGTGGTTGTTGCTTGAATATCTGAAATTAATGCTGATGGTACCGCTGAGGGGGTACAGCATGGCGAAAGCTGGGATTGCAAAGAAGCTGGAGGCTGAAGCCATAACCACCCTCTTCTGCTTAAGAGATGGGGACAGGAATTGGAAATATATTGAACATCTCTCCCCTTCCACTTCGTTCGAATTCCCACCAGTCTCTCCCATTGTCAGAACCTAATTAGAAGCTTGCTGGCTGAGGGCTTTGAGGAAAATAGCTTGCAGACTTCCGGCTCCAGCATCACACAATGCAGAAGGGTGGGCATCTTTGCAGATACCAGCATCCACAGATGGTGATCCAGGCCACGTGTTCCCCCAAACAACTTGGTTATACAAAAGCCTTCCCCGCCCAATTCCGGAACACAGATGCAAACCAAGAGGGCCCTGAATGGACTACGATCAAATTTCTCCACATTTAAAATGAAGGCTCAAATATAAAAATTACGTCACGTTACAGAAAACAAAGGGGCATTGCTCGTACATCCAAATTGACACGGAGGCGTTCATACCTACTACCTTTAAAAACTGTATTTCAGCTGCTTCCCATCTGCATGGCAGAGGATTCAAAAGACCAACACACTTAAGAAAACGTGGAAGAGCTCAATAACCCACTCCCCACGAAAGGCCACAGAAGGCAGAAAAAAATTTTTTAAATGGACCCATGAGTTTTTCCCAGTTAAAGTCTAATGGAAGTCTTCAAAGCTATTCTTTCTTTCCCGTTGTATTTCCTTAATTATTTCCTTCGTGTTAAAAGCTATTTGGAGAAACAGCACTAAGATGGCATTTAAGTTTATGTTTAGTCTTTCTTGCAAGTTCAGTCATGGCGTTCTTGCAGTCAATAAAAGCTAACTGCGTGCAGAAATCTTAGGATCTTTTATCTTCTCACCAGACACACTCTCCCTGGGCAGTGTCATCTTCTATCATTTTAATTATCATTTAATGTGTTTTCTTGTGGCAAAGACCAGTGGCCATCAAATAAAGTCCATTGTACATGTGTCCTGGGTGTATACCTGTTCCAGGGGTTGGCAAACTTTCTCTGTCAGGGGCCAGATAGCAAATATTTTAGGTGATACAGGCCATGCAATCTCTGTTGCAATGACTCAGCTGTCTTTGTAGCAGGGAAGTACCATAGACAATATGTAAACAAATGGCCATGGCTACTCCAATAAATCTTTATTTATCAAAAAAAAAAAAAATAGGTATTGGGCTGGATGGGTGCACGCGTTCTTGTCATTTGCTGACCTCTGACCTAGATTAAAGTTCTCAGCATTTCTTGCTGTTTGTAGCTATGTGATTAAATTCTCTCCAGTGGAGGAACAGAAATGATATTTGCCACTCCTAAGTTTTACAAAGACAAACCAGCCCTGCAGTTTCCTTCATGTGATGTCCTTTCCTACCAGCTGCATGAGGTGACTATGAGGCCAGAGGGCAAGAATTCTCAACCTTGGCACTATTGACAATTTGGCCTTTCCGAGGGGCTGTCCTGTGTGTTGTAGGATGTTGAGCAGATAGATTCTTGGCTTTTATGTACTGGATGCCAGTAGCATCTCTCCTAATTGTGACAACAAAAATTGTCTCCAGACATTCCCAAATGTCTCCTGGTTAAGAACCACTGTCTTCGAGATGCCAGAAACACAACATAGAAAGTACCTGGATCCCTGAATGGCCGTATGGAAGAGAAGCTCACATTACTCCAGCCCAAGCGTCTACGAGGTAAACCACTGAACCTGGGGGTTGGGGAGAGGGCAGGAGGGTCTGTTTGTTAGCCTAGCCTAACCTAATACTGATTAAGTCCAAATCCATCTCTTAACTGGTTTTCCAGCCTCTGGTCCCACTCTTCCTTATTCCATTCTCCACACTGCAGAGAATCATTCTAAAAAAGTAAATCTGATTTGCACATCCCAAATAAAACTTCATGGTTGACTGTTGTCCTTACCATAAAGTCAGACTCTTCTAGAGGATTTACAGTGTCCTTCTGACCTGGCCTTTGTTCTCTTCTCCAGCCTCCTCCAGCTTTATCTCTCATGTATCTCTGTTTCCCCTGTCATAGTCCCTCCTCCCCCCAACCACACTCCCACTCCATGGTCCAGCCACATAACTCCAGCTGGACACATGGTCCAGCTTCTTTGAATTCCTGAAACTGTCCATGATCTAAGACTTTGCTTATTACTCCTCTTAGCCTGAGACATTATGTTCTATCTAACCTCCTTCACCAAGCCAGCTCCTGTTTCTCTTTCAGGTATCAGCTCAGGAGTCACTGCTGTGGTGCAGCTCTATGAGTTTGCTATTGCTATGTAACATATTGCCACAAACTTAGTGGCTTAAGTCAACATCCATTTATTTGTGCACATTTCTATAGATCATAAGTCCAGCCCGGCAAAACTGGATTCTCCGCTGAGACTCCCGTAAGGCTGAACTTAAGAAATCAGCCAGGCTGGGCCCTTGTCTGGACCCTCTAGGGAGGAATCCACCTCCAAGCTCAGGCAGGTGGCTGGCTAAGTTCATTTCCTTGTGGTTATAAAACTAAGGTCCCCATTTCTTTGAGGGTCAGCCAGGGGTCACTAAGAGCTCCCAGAATCTGCTCTCAGGTCTTTACCACACAGCCCCCTCCACGTTCAAAGCCAGTGTCAGTGCATCAAATCACAAGTTTCTCTCTAACTGTCTCCTTTGCTACCAGCTGGAGAAAAATCTCTGCTTTTAAAGGGCTCATGTGGTTAGATGGTACCCACCCAGGTGACCTCTCTTTTGATTAACTCAAAGTCAACTGCTTAGTGACATTAATCACTTCTGTAAAATTCCTTGATCACCAAGATAATACACTGATGCATGTGACATCAGAGTTCCAGAGGTTAGGGTGGGAAATCCTGGGAGTTTATTTTTTTAAAATTCATCCTACCACGAGGGCTTCTCAGATTCCCTGAACCAGGTTGCTTTTGTCTCCTGTGTGCCCCCATGTCATCATTTATCCCTGTTACGTCACTGATTAAAGACTTTTTAACATACATTTGCTTAATGATCTTTCCTATCAGACAGACAATCCCCAGTTTCCAAAATTGTAAAAGGAGGTTTTAGCATTTACATCATTAGATTGTTATCAGGATTAAATGAAATTTTCCATGTAAAACAGTAACAGTGCCTGAGACACAGGAAGGGCCCAAATGATGTTAGCTGTTAATATTATTGCAAATATTGGAATTGTTAGTATAAAATGTCATTAGGTTTTGAAGAGGGAATCCGTGTATCTTGTCTACCTTTGTACTCCGAGCTACTAGCCCAGTGCTTACCTGGTTTATGGTCGGTAGGATGTGAATGGTGGACAAATGAATGAACGTGTAATTCAAGGACTCATCCAAGGTCTGCAGCAAAAAAAAAAAAAAAAAAAAAAAAGTAAGGTCCTCTCTAAGGAAAGGGACAATCATAAATTGCTGGGAGCCCAGAAGTGTTTTCAGATCCACAGTGCCAGAACCAAAAGTGGTAAGTGCGAAATATTTCATGCATGAACACAGAAAGTCAATATCACATTCAGCCTCCAATGTGTAGACCCTGCAAGCACACTGCTAAAACCAACATTTAAAATAAAAGAGTAACGGGAAATAAAACTGCCAACTTATTGTCTCATCGACAGCAAAGCATTCTTGGTACAAATTGTTGTATCGTCAAACGGCGCTGAAGTGTGTATGAATGCTTATTGTTCCTAATTATCCTAATTATCTACTTACAGCCTACTTACTAGCAGTTGAGACATTTCCTTTTTTCTTGGGGTAATGGAGAGGGTATGGAAAAGCTGCCTTTCCTTTCTGGCTTCTTTAAATGTTTTCTCTAATTAGTTAACTTCCATTTTATAGTGGATAAGTTTTGTTTTCTTAATGAATGACAGAGTTCCCCTGAAAAGTATAGTCTTTTATCCTAGAGGTTATAAAGCTATTATAATGACTGTGAGACAGAAGACTGTTATAATGGTTTTGTTGAAAGGGTTTTGGAGGAGATGGCCTGTGACTTCCTTGGAACACAGAGGAAAAAGCCACTGCCTGGCTACCCGTGAAAGCATGTATTTAACTACTATAGGGATGTAGTATTCCTAGAACACATGATGGTAATTTTTGAAATTCCAGATTTCTTTACAGATTGGTCAAGCTAAAATTCAAATGGTCAGTAAAAAATCATATTTAATAGCAAACACTTTTTTGAATCCAGAAATTTTTTCTATAAATCCTCTCACGGTCATTGTCAGAATGGAGACTAATTAAATTCATTCATCTATTTATTCATTCAACAAAAATATTTATTGAAGAAGTGTAATAATTAAAAGATTATTTAGATGATTGAAAATCACTTAGAAGCGCTGGCAGAGTGAGGCAACCATCATAAAGAATGTACAAGGGGAGGGTACAGCTCAGGTGGCAGAGTGCATGCTTAGCAAGCACAGGGTCCTGGGTTCAATCCCCAGTACCTCCTCTAAAAATAAATAAGTAAACCTATCTGCTGCCCACCAAAAAAAAAAAAAAAGTTAAAAAAAAAAAAAAGAATGCCTAAATTCTAGCTTCCCCTTCATCATGGCTAAGGAGCAGCTGAGTGTCTCCAGCACCAGGAAGCCTCGAGGAGTAATGATCTGGGGGACATTTGCAGTTTCTTACTCCCTGTGTTTTGTCTTCCTAATCAAAAACTGGTACCGACAGTGATGACCACAGTGGCCGAAGAGATTAGTGGGTGTGGATGTTTGTGGCTCGTAGAGGTGCGTCCGTGAGAGTGACATGGGATGAAAATGTGATCAGACAGGAAGTGATCTCAAAGGATGAGGGCTGAAGGAACTTCCTGCGAATCCTCACACACTTACCAGAGTGTCATGAACCCACAAGTTTGGGGATAAAATCATATATAGTGGTGGGGCTCTGGACAAGGATGTCTGCCCCCAAACACGTTTAAGTTACCTTTTAAATATTTCTTGAATAACTAGTAAGTAAGTGCATAATTACAGGGCACAAGTTTATCATATGACTAAATATTTTAACGGCTATAAGGCATAGATTTACCTTACTAAATAAACTAGTAGCCACGGGGGTTATTTTTATGTTTATATCCCCTATACTCCATTTCACAAGGAACTACAAAAGGGGATGAAATATTATTTAAACATAGAAGCTCATTAGCAAAAGACACAGGGAAAGTACCGGGTTGTGTGGTGATGAATGCTTCTGAGTCATGCACCAATTACCATTCCCCGAAGAAGAACAAAGTTACAATGAAAAATAAAAGGCAGAGTTGGCTTCACACAATCCTCGTGTCTGGGAACTAGAAAGCTATTTTCTGGCTGGGAGGAAGAGAGCTTAATTTTATGAAGTTTAATGCTACTTATAAGAGTCTTTGAGCTACCTCTCTTCTGTGCCTGCTCTAATAACCGAGGGTCAAAGCAGCAGGTCTAGCAAACACTGCCACTAAACGAGGCTACTTTGTCTTTTGACAAAGAGGCTCAACTTGTAAAAATCTTGTTAGAGTCAATAAATTTTGCAATATTGGAGGTGTGCCTGGCTAATGAAGTCGTGCAAACATTTCAAAAAAAATAATAACTGTTTTTCATTCTTGTAACAGGAATTAATGTAACCCTCACTTTCCCTCCAAGTCTTTTTTTTCACATGATTCTCTCTTCAAAAGTATACACTCCCTTTCAAAGTATCAGCGGGCGCTCCCGAGACCTTGATAAGCAAGAGAGCGTATTCTACTGCCCTCTGCTGGCGGATGGAGTTATCACCATCAACCGGACTTTTGGAGCAGAGATGGGGGCGCTCAGTGATTCCCTCCACAGCTAGTTACCACCTGCCAGCTAATGTATCATCTAACACAGATGATGGACACAGAAGCAGAGAGACCATAGATGAATGGATGGATGGATGGATAGACAGATGATAGATGGTTAGAGAGACTACTATTATTCAGAGACAAGACTGAGTATTTTTGTTCTCAAACTATATTAGATCTATTTTCAGCACTAAGTCAAACTTATATAAACCTGCAAAATAAAACTAGGGTAACAGTTTTAGAACGACAGCCATTTGACAACTGCGCAGCGTGGAAGGAGATGATTCTAACCAATTATACGGATAACTGATAAACTGAAGCTGCTCAGGAGAGGGGAAAAATCTAGGTGAGAAACTGGAAAATTGTTGTCAAAGAAATAAACGAAGAATAAAAGGGTGGATAAAGAAGACGTAATCACAACATCGTAATTCTTTGTTACGTGTCTCTGTTCACGTATATGAAGTCCACGAAAGCGCTTCATACAACACTTAACAAATCGTTGCATGGCTTTGTGCCTTAGATCACCCCACCTTCAAAGTTTTCAGCCCAACATTACAAGCGCACAGTGAGTGTGACAGATAAACTGTGTTGCGTTTGTGTGTCTATTTTCTTAAAATATGGTTGTTATATTTAATCTCACAATTCATTTGCACCATAGATTTCACTGAAAGTTTCCAGAAGGTTGATGTGAAATATAATGGCTTAAAAATTTAATCAATCCTGGTTGAGGAACCTGCTGTATCCTCCCTGGCCAGGAACTGGTGACACTCACTTCTACGTCTGAATGAAGCATCGTGACTCACTGGGGTCGTGTCTGGGCTGGAAAACTGGCTCAGCAATGTTATTCCCATCCTTGGGCAGGGAACAGACATGCGTGTCCAACTCAAACTTGGATTGTCAGCACGAACAAAGCATTGAGCACATTTTGCTTTGTTCCTTAGGATCTAGCCTGGCCTCAAGTCATTACTCAGTAAATACTGATCAATTGATTCAAAAAGTTTGTTAAATAAAAAAATCTTGGAAAATATGAGAACTGTATTCAGACTGGAATACAAACAAATGATTAAAGAAACCTTTCTAACTGATTATTAAATTCTTAAACTTAGAAATAAAACTTACGGAAATAATGACTAATAAGATAAATGCGAGAACCCTTCATCAGATGGTTGTAGGATTTGGGCAGAAGGTCACGGGCCATGCTGAGTAACAGAAGTATTGTACATAAGTCGTTCCTTCTAAGCTTCTCTATGAAAGTATCCAAGGAAATTGCACTTTCTTTTTTCATCATTTTCATTTTCCAATTTGTTTCACTTTTAATTCATTAAATTGGAGTAAAAAAATACCACATTAAGCATAACAGCCCACAATACCAACATCACAATCAATTGAGAAGTGTTTGCTTCGTAAACCTACATTATACAATATTCAAATATGGAGGCCATGCTTGTAAAGGATGGGCCACCGTGGAAGAGATGACAAGAGTTTACCGAGCAAATTCAGTCACCTACTTTTTAGTAGCTGTTCTCGCTAAGATTTTAAAGTCTGTATCACCTCAAATACTGTGTCATTCTTATTTTTAGGGCTAAGAGACTGGACTGCATTACACATCTGGTTCATCCCAACTCCAAACTCTCTGAATAGCTCCTCTTACCTGCGTGTGTGTCTGAGTGATTTGATGTAACAGCTTCAACAACACCTTTCCCTGAGGCCCGAGGCACTGTAGGAACAGTGCAGATGAAGTCCCTGCTCTCTTACGACTTTACAGCCCAGTCGAGCTCATGAGTGAATAGACAAATCTAATAAAGGATAATAATGTTGCTCTCTCGTTTAGCCTTTATTCACCTGACCAACATGTTTTGATGTCCCACTCTGTGTCAGGTACCCCACTCCCATGGAGGCATGAAAAAAAATCAATAAATGAGACAATTTCAGAGAGTGGTTATGTGCTCTGAAAAACAGAACCAGAATAACACAATATGGAGTGGATGGGAGAAGCTTGTGCTCTGATCACATCTAGCCTTGATTTCGGTAGTAGTTTTTGGTGGTGGTAAGGGACGTCAGAGAATGCTTGCCAAAGGACGTGATATGCAAATGGAGACCCAAAGGATTCACTTCCTATTAAATAATTGTTTTTTTTTTTAAAATACCTTTTATCAGCCTCATTCAGGTGTTTTGAAATTTAAAAAGGCAAGGATACAGAAAGCCATGCACACACAAGACTAGAAGAGGCACTTATGGGGTGTACGAAGGGATAAGCTGTGCTGTCTCCCCTCAAGGAAGTGTGCATCTTCCCCGAGGAGGTGGCTGTGCCGTGAAACACAGAAGGATTAAATACTAAACGGTGCGCTGCTGACTTTAGCTGCAGTTGGAGAAATCAAGGGGCACTAGACTAACCGGGAAATGGTTTGAGGAGAAGGTGAAACTTGGACTGGTTCCTAAATAATATTAAAATTAGGCAGAGAGCAGCACAAGCCAGAGGTGGAAACTGGAGTGATGCAACGGATGGACAAGTATGGAAATTGCTTGAGCAGGACTGAGAGGAGAAATAAGCCAAACAAAGGGCATGGAGAAACATGCTGGAGGCCTGAGAACCCAGACAAAGGGTTTGATGCTTTAGGGTGAAAGTCTCAAGCATGAAGGAGACATGCCAACGGCGCTGTCTCTGGAGGGTCTGAGCTGGATACTGCGTTTATTTTAAGTTTCTCTCTAGAATAGGCATGTCCTGACGTTGTCACCCCCTCCCAGTGATCAGAAGCTTTCCCCTTCCATACCTAGTGAACTTCTGAAGTCTTGGAAGAAGAGGAGAAATATATGTCCCCTTTGTGCACCAGAAGAAAATGGTCATCCCTATGGCTCTGGGTCCTCCCCCTGTACCTGTCTGGGAGGATACTGGGGATTAAACCCAGGACCTCATGCATGCGGAAGAATTGAGCTATATCCACCTCGATGGCCACCTTGTAGATGGAACACTCACAAAACTTGGGAAGATCCACAGGTGAGGCAACAATCTGACTCAACCTTCCTGTATCAGACTAAAGTACAGTTTAGTCTTCAACCATGTTCTCATACCATAAGGGATGCCAATCTTGAAAGACTGGGGGAAATATAATGAACCTCGGTTTGATATCTTAATATAGTAAGTGCCTGGAGAAGATGTCTTATTGAGAATTTCAGAGTTATGTGGCCAATCAGGAAGGGGTTTAAAAGAAAATCTCAAATATCAATGCCTTAAGTGAGATAAAGGTTACTTCTCTTTTGGGAGAGGGTATAGCTTAAGTGGCAGAGAGCATGCTTAGCATGCAAGAGGTCCTGGGATCAGTCCCCAGGACCTCCTCTAAAAATAAAATGAAGCTAATCCCCTCTGCTGCCAAAATAATTAAATAAAATGATAATAAAAATATATTTAAAAAAAAAGATGAGAAAAGTTATTTCTCTCATATGTAAAAGGAATCCAGAGGCAGGCGGTGCAGGGTTGGTGTGGTGACCCCAGCCACCCTTGACTAGTGGTCCAAGATGACAACCACCACACCCACGTCGCAGGCAGGAGGGATGAGGATGAGAGAAAGGACGAAATGTACCTTTCCAGCTGAGTCTGCCTTCGCGCATCCTTCCTGAAGTCTCACTGCATCTATGGTTCCCTGGTCACATGACTCTACGACGCTCAGAGGCTGAGAAAGACAGCCTACCAGCAAGGTTTATTCCAAGTAAAACCAAGCTCACTGAGGCTGCGCTGCCTCATTGCATTGGAAATAACTGCACTGGAAAGTCCAAATGTGAAGTCTGTACACATGGGAACAGAAAATGAAAAATAGTGAGTGATGACTGAGGTAGTTTAAGAAGTCTGAGTCTTTTCCCCAGGGTTAGACAAGAACCCAGAACAAGGACCAGGTGCCCCGACTGGCCCTCTTCTTCTGACTTACTGGTTGAGGATGTGTGTGTTAATATACACTTAACTCAGATTCTCCAAATATTAATATTCCACCCCATTTGCTTTTTCTATTTCCATCTGAGAATAAACTGCAGACATAATGCTGCTTCATCGTGGAATACTTCAGGGTGTGTTTCCTAAATGCAGTGGTATTCTCTCACAGAGCCTCAGCACAACTTTCAAAATCAAGAACTTGATATTGATAAGATACAATTTATAATCTACAGCCACATTTAGATTTTGCCATTTATACCAGCAACGACTTTCATATAGCAAAAGAAAGTATCAGATTATGCACTGTATTCGGTTGTCATATCCCTTTAATCTCCTTTAATATGGAACCGTTTCTCAGTCTTTTATTATATCGGCAATTATTTTGTAATATATCTCTCAAATTGCCTGTGTCCAGTGTTCCCTCTTCATCAGGAGAAAAGTGGCTTTCCAGTGGAGACACCTGGTGGACGCCGTTAGTAGCACCAAACATGGCACAACGTTTATAGCACCATCCTTCCTTCTGATGGGATGCAGGGAGGGCACATAATTTCTGTGCCCTCCCTGCACTAAATTCACACCCTTGAATTTAATTTCATTCTTTTAGTTCTGGTACGACGCCAAAAACATTCAGGCAAAATGACTTCACTTGCATTGTACCCCCTTGTCTGTCTGTCTGTCCGAATTGCCTGACGAACCATGCGCCATTAGATCTCCAGGACTGAGTTTCTCCGCCTTGTTTACTTCACCGTCTAGTGAGTTTGCAAGACAGGGGTGAATGCTACAGAGACCAAGACCAAGGCCTTGCCTGGTGTATTTTTGTCACTTGTTATCATATCTGGGTTGCAAGGCTTCCATCATTTCCTCCACCCTTCGTATCTAACCAATTGTGTTCTCACTATTTCTTTGTAAATAAATATGTGGACCCCAAATCTGGAAAGCTGAAGGGAAAATTTACTTCCCATCCAATATTCCAGAATTTGAAAAAAAAAAGATGATTGCATGTTGTGTTATTTTCGATCCAATTCCTTGAAGTTGGTGTAGGCTTTCTCACTTGGATTAAAAGGCAAAAAAATTTTTTTAAGTATTGAAATGAATTTTGTCTCTTTTCCCACGAATGCTCAAAGTATAATATTGCTATTATCTGCCCAGAAAATGAAAGCTATATTTTTCCCACTATCCAAGAGCAAACTATGCCAATATTCTAATTTTCAGAGCCATATGAAGTTTCAGGCCTCATGAAACCCAAGCTACGTGCTAATGAAAAGAAATGTCTTGGGGGAGAGTGTAACTCAAGTGGTAGAGCCCATGCTTAGCATGCACGAGGTCCTGGGTTCAATCCCCAGTGCCTCCTCTAAAAATAAATCAATCAAATTACCTGCCCTCCCCTCAAAAGAGATGTTGTCTCTATCACAATTTGCTATTTATCTTCCTTCACTATGTCTTACTCATTTCACTTGTTTCATTTTGGGTCAGGGATTAATCTGGAGTGTCTAATTTTAATTTCAAAACCCTTTTATACAAAACTTTTAAAACATGGTTTTTAATATAATTTATTCCTAACTTAAAATCTTGTGAAAAGGGAATGTCACAGGCTTGTGACAACTTCCTTTTAAAGATTCCAGGAGTAATGATCCAGGGAATGGGCAAAGGAGAACCACTGGGGAAAAAAAAATCAAAGCGGTAAAAGCAAACATAAATCAGGAAGTAGAGACAGAGCCCGATGTGCTTTCCCAATGGAACAGGCTGCTCCCTGAGGACGCAAGTCGCTGCACGGACCCAGGAGCGTCCCTGAAACCTGTCGTTCTTCCTAACTTCCTTCCATAACAAAAGTGATAACCAGGCCTCTCTTGCATTAGTTCAACTAGAGGTAGCCTCCTTCCAAAAAAACAATATGGTAAATTAGTAGACTATATTTTTTAACCAAAAATACTCTTTTAAAATATATTTTTAATAAACCACAGAATAAAATTTCCTACCTGGGCTTTAGGATTCTGTTACAATTTCTCTAAAATATTATTTTAAGGTAATTAAGTAACATTATTAAACCAAAAGTGGTATTAGTGCTGCTTTTAAAAAATCAACTCATATGTATACTGTGTGAGTGAGTTACACCTCTGATCAAAAATATTTGACTGCACCAGTGAGCCAGTTAGCCACCATCCTATGCACATTTCCGGGTCACCCAGGAAAATAAATAATTTTTTTTTCTTTTCTCCCCCCACTGAGGGAGAGTGTTAGCTGGATGAAGAAACAAACTACTGAATGCACTTGGCAGGGGTGGCCATTTATCTCTGCATCCTTGCAAAAGCCCCGTCCCTCTGTTGAAGCCCCTCCCAGCTCTGGCTGGCCTCCCTCTTCAGGTCCCAAGTTCGGGAGGGTCAAGTTGAATTCCGTTCATCCTGAGCTGTTTCACTAGCTTTAGCACTCCGCCTTCAAACATAACCGTGGAAAAATACCGATCAGGCATTTGCACGTTCCAGTCTCATTGACAGGATTTCTCAGTTGCAGCTGGAAGGGGGTGTCTTTATATGGTCACAATGCCTGGCACCATTCCCCCTGTGCCTCTCTCTGTGTTTTTCCTTCTCTGCTTCCCTTACATTTTAGCCACATATCCAATCCACCTCCTCCTAGAAACCCTTTTGGATTAAAACCATGTTTTAATAGCACTGGCTCTCCCTCCCATCCATTTCCCTTCTAGACTGGGCATTTCCATATACAAGTGCCTGTTCATGGTTTAAAATTATTGTATATTTAATATATCTTTCTCTGAGTTAACTGACAGAGTACCACCGTCGTATTGGGAACAAAAAGATTGGTTTATACAAAAGAACCAGAAATAAAAGTTACTGTTCCTCGTTCAGAGCAACCAAGCTCTAACAGCATAATAAGTTTCGAAACTGGCTCAGAGAGAGTCTGGCTTAGACAGTGATCACTGAGTAAATCCTCAGCAAAGGATTTAATTCTTTCAAGGATCAGACAAATTGTGTAGCAAAAACGATTGCAAATGAAGACCTACGAGGCCTTTCATCCATACCTTAAGTAAATATATTTCCTTTTTAAATTCTATAAAGCCAACCACAGAAATCCAATTAAATATAGGAAAAAAAAAGTGAACATGACAAAAACAGAGACTGAGAGACCAATAAGGCTATGGAGTCTAATTACTGTGATGTTATTTCTGCTAATAGAGATCAGATAACGTCCGCAGTACATGGAAACATGGGCTCAGTGAACGTGTACAATTCCCCAATCAGATAATAAAAATGGGAGCTTCCACGTATATCTCTCAATGCCATTTACAATGACTCACCTGCTAAGCTTGCAATATCATATCAAACTGAGCACGTGGAGCAGAATTACAGTGTCTTGGCGTCATTAGGGACCTCCCGCCCAGCTCCATGCGGGCAGTGTCACCCCACCCTGGACAGAGGTCCTCCAGCCCCTGCTTGTGTCCTGCAGGGACAGGCAGTTCAGCACCGTCAAAGCTGCCTTGTCTAGTACCTTACATTTTTTGAAAAATTATTTCCTCACACTGAGTTTAATCGGCCTCCTGGTAACATCTCTCTACTGATCTTTAACCCGTATCTTTCAGGAAAAGAGAATTATTTCACCTAAAATGCTTTGAGCTCATGTGGGCCGGCCACTTTGCTATATGCTGGCAATATAGCAGTGAATGGGATGGATGCCTGCTTCTTCCCCTGATTCCCCTAGATCAGCCCTGAATACGGGGAGACAGAGTTCACGCCCCTAAGTTTCCTCTGTTCTAGGATGGCTACCCATGGCCTCTCAACCCTTTTTCCTTTGACATGGTGTCCAGGACTTTCCCTGAATCTGGTTTCTTTCTTTTACAGACGTTTGGCTTTATCAGCGACGTCTTGAGCAAGTCACCCCTGACCTTTACTAACGCAGCCTGGGACTTCGCTCGCTCTCTGTGCCTATCAGTCTCAGGGAGCTGCTGGCTGCGCTGCTGGTGTGATCACCAGGAGCCACAGGGACGGTCCGCGGCGGAAACCTGTATGCATTTTCATGTCTTCCTTTGTCAGTCTCTGATCCTCGCCTTCACACTTATCTTTTTGTTACTTTTATCTTTGTTAACTTAGAGCTTTGAGGATTTCTTCCAGGGAATTAGCCTGTCTAAATATTCCTGAATCCTCATCCAGTCCCCCAAAGAACTGACATTCCCCTCAATGTTGAGCACCTGAAAAAGTACTGAGCACATCTAAGTCTTCTGAGTCACCAATATCTTTTTTTTTTTTTAAGTTTTTTTCTCTTAGAGAGGAAGCTGAGTAGGTTTATCCTTTTATTTATTTATAGAGGAGGCACTGGGGATTGAACCTAGGACCTTGTGCATGCTAGGCAAGCCCTCTACCACTTGAGCTATGCCGTCCCCTTGAGTCACCAGTAGCTTTTAATGTTAGAAAGAATAAGAATGAGGGCAAGAGTCCCATAGCAAACTATTGAAACAGTTGCCTCAAACTGGGTTTCATGAATCGATCAACCTCTTTGGGAGCGAATTATTCAAATAGTTGTGGATCTGTGATGGTAACAGTAGATACGACGCACTGAGTGGTTGCCTTATGCTGAAGGCTGTGATAAGCATTTCATGTGCATTATCTCACGTAATCCTCATGACCATGCGTGGTTATTGCTATGCACGTATTTCGTATAATAACTGTCTCATATACGGAAATATGTGTCTAAGGTTCCATGTGGGAGAATTATGGCTCAGGGAGGTTAAGTAATTTTCTAATATCAAGAGTAAGAGGCAGATCTGCATTTCACACATGTCTGTCCCACTCCGAAACTCATGTCCTTAGTCAAAAGGCAGGCTGCCTCCAAATACCGTGGCCGCCCTCAATGCAGACTGGAGAGCCACTGAGAAAGTTTTTGAAACATCTCCATGAGCTCCAGACCTATTCTGTCCCTGACATTCAGTCTAGTAAACCTATAGCAAAGGGAATGAGAACACGTGGAATGATCTGCTCTTCCTGAATCCATGCTGGTGACTTGAGGTCCCTCTCTCTTCCAGAGTGCATGACTAACCACTTTGACAACCTAAACTATCATTTTTCTGGGGGAACAAGGCTGTGATTCTCCACCTGTAGTTTCTAGAACCCATCTTTTTTCCTCTTTCTGAAAAATGAAGGTTTTTTTCCCCCCAGCTTTTGCTAGTATACATCGCGTCCCTTTTGCCTACATTATCAAAGGTTAGTGACCATAATTTCAAGATCAAAACTGCAAACTCTTGACTACATCAGCATGTCATTCTTTTAGACTTAGATGCTTGATCTCTTTCAAAGTGCCTATTAGGTACGAACTATTAAAACTCTTCCCTCAAGCTGTATTCTTGTTTTTTTTTCTACTTTTTTTTTATTGAAGGATAGTCAGTTTACAACATTGTGTCAATTTCTGGTGTACAGCACAATGCTTCAGTCATACATGAATATGCATATATTCATTTTCACATTCTTTTTCACCGTAAGCTACTACAAGAAATCGAATATAATTCCCTGCGCTATACAGTGTAAACTTGTTTATCTATTTTATGTATACCAGTCAGTATCTGCAGATCTCAAACTCCCAGTTTATCCCTTCCCATCCCCTTCCTCCCGGTAAACATAGTGTGTTTTCTATGTCTGTGAGTCTGTTTCTGTTTTATAAATAAGTTCATTTGTCTTTTTTTTTTTTTTTAAGATTCCACATATGAGTGGTATCATATGGCACTTTTCTTTCTCTTTCTGGCTGACTTCACTTAGAACGACATTTTCCAGGTCCATCCATGTTGCTGCAAATGGCATTATTTTATTATTTTTTATTGTTGAGTGGTATTCCATTGTATAAATATACCATAAGTTCTTTATCCAGGCATCAGTCGATGGGCATTTAGATTGTTTCCATGTCTTGCCTATTGTAAATAGTGCTGCTATGAACATTGAGGTGCAGGTGTGTTTTTGAATTAAGGTTCCCTCTGGATATATGCCCATGAGTGGGATTGCTGGATCATGTGGTAAGTCTATGTTTAGTCTTTTGAGGAATCTCCATACTGTTTTCCACGATGGCTGCACCAAATCCCCCAACTGTATTCTTACCCTTTCATTGTTTGCTGTCTTCTAAGCTGGTGTGCCTAAAAATATTTTTGTGTGTGATTAGTATTTATCAAAAGATTGGGGTCAGTTCTATTAAACTCTCCCACAGAGGGTCCCAGAGAGCTGAGATTTTGCTGTAACCTGTTCAGAAAGACTTTCATTTTAAACTTTCCATTAATTACCATTTTGCTTTTATGTATCTCATAAAGTCCATTTCTAAGGAGAAAACCCTAAGATATCACCCGGTAAATCGCCTCATTTTACAGATGAGAAAAACTGAGACTTGGGAAAGTCAAAGGACTTGCCCAAGAAAACACAGCTCGGTGAAAGAACAGTCTTACATTAAAGAAGTGACAGGAGTCACAGAATACATATCTTTCTCTATTTTTCTCAAAATGCAGGAATGTGCGTCCTAGGAAGTAGTTTCTGTGTAATGCTAATT
This sequence comes from Camelus bactrianus, assembly GCF_048773025.1. Taxonomy (NCBI): domain Eukaryota; kingdom Metazoa; phylum Chordata; class Mammalia; order Artiodactyla; family Camelidae; genus Camelus; species Camelus bactrianus. Next base: position 33,429,294 of record NC_133558.1, read on the forward strand.
TCTCCTCAATGTCCCTTGTACGTGAGAGACACTTCAGCACTGATGTTATACATTGTATGTGTTTATTCATGCTTTAAAGGTTAGATTTCTGCTCTGCATCTTTCCCACATCTTTATTTGCAAATGTTCCTCACAGATAATGCATTGGTCTGTTGGTTGCGTTTTGAAACCAACTTGTTTAGTGTTCTCATCCTTTGAGATTGCTCCTTCATAAAGTAATAATATGGAAAATGTCCACAATGATGGAAGTACCTGACCTCCTGCATTAGTCACGCCAGGGGAGACGTGCAGCGCTCGCATTTTGTATATGCGATGTCCACTGGTATTGGAAACAATTGTTCTGTGGCTGTTTGCACCATTTACTCCAACTGCCCCCCCACCCATCTTCCATTCCTTAATCTCTTTATCTCCAGGAGATAGAAATTCAAAAGCTGTCTCCTCAGCACCTTCATACCCCTACAATTAAACAGAAAAAGGCCGAGGACTTCAGAACATCTAAAATGTATAATAAAATGACTGCTGGTCCCCTCAGTCCAAGAGAAAGTAGGAGTTTCCAGGGTCACAGTGCTTTTCATTCTCACAAGTGATTTTGATGTAAACCTCATTTTGAAAATTCACGATTGTGCCATTGATCAAATATGATGGTTAGAGTAAGAAATGCTACTTCCTTGTCAATGTTTGCCTCAATCTGTATGATTGTGAAGAGTCAATCTAAAGATAATTCCACCCTTGTTTAATTTTTTAAAAACACTTATGCAAACATAGTCCCTTCTATTGTATTTCCTCATACTCAGATCACTGACACCTACCTATGTGGTCGCAAAACCCTATAAATCCAAGGGCAGGTCCTTGATTTGTAGTTTCACATATTCGACAGTAATTTTTCCAAATTGGTGTTAAAACTACATTAATCAAAATTCCCCCCAAAAATATGATCATGAGAAAGCTTTCAGATAGAAACACGGTAGAAAAACAGAGTCAAACTATCACAATAAAAAGTGCAGCTGTCATGTCTTATTAATCAGCTTGGCGGGCGATATTTCTTCTGATGGTTAAGAGGTGGCGGTGGTGTCTGGGTGTGTCAAAGTAAGCCAATACTCCCTTTTCTCTCGTCCTTTACCTGTTTATAAATCCAGGACAAAAGTAACTCCGGAAAAACTTAGTAGTCCAAAAATATGGTCTTCTTCATTTTGGAAGGAGGGAAGGAAAGAAGAAAGGAAGAAGGAAGAGAGACAGCATCATGGCGCTGTAGACAAAGTGCTGAGTATGTACAGAGTCCAGAGACCCAGGTTGGGATTCCCACCTCCACTTTCTAAACAGGAAGTTACCCTCGTCCCCAGCTGATGGAAGCCTTCACTTCCTTGACTCCCAGCTCTGTGTCTTGAGTTGATGATGGGGAATTAAATTGTTTTACAGAGTGACAGAATGGAATAGATTCCTTCACGTGTGTGATTGTGATGAATTCGCACCTGTATTCCCATTTCATAGCTCAGTACATTGGCTATTAAACAGCTTGCATCACTACCCAGAATGAGTAGGGGATCGCGGTCCTGACTTGGCACAGTAATCCTAAATCTTGGTTTTGGGGTTAAAAAAAATGCAGTCTATCAGGCAAGGGAGCTTACGAAGCCTTAAATCACAGATGCCAGGGTGAAGAAGGACGTCTGAGAACGCTGGACGACTCTTAATTCGATTTTTAGAAGAAAGGAGAAATAAGACAGAAGAGTGCTAATAATTGACCTTGGTTTAATATAGTGATATTTTTCAGTGACATTAAAAAAAAAAAAGTGATAAACCTACTCGGGAAGCCGCCAGCAGAGGGCTCCACGCTAGGTGCCTTCGCTTGCATTAGGGGCTCCTACATTGATCAGAAAATATCTCCTCTATCTGAGGCTGAGAAAAGGGGGGGTGTTATTAACTCTCCTCCCTGCTGTTACAAACGGAAATAAATGTAAGTGAGAGGGGAAAATACGAATATAACTACCTGGGATGTCTCCAGAGCGCTTCTACTTAGGCAAGCCTGTGCCAATCCTGAAAAATAAAAACAAAAAACCCCAAGTGGGCATAAGGCAAGACGAAATGAACAATGAAATGATGACCAAAAATGCGTATTTTGCTTGTTTATCTTCCCTCAGAAACCAGAGTTTGTTTTACCTTTGCCTTTGCTTTGTTTTGCATTTGTTGAGCCCTTGCGGGACTCTTTTCCTCCATTATGTGATTGGAGGTTAAAGTGAAATGCAAAGGAAAGTTAAGAGAGGAGAAGCTGGCTCGTATCAGGAATTTTTTCTTAGTAGAGAACGAGCTTTTATTTGTACCTTTTTTGAGGCGTTTGAACTTTCTAGATGTTGAAGCAATAGTTTCTAAAATTAGTATCTGTAATAAGAACTGAACTTTTAAAATGCTGTTAGCAATAACAGGTTTTCAAGAACCGAAAGAAATCGCTGGGAAAAAAAAAAGAAAGAAAGAAATCCGAGCGGCCGTGCACGATTTGCTTACACAAAATCCCAACAGAGGGCGCTGTTGCCCGTTCAATGACTTACGGACGGCTTCCTAAGAAAGATTTCCCTTGCAGTTTCTAGGATTTTTAAACATAATGCCCACGTTGAAAAATGGACTCGGATCTTAATTATAGTTGTGTATTTCTTTGGGTATCTCTTTATATATGGGTATGGGTGTATATATTTTAAAATTTAGTCTTCATTCTTAATAAACCAGATTTGCTACTTTTCAGTTTTTCTGAAGAATTTACATAATTTGTAACCAAACATTTCAAGATGTTTCTAATTTTAAAAAAATCTAACTTTAGCATAAAGTAAAATTACATATGTAAAATTTGAAATTATATATATATATAAGGCTATATAAAATAGTTACACTAACAACGTCGTATATGCCATAGTTTTATATATAAAAATATCCCTCTAGGATTTTTTATTTGTTTCAAGATTTAGAGTTTGTTTATTTTAGGGTAAGCAATGATATACCAAAAAGAGATGGAAAAGGTATTAAAAGCATTTGGAGAGAAAAACAAGATTGTTTAAAGTGCTTTTTTATTTGGGCTGGAATGATCTTTAGGTAAAAAAGATAAAAGGAGTTACTGATTTCAAAGGGAAAAGACAGTTATTCCCATTAATAAATTTTTGTCTAGGAAATCTGAATTTCCAAGTCTATATTTATCTTGCCAAATATTGATCTGGAGCTGATGTTAGTTCTGGAAAGGGTAGAAGGGGAAGGTGGAAGCCCTTTCAAGTCCCACTACACACAAAATTAGGAAGAAAGCCGTCCCATGTCCAGACTAGCTCTGGGGGCAAGGAAGGAAATCTTCGCTCAGATTTCTAGTAGAAAATCCGTACAGATTTTGTATAATTTAAGCTGTTAATATTTAAGTAGAGGAAAGGAGAAAGGAAGGAAGAAAGGGTGGAAGGAAGGAAGGAGGGAGGGAGGAAAACAGGATGGAGGGGGAAAAGGAAGGAGGGCACAGAGAGGGAGGGAAAGGCAAAACAGAAAAATTAAACTGGAAATGAAGAAAGGTTATTTCTGAAGTTCCTTCTGAAGCATCTTCGTGTTCCTTTCATTTGACTTATCTTTAAAAAAATTAAATTAAAAAATCTGCGAAATTGTTCATTCTGCAAGATATGAAGCGGCTCCCTGGGTTTTATCGGATCGATATCCACCGCGGTTGTCCAGAGCCCTCTGCTCCGAGAGGAGCGTCCGTCTCGGCTCCCACGGCAGCGCTCAGCAGTCCTGAGATTTACAGACAATCGCTCTTTGCAGATTCACTCTTATCAGGTTTAATAACTTCCACCCCAAATTGCCCTGGTCCCTCCTCATTCCCTCCTGTCATTTATTTTCTGCCCCAGGGGCAGACAGCCTGCACTGGACTTCCCTTCTGGCTGTGGGGATCCTTCCGCACCCTGGATGGGGGTAGAAAAACAGAGGGGGTGGGAAAGAGGGCGATGAGGTGAGTGTTCACTTCGTGGTGAAATTCCGAACCCCTGTGCCTTGAAGGGCGCCCATTTTCGAGGTTTGGTTAACTTTGTTCTTGTTGATGTTTATGTTTTCCTTGGGGGAGAAACAAACTATACAAATCACCTTATTAAGAAAAAAATACACTCAAAACAAACAAAGCACGCATCCTAAAATGTTTTTCACTAGCTCCTTGAAAAACATTCTGCTTAAATCTTCCAAAGGTTCAGGTGACCACTTCTTATAGTCTCCAGGATTAAAACCACTTTAAAGTCATAGACAACAGATGCAAATATAAAATGTCCCGGGCTTCTCCAAAGAAACCTCCAAATTAACATTGTGTAATTGTGCACGTATGTAGCTTCCAATATCTGAAAAAATTAAAAAAAAAAAACAACTTCATAAAATGGAACGCCAGCCAAAGAAAGAATGGCACATGGAATCTGTTGAAAATACATCCAAACAACCCTTAAAATGAGAAATGGTACAGACTGAGATGCTGATTCACTACTTAAGTTTTCAGATGTGTTGGGCAGAATGACCAGAAAATTTTAGAAATATTCACTGTGGTGAGCTGGCTTTTTTGTTCTACAGGGACTGAGGTACAGTTGAAAAAAAGAAAAAGTTGTGTAGCCATCAACACAGAGAGATCACCCTTAAAAATCCCCAAATCCAGTTTTCAAAACCCTCCTGCTGAACACACAAGATTAGGAGCTTTTGTGTTTAAACATCTCAGAAATGGTCCCCCTCTTTAAAATCTACATAGAAAATGGGGGGGGGGCTATTGGCTCCCTAGTTTCTCATTAGGAATTGTAAAGACTTTAGTCCATGGCTACAATGATTCATCATTTTCAATATAGAGGCTTTTAAACGTGTGTATTTATATTAATCACGGTGAACTCTCTCTCCTTTAAATGCATGTTTAGAGTCTGTCGACTCCTGCGTGACCCAAGGGTGCTTATATAACTAAATGTGGGTGTCTGGGGGTAAATACGTGTTTATGATTTTTATAATATATATGTCTGTGGGTTGCATCTAACTCCTGTGCGTGTAATAATGTTTTTATCTCAGCTGAGGCTTCCTTCTCCAGCCTATTGTCTGAGACAACAGATATAAGTTGCGATGGGAGAGGAGCGTCGGATTTGGTGTGTATCCCCCATTTCCAATTATAGATGGATCATTACAGACAGCGGAGTCCTGAGAAGCCAGACATCTGCTCCTCACATGAATGCACTCACCTCCTAGAGACCAGGCTGCCATCATGCTCTGGAAGCTAGTGGAGAATGTCAAGTACGAAGATATCTATGAGGTGAGCCGACACCCCCAGATGCATCTTAGAGCTTTGCAGATAGAGAATTTGAGCTTCTCGACACCCCAACTGATAGAGATTTTTAAGCTATTTGCTCGTAGATTTCCGGTCGGTTTTTCTCAGCGTTCTCTAACTTTTAGGGAAGCTGGCTTGGGGACACTTCGCTGTTCTGAAAAAAGGACTTTAAGGTGGAAATCTGACTACTTTAACTTAGGAGATTTCTCTCTCTCTCTCTCTCTCTCTCTTTGTATTCTTTTATTTTCCTTTCTCTCTTCCTCGCACTCCACCCCCCCCAACCTTTGGGCTCTGATGGGGGACGTGGTGCTACTGAATGTGGGCAGACAAAATAGAGGCAGAAAGACAGAGACTCTCCTCGTTTTGAGTGTGGGAGAGAATTAGGTTTTCAGGCCTCATTCGTAACAGACTCAGGCTCTTAATTTTTATTTTCAATAAAATTTCGGAAATCGATAACAAACGGATCCAAGTAGAGGACGGAAAATTAGAAGGAAGGAGGTCAACAGATAGACGGACCGATGGATAAGATGGATGTAGAGAAAGCGGGAAACAAGGAGCCATAGCGGACAACTTTTTTAATTTCCTTTTTTTCTCATGTTTTGCTTCTTTGAGGGTCGGTGTGTCCAAACCGCCCCACGTTTTGGCCTTTTTTAACGAAATTTTCTGCCTGGGTTAAGCGCGTGGGGTTCTTTAGCGCTGAGGCCAGTGAGACTGTCCCTCGGGTGGAGATGCTGCCGGCAGCCCGGCGGGCGCCTGCCTCCCCGCGGGCCGGACGCGCCGGCCGTGCGCTCCGGTCTCGGGCGCCGACGGAGCGAAGGGGCGACGGGGCTGCGCGCGGGGCGGGAGGCCGGGCGGGGAGGGGACGGCGGCCGAGGCCGGCGGACCTTGGCTCCGAGCGCATGGGCCTGGGAGCCCCCGAACTAGGTGTAAGGGGAAGGGAAAAGCCTGGACTCCAAGGAGACGTCGAGGGAGGGAAGCGAGAAAAAATAGCGTGGAAGAAGGCGAGGGGAAAGGGGCAGATGAGATGGGGAGACGGGAGGCGGGAGCCGGCGAGCGGGTGGTGGACGGAGATCGTGAGGAGAGGAAGTCGGGGAGGGGAGGGGGCCTGGAAGCTGAGCCCCGGGCGACGCGCGCGGGCGGCGCTTGGTCGGACGAAGCGGTCCTGGTGGGACGTGCAGAGGCTCCCCAAGCCGCGGGGGACACGCCACCCGGCCGCTCCGGGACGATTCGGGGAAGCCGGGCGGGGAGCCGCCTTGAGGAAGCTGGGAATGGGCCACGCGCGGGAGCGGCCCGCCAGCTTCTCCCGACCCCGCCGGCCCGGCCCCGCGACCCGGATCACGGCTCCGAGGGGCCCGCGCGCGCCCCGCTGCCGCCGGGCGGTGTCTGCACGCGGAGCCCGGCGCCGGCGCCCGGAGCCTCCCAGCTCTGCCCAGCCCTGAATCAGGATTTTGGGGTGTGTGTGTGTATGTGTGTGTGTGTATGTGTGTGTGTGTGACAGAGAGAGAGAGAGAGAGAGAGAGAGAGAGAGAGAGAGAGAGAGAGAGAGAGAGAGAGAGAGAGAGAGAGAGAGAGAGAGAGAGAGAGAGAGAGAGAGAGAGAGGAGATCCGTCTTTCTGAGGAATGATGACTGGGGTTTTCCTCTCCTCTTTGTGGTTGTGTATTGACTGTAACGGGGAGCCGCGCCTCTGCCTGGTGGGATTTGTTTCGGTTCGGCCTCCTTTTCTTTCTTTAGCAGGAGGGATAATGGTCAAGTCGAAAGCGCTAGAACTCCTAAAAAATGTGAGCGCCTGAAGTGGGCTTGGCACGGGCGGGGATGCGGCCACGGTGTAAATAGCTCCGGGTAGGCACAGAGGGACTCCAGCGGATTCCGAAAAGTAAGCAGCACGAAACTCGTGCTAAGAGTCTGAAAAGTAGACTGGCTAAATGGAAAAGGAGGGAGGGAGAGGAGAAAGCAGAGGGGGAAGGAGGGAGGGAGGGAGAGGGAGGGGTGGAGTGGAAGAGGGGAAGAGGGGAAGAGGAGAGAATAAAGAGGGAGGGAGAGAGGATGGAGAGAGAGGGAGAGACAGAATATTGCAGGTATTCCTATCTGCCTAATTTTTCTACTCAAAACTATAGGAGAAACCGAAGCCCAGTGGAAGGAGCCTATTTAAGTCGGGAGGAAGGTTGAACTTTAACAGAAATGGCAGTCAGGCCAGTTGAACGGGTTCCTGAAACATCCAAAAAGGTTTTCTGTTGCCCCAGGTTTTGCCGGGAAAGGATAAGTTTAGTGTACTTCAAGATTGTTTGCATGTATTTTAAATTGAAGTGAAAATCACGGGCTGCACGCGCACTAAAGAGGGAAAGGCTGCACAAGGCAGGGAAAGCCCCCATCTCGCCTCGGTCCTTTAATACATAAGCATAATCTCCAGTATGCGTGAAAGTCGGCCAACGTCACTGTAAACAACTGGGCCCACCGGTTTACTCTGCTCTCCCCTCCAAAGGGTGAGGCAACGCCTTTTTAAATTTTTTTATTAGTATTATTTTTAATCTGCACACGAAGCACGCAGGGCGATCAAGTCTTCCCATTAGGCAAGTCCCTCTCCAGGAGCAAGGACACCTACGTTGCGCACAAGCCCCCAGCGATGCTCTCTCCCTCGCCGCCTGGTCCCAGGGAGCAGGGGCTGCTTTACGCGCGTCCCCGGCTCAGTTAATTGAAGTTCTGCCTCTTTCCTGCTGAACTTTTTCCCCGGTCTGCCTTTGCCAGCCCCCTCGTCTGATTACATCTAGTAATTCTCCACTGAATGAACGTCATTTACAATAGTAGGGGAGCTCTGCGCCCGCTGCTGCTTCACGCTCCATTTGTCCTCCATTCTCCCTTTAAAGTACTCGTGTAATATTAATAGTCATGAATATCAATTATTATGAGGCGGTGTAGGCAAGCGGAGGGAGGAAGGGGCGCCCGAGCAGTCTGAGCCCAGCTTCGGGCGGAAGAGGACTGCCTCTGCAGCCTCGGAGAACCGCCGAAGAGAAAAAGGCCGAAAAGACAGCAAGAGACCGATGAACAGCTCTGTCTGTGTGTGACAGGCGTCGGCAATCTTGTTGGGGGGGGGTGTAATTTTTTTTTTTTTGATGGCTTGTCCTGGAAACACCTCAAGCTCGGCTCCTGTGTCCAGCCCGTTTCTCTGCTGGACTCCTTGATTTTTTTTTAATCATTGTTTGATTTTTGAGCAGTAACCAGGCTTTTTTTTCCAGATGTTAGTCCACACCTATTCATCCATGGTGAGTTTGGATTCACGTTGTACCAGAATTGCATGCTCCCTCCTCTCACCGTCTCTCTGTCTCTGTCTCTGCGTGTGCGTCTCACTCTCCCGTCTCTGTCTTCCTTCGAGCGCCTTTGGCTTGGTAATTTAGCACCATAATTGGACGAGGCTGCAGCTGCTTCTCTGCATTGTGTGTTTGTCTGAGCTCCATGAGTCAGCTGGGGAGGTGGAAGGGGAAGGCCAAAGAAGAAAACTTTTTATTTGCCACCGCAGTTTGGAAATTTAGGTGACTATTTCTCCAAAAAGAACCATGGGGACTTTACTGTGGCATTTCTACAGAGGAGAGGAAGAAACAAGCCCCCCCCCCCAACACACCTCCCCCTTCTCCTTTCACTTAGTTTAGCACTCCCGTTAGGACCAACAATAAGTTGTCTGGGCCTTTTGGGTTTGTTTGTTTTTCTCCTCCCCACCCTAAGTCCTTCATTTTCACACCCTGGAGTTTAACAGTCTTAAATGTGGGAAAGCCACCTTAGAAATCACTCCTGCACACCACAGCTCAACTTAATTTGACAGGGACTCAGGATCTGATTTTGAATGAGATCCATTTCCAGCAAACACTCCATAAAGGATTTCATCCCTGTTGGCGAGGCAGGGGTGCCTGGAAACTCAGATCAGGCAGATTCCTGTATCTCCTGAAATTACCAGGTTGTGTAGGGGCCAGCCCGGCTGGCTTGCCAGGGAGACAGAAGTTGGTTTGGAACAGGAGGAACAACCGGGCAAATAGTATGAAGTTTGATTTGTTATGTTTTGGACCTCTGAAGAGTTAGAAAGAAGTAGTTTAAAACACCCAAAAGAGCAAAATGCCATAGTCAGACTCCTGTATTTTTCATTAAGGAATTTAGACTCTGTCCCCACCCCCACCCCCACCATACACACAACCACTTTGCCCTCACTTTTTTTGCTAGCTTTGCCCCCCTCCCAACAGAAGGCTTAGATGTTGGTTAAGTGGGTAATTCTCCCCCATTTTCCCCCCAAAGCCTCGCGTTTGGAATTGCTGAAATCGCGTACCCTCTGAACAGACTTGGGAGTCCGAGTTTCAGACTCTTGTTCCCCTGTCCCGGGAAAAAGATCCTGAAGCTGGGCTTCTCCATTTGTCGCTTGTATTTTTTCCCCCTCCCTCTCTCTGTCTCTCTCTCTCTCTGTCTCCTGCACTCTCTCCCAGGACCGGCACGATGGCGTCCCGAGTCACAGCTCGAGGCTCTCCCAGCTGGGCTCGGTGTCCCAAGGACCTTACTCGAGCGCCCCGCCGCTGTCCCACACCCCGTCGTCCGACTTCCAGCCACCCTACTTTCCGCCCCCCTACCAGCCGCTCCCCTACCACCAGAGCCAGGACCCCTACTCCCATGTCAACGACCCCTACTCCCTGAACCCCCTGCACCAGCCCCAGCAGCATCCCTGGGGGCAACGGCAGCGGCAAGAAGTGGGTTCAGAAGCCGGCTCTCTCCTGCCCCAGCCTCGGGCCGCCCTGCCCCAGCTCTCGGGCCTCGACCCCCGGAGGGACTACCACTCGGTCCGCCGGCCGGACGTGCTGCTGCATTCGGCGCACCACGGCCTGGACGCGGGCATGGGTGACAGCCTCTCGCTGCACGGCCTCGGCCATCCCGGCATGGAAGACGTCCAGGTAACCGCGCACGCACACACACACACACACTAGACGATACACAAATAACAAATGCCCTGGGAGGGGGGAGGGGTGGGGAGGGGCAGCTCTGTCTCCTTTGGGGGAAGTTGTTCCGGACACAAAACGTGTAACTGTGTGTAGACGTGTATGGCTCTCCAGTGGTGATTTCAGGAGGTCCGATGATGAAAGCTAGAACCACCAGAAATTACATCATGAAGGAAAAAACTACATGAGTGTTTTCCTCGTTTAGGATCGTTGGCATCAAGGCTAGGTGTTTTTGTTTTGCCTGAGCCATCGGACTCCCTCCTGTTCGCTTGTGCTTTGTGTAAGCAAGCTGGCGACTGTCCTCAACCCGCCCCCTCTGCGATTCCCATAGTGAGCCTGGCCCCTGACATGGCAGGTGGGGCCCTGGCTGCCTGGAGGCCGAGGCCTGAGATGCAGCTTGGAGGTGCAGGGTCCTCTATAGAGGTTCCTGATGGCTTTGTAAAGACTTTGTTAGGCATGACAGTGTTGACTGGAAGAAAAACACGTGCTATTTTGTCTAAGCCAGGTCTTACTTTGAATGTCCCATAAGCTATAGACCCCTTTTCCAAAATAATTGAGTTCCAGAGTCATCATCCAAGAAATGGAATATTTCTGGGGAGAGACCCAGAAAGCCACAATTCTGTTTGGGAGTCCATGAGGACATGTACCATTTTAGAGATTCTTTTCACCTTTCGGACCATTAAATGACTGTGGAGCAATATTCTCCACATCCCTCCCTCTGCAGTTGTCTTCCCCCTCCGTTAAATACCTTCCTCTCCCCGGAGTCACCATCCCAGTTGAAGAGGTATCACATGCTTTTTTTTTTTTTTTTTAAACAAAAGGCTCCAAACACTACCGCCCCCCCCCACTATCCCATCTGCACCCTGCACAATGGAGCCTGATTTGGTTGCGAATGCTTGGTTAAACTAAACAAAGAAACATCAAAGAAATGATTTCTAAAAACTGTCCGGGTGATTCTGAGCAGGTCTCCTTTTGCTCCCTGATTTAAATAGTCTCCAGAAAAGATAAATAGGGTTGAAAGGTATTTAATTGACCCTTCGGTCTCATTGGCATGAGTGTATATATTATGCATCATTTTTGACATACCTCTGAAGCAAAAAAAAAGAGAAAGAAATGGGGATGGGAAGGTGTGCATGAGTCCCTCTGCTTCACCTTGCTGAACAAAATGTCTTTAGAACAGTTAAAGTGTGGTGGCAGCGCCACGTCCTGTCTCTCTGTGGTCTCTGATGGTTTACTGCTTTCAAGGAAATTCAGTTATTTAATATTTCCAAAGATTTTGGAATCACCTGAGTTGTGGCTGGATGTACCCACGCTAATAAGAATGGTAGTTTTGTTGATTTAATCGAGCTTAACTGTCCCTGTCTGGGCATACTGCTCATTTCAGAATATCATATGAGAAAGGGAATATTTAATAGTTTTCTTTTTAATGCATTGGGGTAATATGTGTCCGGGGGGGGGGGCAGTTTTAAATTAACCTTTCTGGGTACGGTTCAAAGTGCTAGATAATGAAAGTGCATCAACTCATCACCATGGCTGTTGGCTGTGCTGCACTGGCTCTCAGCGCCACCCTGTAGGCCCAGTGGCTTAGGCGCTGAACCCAGGAATTCTCCTAAAAGAGGGAACAGATTTCTTTGGTTTTAGTTGTGTGTGTGTGTGTTTTTAAGATAGAATTGAGAGGGTTTGGAGTGTTTGGTGAAAGGCAAAGGCCAAGAGAAAAACAGGGCCAGGTCGCTGTGCATTTGGGAGGACGCCCTGGTCAAAGAGACACGCGGCGGCGGAGTTGCAGCCGGAGCTTGGCCCGCGGGGGTGGGGAGAACTCGGAGCAAAGAAGGCGCAGGCCCCGGACCTTCGCCGCTCCCCGCCCGCCCGACCTCCGCCCAGTTCCTCCCTGGAAGCATCCCAGCAGGTCGTCTGGAGAGGTGGGGAGGCCCGCGGGACTTTCTTGGGTCGACCCTCAGTGCAAGGGGTCGCGCGGGATACACCCCGCGCCTGTCCCAGGAGGGGAACCAGAGGGGCAGGAGCGAGCCGTCCCCGCCGGGATGACAGGCCTCCTGAGGCCGGAGTGTTCTTGCTGCGACACGGGGCAGGTGACAAAGAAAGATAGGGGAGGAAGGAGATGGACCTAGGACCAGACCCTCGAATCCAGAGGCTGCGCCTTTTCTGTTCAATCCGGGACTTCCGAGTTAGGATCTGGAGCGCGGGGCCTAAAGTTGCAGGAGACGGTCGGGCTTTCCGCGTTTCCTGCAGCCATGGGATGGGTGGGGTGTAAAAGGGACCAGAGGTGCCACGGCCTGGGCCTCAGTCCCCTGTTCCATCTCAAAGGCCCAGCGTGGGTTCCGGATCCCCTACCCCAACCTACCGCAGACCAGGAGGATCCCAGGGCTCTGCCGGGCGGGAGGGCCTCACAGCCAGGGGGACTCACCTGGCCCAGGGTCGGGAGAGGATGTTGTGTGACCCAGACACACACGCGGGGCCACCGCCCCGACCGTGAGCGAAGAGACAGAGGAGAGCTAATTAACCAAATGCTTCTAATATTTTTTTAAATGAAACTATAAAACCCTGTCAATTTCTATTTCAATTTACTCACAGGGGCTATTAAACCAGCAAATCGCTGTTTGGATTCTGGGTATGCTGCATTTCACCCACTGTGTGTGTGCGTGCGTGTGTATGTGTGTGCGTGCGTGTGTTATGTGTGTGCGTGCGTGTGTGCGGGTGGGGGGGGGCAGTATTAAAAACTCAGAAAAAGCAGCATCAGAAAGAGAGAGATGACACCTAGTTTGAAGTTTGTTCAGTTGCTGTGAATACCTCTTTTCTTCTTCTGATCTTTGCTCTCTAACCTCTCATCACCTCTGCTCCCTAAGAGTACAAACATAAAGATGTTAAGTCAGACCCCTCACACACACACACACACACACACACACACACACACACACACACACACTCTCTCTCAAACACACCCTAGTGTCTTAAAGCAACCCCTGGTATCACTTTTAACTAAAGAAGTCTAGTAATTACGAGTCTGAGTTGTTTTTCTGAGCTTCCGCATGCAGTCCTAATTAAATCTTTACGACCCTCCCTGTGACGATTAAGCGCCAGCATGCTGCGTGAATATCCTGTACAAAAACCCAGCAGGCGGCCGTAATTAGATAGAAAATCAGACAAGAGCCTTCTCATTAACTACCACAACTACCCCACGTCGCTGATGAGGCGTAGATACATATTTACGTACCGACGTGAGGGTGAGGTGTGCGGGCGCACCGGCCCAGCCCGTGAGATCGCGGGGCTGCCCGCCCACAAACACAGGCGAATGTTCTGTCCTGCGTGGACACGTCGCCATTGTAGACACGTGAGCACAGAAAGGCGTGAATCGTGTGTGTGAGCGTGTGTGCGGGCCCGTGTGCATAGTGGGGCCTCTTGGGAGTCCCCGAACAAGTTCCATGATGCTTTTTTTTTTTAAGCTTTATTTTTTACTATTTCTTAAGATGTAGATGGCATGTTGGAACATGGAAAATGGTTCTTAGGGAGAATCACAATTTTCCTCATCTTTCTGAGAACAGAAGAGTGACTATTAAAAACGAAAAGAAACAAATTAACATGCCCCCTCCGTGGTTAGATCATCTCATTTCTAAGGTGCTGCTTGTTTGGGGTAGGCAGTCTTCCTTGTGATGAACACACGCCCTGTCTGGGGATGCAGTATGAGTGGGTGGGAGGCGCTGTCTAAACACGACCTCCCTCTCAAGCCCTTTGCTTTTTACTCCTCTGTAGAGTGGGTGACAGATTGGTCCAAAGTTAGGTTTCTTAGGATCAAGAAAAGCAGCCATCAGATTGCAGAGAGGTCTAGCATTTATTTTCACTGGGGAGTAGGGGGAGGGAGTCCACTGATTTTGGATGTCCTGGGGTGCACAGCCAGAACTCTGTTCTCGGGCATCCTGGCAGTAAGAATCTCATTCCAACAGCTATAGCCCCTCAGCAGTGCCGCCAACACCTAGGGTAGAAACGTTCCTTCTCTGGGATGATATTGTGGCAATGGGAGGTGAATGCTTTTTGCCATTACCTAGGAACTGACTGGGAGGATCCTCTGTGTGTGTTGGTGTGTCTGTAGTCACTGCCTCCCTAACAGGTGTGCTTCTTGCTAGGTGGCAGCGGGAGCAGGGTTGGGAGGAGGTACGTTGTGCAGGGGTTGTCTGAGGGGTTGTCCTACAGCAGGAGGCTCAGAGCACAGGGATGTGCGGTCCTGACAGCCTGCAGACGTGTTCCTATGTGTTGCTGTTTGCATTCCATTCCAAATTGCTCAGACTTTAATTAAAATCCTATAATGTAAACTATTATGTATTTTTAAAATGACTCTGGGGTTAAGATGCACTGGGATAGAATAGAAAACAGAAATTGCTCTTACTAATATTGGTGAAAATCTTTCAGCTGTTGCCAAATTTTCACTATTCATAAGAGCAAATAATATAAAAGTTTCAGTGTCTACATAATATCTGTGTTTAATATAATAACTAAGCCAATCCTGCATCCCAGACGTCTCTCACAGTTTCCCTTTTTCCTCTTCTTCCATTGGAAGAATTTATAATTTGGGTGAATTTCATTTCTGTGTCCATTTGGAGGTAATAATGATACTAATAAAACCTCCCTTTGTGAATTAATATAAATGGAAATAACAGAAACTCCAGTTTGGAATGACATGATTTATGTGTGCGCTTCTTTAATATCCAGTCGATTTGAATAGTGATGTTTTTATATTCACAGTCAGTTGAAGATGCCAATAACAGCGGCATGAATCTATTGGACCAGTCTGTCATAAAAAAAGGTATGGATTCTTTCCTCCCAAAAGTAAGCAAAGTTTTCCTGTGCATTCATGTCTTTACGATGAGTTTTCACTTTTGAAGGAAGGATTTCATTATTTTATGAGATGCCAGTGCTTGTTCACAATTAAGGGACAGTGGCTATCTGGATGAAGACATGTTGGGAAGAAGGAAATGGGGTAGGGGGACCGCAGGCAGAAACCCGGATGAGAGAGATGGAGGGACAGAGGCTAGAGCCGTTTTTTCCATGGTACATTCGGTAACAATTCTAGATATATCTCACATAATTGAACTATCACCGTGTGTGGAACTGGCTGGGAAACACTGCCTGCAAAAATCTGCGATTAATTATTTCATTGATAACTGGAGTTTGTTGAGTGAAACCCTGTGTCATTGGGGCAGCTCCTTCTCTCCTTGTTTTTGTATTTGGGTTTTGGGTGGTAATTTTCTTCCCAGTTCTCTATGTTTTATGAGTTGTTTCTTCTATTTTTTTTTTAATTGTGCCAAATGTGTCGCTAACTATGCTCTTCCTAAGAAGCAGAGCCGGCCTCTGCACATTTCTCAATCTTCCTACATACGCATTCATGATTTAGTGTGACTGTGGAATCACCCCATACTGTTAAAGGGCATGTGATATTAACAAATGTTTGCAGTCTCTTGTACAGCTGTAAGCAAAATAATTAACTAATTAAACTAATTAAATGTAATTACAATAACTCATTTCGGGCGTATTGCAGCTGCTTAATTCTTCCCCCCCTTCTCTGACAGTCACTGAGAGGATGCCTGGCGATTAGTGTGGCTGCCGAAAGGCCCGAATGTCACTCGCATGCCACAAATTTAGGAGCTTGAATGTGTAAACAGTGCAATCTTTAATTATCGCAGGAACCGGTGTCTGGAGATAGTTTTAACTACTGTTAACCCTTTCTTATCAGTGCTGGAGAAGGCCTGTCCTTCAGTGTGGTGTCATCAATCCCTAGCTGCAGTCACTTAGGATTCATTTAAGCCAGATAACACTGACAAAAACAATGAAGAGAAAAAAGATGCTTTGGAAAGTAATGTAGAGTCAAGCCGGTGGAGTAGGAGGGCTGTGGAGTGAGGATTCCAAACGGGGCGAAATGTTCTGGATGTTCTTCTCTTACAGAGGCAGGAAAAGTTGCTTTGAGAGGTGGCAGGTGGGAGGGGGGAAGCTGGACTTGAAATGAGGCCATTTGGCATCCCAAAGAAGAATAGCAAGGTTTGGGGCAAAACGATTTATTTTAAGTGTTGTTCCAAATGTCTCTCCGGCTCTTCTTTAGATAGTATCGGTTTGGTTTTGCATGTCCAGGGTTCGGGTTTGCTAGGACACCTGGTCTCCTGCTTTGATTTGCAACTGTGCTGACAGCTAACTTTCACCATTTCCTCCTGGATCTTCTCTTCTGGTTAATTGCGGGTTGATGGGGAGGGGCGGGGTGTGGGGGAGGTAAGAGCCGCACTTCCTCATTGGTTTTTTTTGTTGTTGTTGTTTCTCTTCTGTTTTAGTTCCCCGTCCCTTTTCATGGAAAGCTAGAACCCCTTAGTTCAGGGTTCCGTATCCTAGGAACAGCATTTGGGCCACGGTGGGGCATGCCCAATGGATGACCAATCAGAGAAGTTATTAATAGCCAGGCCAATAAAAATATTTGGAACTTAGCTTGCCTAACAAAACGGAGCTGAAAATATTTGTAGATGTGGGGAGGGGGGCTTCTGTTTCAGGGCTTCTATATATTTGTCAGTGAAATGTGAATACTTACGTATGTGGGTATCGCCAGGAATAAGAAAAGGAGACCACTGACTCACATTGCTGGTTCTGTTTTGGAAATGTGGGGTACTTTTAATGGCCCCAACACCTCCCTTTTTTTTTTTTTCAAATGAGCAGCTTGAAACATCTAAGTGGCACCCCAGTTGCGTTATTGATTTAGGGAGCATGGTATAAATATGAAGTGTTAGGTCAACTCTGTTATTTAATATTTCAGGTATTTGCTGTATCACATGAAGAAAAGACCCTAATATCATATTTTTATCTTTAGAGAGCCATGGGCGAAAGAGGAATAAGTGGTTGATTTACTTTTCTAGATCTCTATGAACCACTTAAAATAAGGTTATGTGTTCATTAGCTCCTTCCCTGCCCTCTGGTCTCCCCTCTTTGCCCCTCCCCCACGCTTATGAGGGATGACTCCAAGAGATTAATTTCATAAAAGAGGAGGTGAGAATGTTTTCTGAACTAAATATTCTGAATTTCAACACCTGGCAAAGGGACTCGGTTGCTTTATTTTCTATTGGGCTTTTAGAGAGATTTTTAAAACTCTGCCTTGTTAATAAAAACAGCAACTGGCCCAGGTTCAGATGTCTGTGCCTCTGTGTGTATTGAAGCCAGAAGACTTAACACATAAAGGATCTATGTCTCTCTGTCTGTCTGTCTCTCTCTCTAATTATGGAAAGTCTCCCTCCTAAAAGTTAACCAGTCCAATTTTTCACCAGTGTTGATATCACCCCCATAGGTTATAGGCTAGCTCTCTTGTTGTATTTGCTATCTGGGCTTAGCTGACATTTCTGAAGTAATTTAGTTAAGAGGAAATGAGTTGTTCCCAGTAGAGAGAGCAAACGAGTGGAGTGAAGGTAGCCAGCGTGATAAATGGCTCTTTCATTTGAAGATCTCCAGAGCTCGTTTACGGCTAATTTTCTGTATTGGCCCCCTTTGAGCTATTAATGCAATCGGCAGGGACCGTGGCCCCTCTCTTCTTAGCTGCCCCATTAGAGCTCCCATTAAGCCAGCGAGTCTCGACTCCATGGCAGGGGTAGGGGGAGTAATGAAAGGTGCTTTTTAAACTCTCCTAATCTAAACCGGCAGAGGGTGGTTAATACGATTTGAAGGGGGCTGGTCAATGAGCAATCAATAAAGTAATAATGAGAAGGATTCGGTACATTAACAGTCTAAAAATCCAACGAGACATTAAAAAATCATTCTTAACTCTCAGTTCCATTAAGATTAGGAATCTGGGCCGGGAAGGGGGCGGGGGGGGGGCGGTGGTACCCAGCTAACATAAATGATCTTTGCCACCATCCTAAAGCCTAACCTAAAGAAGGCTCACCTAGGCTTTGAGAAAAAGTTTTCAGTGCCATCAGAGGCCAAGATGCAATCGGCTTGACACCTTAGACAGCAGAAAAGATGCTGAGATTTCTTGGAAAGGCTAGCGTGGCTGGAGTCCAAGGTCCAAATGTTGTGACTGTGGGGCATTTTCATTGGTCTTAGGGATATCCTGTTTGGTTAGTTTTAATTCAACCTCCGTTCTCTTCCACTTTTTTTCCTCGTTAGTTCTGGCCCCTTCCCCACATAAACACTTGGATTGGTGTGGATTTTCTTTGGGTGGGTCAGGGGACTACAGAAATTGCCAATTTCAATTCCAAGGGGTTCTGTTGGGATTCCTCCTTCTGATCTAGGAGGTCAAAAGAACCCAGAGTCTGTCGGAGCCTCTGAGAGGGTGTATGTTTCCTCTTAAAGGGAAGGGTTCACATTTCCAGAGCTGACTTGGATCCCAATCGGTATTTATTCAAGTAGAGCCTCTCAGCTATGGTCCAGCCACCCAAGGAGTAATCAGAGTTCACAGAATTTTAAAGCTGGAAAAGTTAGACACTCTTCTCCAACTCCCGTTCTCCCATCTCCCCACCCACCCCGCGTGGAAGCTGAGACAGAGGGAAAATAAATGACTTCCTCAAGGTCTCAATCACTGAGTAAGTGATGGGACCAAACTCAGTTTCAGCCTCTTAGACTTTGCCCCTAAAGGATGCCAACCCTGGATGTTTGTAGTTTTTTTTTGGGGGGGGGGTTTCTTTTTTATGTTCCAGCTTCCTTTGTGGGAATTCTCTTATTTTCCTTTCCAGGATTTCAATGCTCACGTTTATATGCACAGGATCTTATATCCATGCAGAATAACATTTAGCCCTCAGGTGGAGAAGAAACAAAGCAAGTATGGGAACAGGGGTGATCTGCTGGTGAGGAGTAATTATTTCAAGCAACGCTCAACCTCCTGTAGCTTCCCGGTGTCATTTACATATTTAAGTCTGAGTACTTTTAAGTCCCAGGGACTTAACCTTTAATCTATCAGATGGGTTCATTTCTTCCTTCTCCTTCACCAGCAGATCAGACCCGCAGAGGATGTGCCTCTAGTCAAACACCAAGATCTCAAAGTTATGATTTCACAATTAAGCTTAAAGAGGACAGATTAAGAGCTAGCCTGTTAACACTGTGGCTCTATGTAGTCCACTAATGAATAAGATTTTCTCCAGTTTTCCTCGCTCTCTTAAATAAAACTCTAGTCACTATAATGAAACATTAATTGGCTTTTAAATCTTTTTTTTTCTTCTCCCCCACATATAATTCCAGTAAAAAGGGAGGGGAACAAGTTTTGTGGGTGTTCCATCCAGAAGTTGGCCATTGACAGGGGGTATAGCTCAGTGGCAGAGTGACTGCTTAGCATGCCTGAGGTCCTGTGTTCAATCTCCAGTACCTCCATTAACCAAAAAAAAAAAAAAAAAAAAAAAAAAAAAGAAAGAAAGAAAGAAAGAAAAGTCAAGGCACACACAGAAGTTGGCCACACTATCCAATTGAGAACTGAAGAGAAAAAAAAAAAACAACCCAGTTTTAATGTATGCACAGAAAATTGTAAACATGTAAAGAACTGAAAGCTTCCCGCTGAGTTTTGCTATGCTCCATTTCCTTACCATTTCCTGCTGTCGCTTTAAACCTATCTTAGTCATCTCTGGGTTCCGTGAGCAGGCGCAGCGCGCTCATAATTACTAACAAATCAACCGGGCCCTGTTGCTCCCTGGGTTTATTGATAAGCTGGAGGAAAGCAGAAGGGAAAAGACAAAGAGAATAAAATATGGGGTTAATCAGCTGAGGAAAGCAGGTGTGAGGGTGGAGGGGAAGGAGATGCTAACAGTTCGACGGACTTAGAAGAGAGTCAGAGAGTCGGGCCAAGGAGTTTGGGAGTCCAGTCTAGGGGACCAATACAAAGGCCAGAGTGGGACAGAGGTTGAGAACCTGAGTGGAGGGTGCGAACAAGATTGATACTTCAGTTCGAAAATGGAAATATAATCTAAAACGTGTCTGCACAAACAGTCTTCATATCTGGTAGGGTAAAAAAGCACCTCCCTCCTCCTTTTCCTTGGGACAGCGGAACTGGGAAGCTGACGGGGTTGGTGGTAGTTTGGCGACAATGCGTATGCAAAAAGGTGCAGCCCGCGGGAGGGAGTGATAAACCTTCCCCAGAGGAGATAGCTCTTGTCAGGGAAATCAGGCAATTAACAATAGTGAAATTAGAGGGCAGGTTATATACAGTGTCCCTAAAGGTCTGGCTTTTCAGGAGATCTGGCGCCTGGGACTGTGGAAAGCAGGAAAAATTCCAGTTCTCAGGAGATGTTCAGTTATCCAGCATGGGAAATAGGAACTGACCTTACTATTTTCAGCTCAGTGGCTTTTTTTTTCTGTAAAAATATTCTTTCTAACTAGTATTTAAATAATAAAATGTGGCTGACTATCAAAGATGAGATTTTTATATAATTTATTTCTATAGTTTCTACCATGTTAAAACTACAAAGGGCCAGCTATATTTTGGGGAAAAATTTTTCCAAGGTTATCGATTACCAGTTCCCATGATCATCAATTAATTTGTTTATACTGCTTGAACATGAATCTGAAATACAGAAATCAGGACTGCAGTGAAAAAAATAAGATATGTTAAAATAGATGTGGATATTGTGTAAGAGGATTAAATGACAGGGTGTTACCACCCCAATCACTGTTTTTAGGTGACTTTAAATCTGTATTTTACTCAAATTTGATTAATCCTCACACTGTGAATCTGCATTGGTTCACTCTCAAATGGGAAATATTTCACTGATGAGAATATGATGAGAATCAGAAAGAAGTCTCCCTCTGTAACACCCCCTGGCCCATCATCATCACGACCATGTAGAAGGTCCACTCTGTTATCTAACATCATTCCTCTGCCCTGGGACAGACTCTGCAGACAGATCCAGAAATCCTCAAATGTCTATTAAGAAGTAGAAAAAGGGAATGGAATGTCCAGTCTCCCCATCCACTTCCCTCAGAAAGCCCTTTCCACAGGTGTTTGTAAAGGGACAAATGCAATTCATAGTAAATAAAAGATTTGGGAACCTACCTGGCTTTTAGGAGTCTCTAAACAATCATGGAGGCCTGAATGCTGGAATCTGTGATAAAGAGAATAGGCTGTTTCGGAAACACTCAGGGCGGTTAGTCTGTTCTAGACAAGGGGGGTTATATAACTTGTTTGATGTATAGGGTTCTAGGCGCCAGATGGTAGAAAGAGCACATCTTTCTCTTCCCAGGATTATAGAGACAGCATCTTTATTAAAAAGAGGAATCGAAGCATCCTTTTCCATGCCAGATACATTGCACATTTCAATAAATCCCCTGGACTGGTGATCAACAAAGACCATCTGAGGGGCTTCATATCCCAAGTTGCCTGCCCAGTGACTTCTAGAACCTGCAGAAAGAAAATGGGTTTCAGCAGTGTCTAAGCCTAAGGGAGCAAGACTGCCAGGGAACCAGGAGGCTGACCGTTCACCGTGTTCCGTTCCTTGTTCCCAGCCTCTGGTTCTACTGAGCCCCCGCCTCTTCCTGAGGTGCAGATGACACTGAAACACAATTAAACAGAAATACAGGCTGGAGAGACTGACTGTGCCTGGGTAGCAGTGGCAACCAGCTGTCAGCTCTTATTAACTTCTGCATAAAACATACCTTGAGTGCGGTTTGTTATCAATTACTTGCCGAAATGAAACAACTGGGGCAAGGCAAGACCGCCGCTCACATGAATTAGAGTGATTGGTTGATTGATCTGGGCACCTGTTGTAAATCATAACTGCTCCAAACAATCACCAGCCGGTGCTTTACGTTAATTTGTAAACAAAATTCATGTCACTGTGGAATTGCTTTCACTGGAGAGGAGCATTTGGGTTCATTTCTAAATGAATCAGTTGTTATGATGTACAGAAGAATGGGATCCACTTTAGAGAAATGAGCAGCTCTTTTGAGCTAAACTCCCCAGCTTAATGGTATTACTCGGCTGATCTTGGGCACAGTGACTGCTGGGGCCCACCCTCCTGATCCTAGCCAGTGATGATAATAATTTGCATCCAATAGGCGAGGAGGGATGGGTTCCCATAAAGACCATTGGTATTACTATTTTATATCACTGATAGGGATAATCAACTATTTTATATCACTTATATGGATAATCAGCTTCAGACTTAAGCACCAAATACAATTACTATTCTCAGAAGACAGATGAGGAAACTAAGATTCAGAGAGGTTCAGCTTGGTGTCTAAGGTCACACAGCTAGCATGTGATGGAATTGGATTTGCCTGGCCTCACAGCACAATCCAAACTTGGGGTAGCCTGTTATTCTTGATTTGTGTAGCGAGCAGGACTGGTTCAAGAGACTCCCACATGTCCACACACCTGGGGTAAGTTTCCAGAGGAGTGATGGCTTTTACACTTGTCGGTACACAGTGCTCTGAACGCACCCCAGCTCCACGGGAACAAACACTTCCTCCTGCAGCTTTCCGCTTGGCGCGAGTCCTCTGGCCTCGCCTCTGCGCACGCAGCGACGCATTCTATCCTCCGGTCACCAGGATCGAAACCCGGTCACCTTTATGGCATATATTTTTTTTCTCTCTAGTTCCGGTTCCTCCCAAATCTGTGACTTCTCTAATGATGAATAAAGATGGCTTCCTGGGAGGCATGTCGGTCAACACCGGCGAGGTGTTTTGCTCAGTCCCCGGCCGCTTGTCTCTGCTCAGTTCAACTTCAAAGTACAAAGTTACGGTGGGGGAAGTTCAGAGACGCCTGTCGCCCCCCGAATGCCTCAATGCATCTCTCCTCGGCGGCGTCCTCAGAAGGTAAAAGTTCCTCCAACCAGTTTTTATGGGGCGCGGTTGCCTAGCAACTGGCTCCGCAAAGCGCCTGCGGAGAGCGGCGGCCGCCACGTGCTCCGCGCTGGGCACGCGCAGCCTCGCCTTCCAGCCCATGTTGCGAGCCACGGAACCTTCCAGTTTCCCAGCCCTGCGCCCCTCTCCTCCCCACCCCCCAGGAGCCCTGGGGGCACTCTAGCCTGAGTGGTACCCACAACCTACACACGCTAATCTGAAACAGGACTTTCGTGGAGCAACCCCCTTCGTACCTGCAATGTACTCAGATACCTATTTTGTTTCAAAGTGCACTTGGCTGCTGACTAAGTTGGTCCTATCCCATCGATACATTTTGCCCCGCGGTTTGAAAAGCTTTCTTCGAGACTTGCGTGACTTCAGAATCAGTCCCACCACTTATATAAGACACCGCCTTAGAAATATTGACAGTATTCCTTGGAGCCATTCACATGCTCCCCAATATTGGAGAAAGACAATCCAGAGGCTCCTTGTGGAAAATGGAGGAGGAGATGGCTTCCATCTTAAGGTTCAAAGCCTTCCCCAAAAATCCCTGCCAATGCCTGAACCTCTTTATAGTGTCCCTGATATGAAGGTGACAATGCATGAGATGAACTTTCCAAGTTAGCCTATGCGGAGAGGGGTTGAAAGTCCCTTTATTTCCTAAAAGTGGCTGGAGTGAACAGTACAGCAAAAGCAAAACAGTACAGTAACTGGTTTTTTTCCCTTGTATTTTTGCCCAGACCTTAGCACATCAAGGGGGATCCTTAAGAGGAAGTAAGGGTGTGACCTACAGACTTTCCTCACCTTGAATCCTCTTGCTCTGCTCTACTTTGTAGTTTAGTTTTCAGGCGAGTCCTCTGAGCCCCAGAATGTGGAAGTTTCTTTCAGTCACCCCTGGGCATCAACGATGTGTGTCTAAAACGTACTATGAGATTAAGTGAGATAATCAGTATAAAGTGCTTATCTCAGAACTGAACTCCCTCAAGGGCTAGTTTTACTGTTATGATCACCATCATCATTAGTTTCATGTTTCCGTCTTCCTTCCCCTTTTAACCCAACTCCATTTTATAGTGACTCTTGACCCCATCCTCTCAAAGTCCACCTGTTCCAGCCTGTGCCTTCTCCTCTGAACCAACCAGTCCTATCCCTTTTTCTGGCAAGGTTGTGCTTGCCCAGTTTCTGCTCACCTCACTGGCTGCATGACAAGGAAAGAGCTCGGTGCGTGTGTGCACCTTCTCTGGACCTACCACCTACACCCTAATTATTCCCATCTGGTATCATTTTTTTTTCTCACGAGATAAAAAAAAGAAAACGACTCGATTTTTTTTTTATGCTCTGTATTGCAGAAATTAAGCCAACCTCAGCAAACTATCAGCAAATAACCAAAAGGAAGGGGAAAAAAAATGTGCTAACCTCAAGTTAAAACCTCTTCAAGCTCCACTGGGCTTTAGATTGCTAAGTCTAAACTTTGTTTCAGGAACACTGTGAGGTTAATCAGAATGTTAATTCTTGCAATTTCAGAGCCAAATCGAAAAATGGGGGGAGATCTTTGCGAGAAAGGCTAGAAAAAATCGGTTTGAATTTACCCGCGGGCAGGCGCAAAGCAGCAAATGTCACGTTACTCACCTCCCTGGTGGAAGGTAAGCAAGACATGTGGCCATTTCACGAAGTGGCTGAGCTTAACTGCTGGCTGAAGTCTGACATTTTACACGTTTCATGATTAACTGGAAATCATTGCAGTTGTTGTGCCCTTATGAGTTGGATGTCAAGCGACTGCTTGAGAGAAGTTCAAAGGTCCTTTTACTTAGAGGGAGGGGCGATTGTGCAGAGGCCAAGGGACCTGTGCAAGGGTCCCCATGCTCTGAAGAATGCTCAGGTCTGGCCTCTAAGCCAGTGCAGGGGTCACCGCTGTCACCAGGTGCAGGACACAGTGCCTGAAACACCTGTGGTATGAACTCTTGCAAGAGTAACTCTGTAAGCAGCAATCCATTCTGTACCCCTTCTCCATCCCAGATTTTACCTCTGAATCATCAGTAGTAGAAAACACATTGCCGATTTATGACACTATTATTGAATTCATGACCTCTAATGGTTATTTTAAAAGTCTTGTCACTTCCAGGGCCTATTACCTGGGACTTATTGAAACATAGCTTTATAACTTCAATGACCTAAGGAAAATGGGGGAGGGGTGAGGAAACATGGGGGGGGGGAGTCATGTATGATCTTCAACTGTGAATTTAAAAGCCCATACTTACAGCAGACACATTCTGGTTTGCTCATTACTTTGGGATTGGGGATGAAATTTATGGTATGTAATAAACAGGGTCTTCTCCACAGTCTAGAACAAGAGGATCTGCCTTTGAAGTTGTGGGGTGTGGAAAGGATAGGGAATACAGCCAGAGGGACCTAATGGAGAAGGCTGTAGGATTTTCTCTAGGGTCTAACATGGAGGTCTTGATTTTTTTTCTTCTATTTTTATGGGTGTGATATTATGACACTCCTTTGGGGAGTTGGTTTTTGGAGGAGGTTATCTTAGAATATTTAAGAAACAACCATAAAGTCATCACATTTATAGGCATTGCACTTTGGTATCTTTAAGGCAAAGTTGCTTGGCCCAAACTTACCCTCCAGGGGCAGCGGTCACCAAGTTTCTAGACCCCACTTATTAGAGGTTGACTCTCAGCCTGGGGGTTTTACCTTTTTGCCCTTCAGGGAATTGCTAATATCGCAAACTTCATTTTGAAAAGCAGTCAAGGTAATTTCAGCCCAAGACAGGGATTTGGGTGGAAAAGGGAGGAAACTGGAAAACCCACTGGAATGCCAATATTTAGTTGGCAGTTTCCAGTGTTATGAGTTGTTGTAAGCACCATGCCTGAAGTATTTCGTGGTTACTATGCTAATGATTAAAAGTAAGTCATGCTCCTTAAAAATAGCATAGCTATGAGATAATTCAACATACCTCTTTTTCATGTTGGGATCTTCTCTTGAACCCCTAAGGCTGTGCTTTAAAGGGGTAATAATGCTTTATTCGAAAGGGGCTTCCACGTAAGCTGAGGAATCTCTCAGCTGTCCAGGTTTTCTTTAGCTGCTGTGTCATCTTTTGTGCAGTGGAAAGTCCTTAACTAGGAGAATGATGACAGAAACCTCTGAAGAGGAGAAATCTGAAATCTAACTAGCAGGAAACTGACAAGGAGAATGAATCTTTCACTGCTGGATAGAAACTGATCCATATATGATTTACACGTATTCTTTAATATATGTGGACATATACACACATGAATTTATATTTGTGTACATTAATTATTATAGGAAGATACAAAAGATAGGAAGGCTTTTTACATTTTATTTAAAGCAGGTGTAACAGATACTTTAATAAAGAAGCAGAGAATCTGGCTTGACTATCTAGTCATCTCTCTAGGTGCAGTTGTAAGGTGGCTCCTGAACATAGTCGCCCACCTTTCCCTCAAAACAAAGCACGGGGTGTGTGAGACCTGAAGCTATTCAAGGGATGTCTAGTTAGGACTTGACTGGAAGGATGATCAGGCAGAGGCTGGATGATCAGCAGGAGCAAAGTTTGTTCCATCAACTTTAATTATGGCCCGAGAACCCTGTTTAGTTTGGGCGTCAGTCCCACCTTTGCTATTGCCCCCAACAGTTGGCCTCTTCTGTAAACAACGGAATTGACCAGGGAGCGCCTCTTGCCCTGGGATGGTTAGGGACTGGGTGCTGATTATTTCCTCTTCTGCTGTCTTTTCAGGAGAAGCTGTTCACTTAGCTCGGGATTTTGGGTACATTTGTGAAACAGAGTTTCCTGCCAAAGCTGTTTCTGAGTATTTGAACCGGCAGCACACGGACCCCAGTGACCTGCACTCCCGAAAGAATATGCTACTGGCCACCAAGTGAGTGCCCCAGACCCGTGGTCCTCATCCCGGACTGGACTCCCACCCTGCAGAGCCACCTGGCTTGGGAGGAGGCGGTGGGAGCCGCAGTGCAGACGCCCTTGCGGGGCAGGGAAACTGCTCAGTGGTGGAAATAGAATTCGAAGCCCGTTGATTGCTGGCTAGGAGCCCTCCCAGCTCCGCCCCACAACGCCCCCAGCCGCACCCCCACCCTTCAGCGTTGATTATGGGCTGTGTGTTTGTGTTTGTCTTCTCTATTTCCAAGTTTCTGGAAAAAGATGGCTTTATGAAGCAAATCCACGCTTTTTACAGTTCACTTCCGCAACCCTGGGGATGTCAGGCAGACCTTTTCCGGATGGGTCCTTTTTCCAGTTCTTTCCTGGATCCCGGGATGCATATTTCTGCCTGGGTTTCACATCTCCCTGTCCTATGCACACAGCCACGTGTGCTCGCTCACGGTGTCTATATGTCACCCACGTGTACCCATCTCTACCCGCAGCTCTAATTACTCTGTTTCCAACGTTGCTGTTTGGCATCTTCCACAGACGTGAAATTTACTACAACTCCAGAGGGGAAAATAGTAAATCTCTGGCTAAATTTAGGTCTAGAGCTCATTTGAACTTTTACAGTGGGTTTTCTATTTATTTGATTTACTCCCGTCTTTGGCTTCGATGTCATATTGCTGGTGTTTTATGGCCGGCTCAGGCCTGCAGTGGGCGGTGCTGCGTGCGCCCGCACGTTTCTCTCGAAGGCGCGGCCCAAACAGCGGCGCTCATTTATTTAGTGCTCGGGGACGCGGTTTGTTCCGTTGACAGCGTAATTTAAAGAAATATATGGAAGGCTGAAAAATCATTTGCTCAAATTTGTCCAGATGTTTTTGAGACGTGATTGGAATTTGATTGCCCCTTTCCGCAGGGTCAAAAAATATTAATGTCCCAGAACTTTAATTGCTTACAGACCCTGGTTTGGGCTTTGAAGATTTAAAATGTTTGACTCTAAGCATTTGTTCTCCCCAGTTCAGAATTTCCTTTTTGGCACTTTGGTAATGAGTACAAACTTAAGGAAAGCCTTTAACCATCTCCTTCAACGATCAAAACCTGGCACCCACCCTCTTTTTAGAAGGTTTTCCTCCTATGTACCAACCAGCAGTATAATGGATCTTTGTCAGGCAGTTCTCCTCCTCTTCCATGCCCTGGTGGCTAGTGGCAGGGGAACTGTAAAGCAGAGGTACTTTGGGGAAAAAATAAAACCAAAGTAGATAAATTAGGTAACAGGATTCCACAGCCAACTCTGTTGTTTCCCTAAGGAGTGCTTGTAACTTCCCCCCACCTTGAAGCCTTATGGATTCTCTTAGGCCAGTACTTCGTCACCTGGGGTGAATGTCAGAACTGTCTGGGGAGCTTTTTCAAGATAATTATTCGGGGACCTAGCCCCAGGCCCCCTGAATGGGAATCAGTGAGGGCGGAGGCTGGATGTGAGTATTTGAACCCCACAGGTGATTCTGAGGTACCTCTGACTGAAGAGCTGCCCTATTTAGATCAGAATTGTTACCTGTTTCTTCCTGGTTGTGAGGATGTATCTGTGCATTTCAAACAGAGAAGCCAGTAGACAGGGGAGGCCTGTCGGTGTCGTCTACCCAGCAGCCTTAAAACCAAAGCCTGTTTTTGGCTGCTGCAGGTTGGGGGAAGAGGTTTTTCTCCCTCCAGTTTGGCCTAAGGAGGAGTCCCCTGGGAAAAGTTGCCTCAGGGTCACCCACATCGGCCTCCAGGGATCTGCCACAGTCACCGGTTGGCCAGGTCAGGTGTCACCAATTGTCAGACCATCCTAGGGAGGTCTGGGATTGGAGTTCTGTAGTTTGTCTTTTCTGGTCACCCTACAGACCAGGTGGAGGCAGGCTGACAGAAGTCTGCCAGTCTGTGAAAGGCTGTGACCTTTGGGGATGCCATGCCTCTGACCACTGGGTGAACCAAGCCACTGGACCTTCAGGGGTAAAATCCTTTGGCCCACCTCCTATATTAAAAATTTCTCAAATAAACTCAGTCCATAGTTAGGCACATAGGATTTCTAAGGCTGGGAAATTCCTCTAAATTGTCAGTGCCTTGAGGAAATAAAAACCTTCAACAAATAAAAAATCTACCTTCCCTGGAGTCTTAACCAACTACCTTTAGGTTTTATTTAAACAATGTGGGAATCCTTTTATATGGACAACAGTCCTGTTGTACAAAGATCTTCGATAGCCTACACTTAAAAGAAAGGGGAAAAAGAAGGGAGGGGGTGGGTGGAATACCTCCCTTCCCAAATACTGCAGGTAAACAGCTTTTTGCTTTGAATGAAGTCAGCATTCTCTCCTGGAAGAAACAGTTGCTTGCCCTGGGCCATGCAAGTCTCCAGCAATCTGCTTCCATGGCAGGGACAGGCTTGTGGCCCAGGGCCCTAAATCTTTCAGGGCTTTTTGAGCCTGATCACCAAGAAGTTGGAGAGGAGGGGAGATAAAGGGCTTTTAAAAGAACTGTCAGGTAAAAGCTAAAAATTACTGAATATTCCAAATCTTCCAGATGCTAAAGCCTGATGGAGTTCCCAAAGCCGGGTGTATGCAGTCTCAGAATGAAGGGGGGAAGAATGGAAGGGGGGAAAGGCCAGGCTTGGGGATGGGAGGGGTGCGGAACCTCCCCGCCCCCCTTCTCCTTCCAGTCCCAGCTGCTTTAGAAGGCAGAGCGCTGGGAAAGGAAACAGAGCGGAATCGCCCGCATTAGCCTCGCTCTTCGGCTCCACGGTGACCGGGCGCCTCTGGGCTTGTGTGAGCGTCTCCTTTCTAATGCCAATGACAACGACACTGAGGGTGGGTTTTTTTTTTCCTTTTCCCTCCCACTCCCCCCTCTCCAACCCCCACCCCGCCCTGGCAGGCAACTTTGTAAAGAATTTACGGATCTGCTGGCTCAGGACCGGACGCCGATCGGGAACAGCCGGCCCAGCCCCATCCTGGAGCCGGGAATCCAGAGCTGCCTCACGCACTTCAGCCTCATCACGCACGGCTTCGGCGCCCCGGCCATTTGCGCCGCGCTCACGGCCCTGCAGAACTATCTCACCGAGGCGCTCAAAGGCATGGACAAGATGTTCTTGAACAACACCACCACTAACAGGCACACGTCTGGGGAAGGCCCAGGTAGTAAAACTGGCGACAAGGAGGAGAAACACAGGAAATGAAAAATTAAAAAAAAAAAAAGGAAAAATGTTTTAAATACAAAAGGAAAACAGAAAGAAATTTAATTTTAGCTTTAAAATATTGGATTGGCTTTGGAAGAATTATATTAGGTAGAATACACATACAATCAAAATTAAAAAAAAAAAGCTAAATAACTTAAAAAAAAACTGAGGCGTACAACGGAGCAACAGTATCGGTTCTCAGTGTCTATTTCAAGATACACTTGGAGACAACCGTCCGGATTTTCCACTTCGGTTCTTTCGAGCTTAGTAATACTGATAATAAAAAGAAAACCATGATTTTTTTCCCTTTTGGAAAATAAACATAAGACTAAACGTGAGAAAACGCTAACTTATTGGAAGAAAATCGGAGAAACCTTGTCGGTGTCAGTGCTTTGAGAGCTGGTTGATTGAGACGCACGAACTTTTTTTAATTTTTAATATATTTTTAGGAAACTCTCTCGCAGTCCCCGCCCTTCCACCTCACCTCCCTCCTCTCCCAGCCGCCCTTTTCTCCGTTGCCCTCCCATCCTCGGCTGTCACGGGAATCTAACGGGATGAAAAGGCTAGCCCTCTGACGCGGTGTTTCGGTCCCCTCGGTGCCCCCGCCCCCGCCCCGCCCTGAGTCCTTAACTCACCGGGGCCCAGCTCCTGGGCCGTCTGCATAATTAGGGAGGGCGGGCGGGCGGGCGGGCGGGGCGGGAGGCCCGCGGGGACGCAGTCGGTGGCGGCAGCTCTCCGGGCCCGGCCGGCCCAGCAGAGGCTCCGGTGGCCCAGGAAAATCCGGACCAATTAAGTTGATTCAGACGCATCATCAGTTCCCTTCAGAAACGTTCCTAGTTACCAGCCTTGCCACCATCTGCATACAGAGCATCTTGCATTTGTTACACTTTGTGTCATCTACCAATTTTAAGAACAATAGTAAAACAAAACCACAATATGAATACGTTGATTAGTATGTAATTCCTTCGGAGGGGTATGTACCATTTCATTCTCTTCTGTTTTCCAAAGCTTTGCCCGCATGGTTTATGAGCTTCTTCAAAGAGGACTTGGGCTTCCTACACAATCTATAAGGTACAGAAAAAAAAAAAATCCGATCCCTTTTTAATCAAAGCCTGTGTGTCAGAATTCTGCAGGTGCACTTCTTTAAAGAAGCTCAAAGGGAATAATTTAGAAAAAGTGGCCAATAAGAGATTGAAGCAGCTTTGAGTCTAGTTGCTAACGGATACCTCAACGCGGAATTCCGGGGAAGTGGGGAGCTGCAAAATGAATTTTAGGGGAGAGGAGTAAGGGTTCTGGGAGCCCAATATTTTGACAGTATTGCCTCACCTTTAAAATGGATTTCATTTCTTTGGGCTCGTTGGCGATTGCTGGAAAGCAGCAGCTTTTCGAGTGGTCATGGGGAGGAGGATGGTGCAAACTCCCTGTTTCAGCAACAATTTCTTTCTTACAAGATGCTTTATGAATGAGGCTTTTTTTCTCCTCCCAGACGTGCACTTGGTTTGGCAATAATACTAAAATAATGCAAAGTGAAAGGAGATGTATTTCAGCTTTGAATTTTACCATCTGGATATACTGGGACTATTCCCAGTGGATAAAGTTTCATGAATTTAATATCTCTCACTTCTGGCAGCCTAGCTCCTTTCTTGGGCTTCATCTGAGCATTATCATGAAGTAAGATCCAGAACCCATGCTCCTCAAAGCAGTGGGAACTCCCCAGGGGTAGGACTTGGTGACATAGGTCTCTAAGTTTAGTGTGGGTACAGTCACCTCTTTAAACAAAGTGGACATTAGGACCTCTGCAGCATCCCTTGACAATAAAGATCCAGGGGTCAGTTCTGCAGGATTTATATTTAGAACGCACTGGGATTTTAGGCCTGCAGCCTCATGGGCCTTGGCCCGGGAGAAGGTTGGAGGGCTGGGGTTTAGGAACCTGTTTTGAGCTTTGAGCTGACATTTTTACGGGGGAGGGAGTTAGGGAGCTGGTTTTAGGTCACCAGGAGGGCCCAGGCAATGGTTGATGTCAGATCCCTGCCATCCACCGCCAGCTCCTTTGGGGTCCTCTGGGTGTGCAGGGCTCAGTTATAGATGAGTCGAAGGAGGACAAAGGCCGGGAACTAGACCTTACCGAGAGTGTAGACACTCCGTCTCTCCCCAGCTTAGAAGCCTGCGCCTTTGTCCGAGGGCCTGGCCACTCGCATTAGACGTGTTCTGATTGCCAAAGGCCGGGAGAAACCGCACTGAAAACCATCGTCTCCTTTCCTTGCAGGGCAACGCGCCCCACGCGTGTGACGTGCGAGAGACGCGATGGACGCGCCTTGCTCTTACTGTGCAGGTCCCGAGAGCGCGGGGGCCACTCGCGCCCCGCCGTGTTGAGGACATAGAATCAGCCGCTGGAGGGGCCGGCGGGCCGCGGGGGCCCTTCCCGCTCTCGGTCTCACCCTAAGGCCTAAGGCGACCGAGAAAGCCCGGCTCTCCAGTAGGTAACGGGGCGGCGCCCGGCGGGCTGCAGGCGGTTGGGGTCTCAGCGCCGCCTAAGCCCCTTGGTGCCAGCGGCCGCCCCGGGCGCCTGCTCCCCGAGGGCGAGTGGCCTAGAAATGTCCAGGGAATCGGAAGCTTCCCTCGCCCTTGTCAGGACGCAAACTCTCCAGCCTCGGGCTCCTAAAAGCGGGTGATGGGGTAGGAATTTTGCTGGGATACGCAGGCTCCTTCGCCGCCCTTCGCCCTCCTCCGTGCGTTCCTCCAGTGCCCAGGCGGAGGAACTCCCGCCCCTGGCTTCCTCCCCCGCCGCCTCCCCCCAGAGAACCCACTGCCCCTTCTCCCTCCCTCACTTCTCCTTTCATGTACGACCCCCGACCCCCTGCTTTCGTTAGCCAGGCCCGCTACGTTTATCTGATAATTGAGTTATTAAAAGATTTGGTTTCCTTGGGCCCATAAATCAATAAACAGTGGGATTAACGCAAAGGTTTGCCTTTTAAGTCAAGGGAAACGTTTAAAGCAAGCCCCTTTGAGCCTTGTTTTCAAACTAAACAGGTGAGTTGCAGCTCTTCCCACCCCCGACCCCCTGCACTCTTAAGACACTGTATCCAAGCCACGTGCCCACTCCTAAATCCTCGATTCCAAACCCAAATAGCTAAAGGTAGAAAGGAGGCGTCAGCTTGTGATAGCGCTGCCCTCACATTTTTCACTTTGCAAGTTCCTTTGGAGGTTCTAAAGGCCTCCTGACCATTCTCTCCAACCTTGCCTCCTCCTGCTTGTATCGTGACTCTCGGAAGAGCAGAAAAAGAGACTCCACCATGGAAGTGACCTTTAACTTCTCCCCCAAACTGGGAAGGTAACTTTCTCCCCCCCCCCCACCCAGTTAGCTTGCATTTTCTTTCCTTCACTCTGGCACCACGTCCTTAGCTTTCTCCGCCCCTACATAAAGAACTGAAGAAACTTTCAAAGACGTGGCTTTTTTATTTTCTTTGGCCAAGGAAACCACTTTCTCTCAAGCAATTATTCTCTATCCTATGAAAACTTTGGTTGAATGGAAAGCCCAAAACCCCAAACTTATCTACACACAGTTCCTCCGGTACAAAGCCTTACTTAAAAGGGCAACTTGTTCCTCCTGAGAGTGTTTATAGAGAATTTGTCATCACATCTGATATCCTGTATGTGTAATACATCATGTGAAAAGGAAATAACCTAAAACCATCTGATGTTGTCTCAAGAGCCCAAACAGTGTTTTCCCTCCTGTGCTGATGTATGTTAAATGATCGGGTTTAAAAAGAAAAGAAGAGATACCAAAATTCATTTTGTTTTCTTTTTAAAAAAGTAGAAGCAACACTATTCTTCTTTAAATGCCAAAATCGACTCCTCTGTTGAGTTGGTGTCTGATTCATTAACATTATTTCTGCCACACAATCTAGAAATATCAATCTATTGACTCTTCACGAGAAGAGCTCTGGAGGGTATCCATATTAAGTTTGTATATATTTATTTATGCTTAATTTAATGGGAATGTGTAAATATGGCGAGCAAGTAGTTTGGGATTATTTATCTGTGAATCTATACCTCTGTGAATGGGTGGTAAGAAAAAAAAAAACCCGCTTGACCCTAGGTAGAATCCTATCTGAATTTTTCTGTTCTTTATAGACAAGCTGTTATGGTAATGGGTAGAAATTGGTTTATTGTCCAGTGTTGATCTGATTTACATAAATAAAAAGATTGTTGTGTTTTTGTTGTGTTTTCATCTTCAGTTTCTTGAATAGATATTGTTTAATCGTACACAGAAGTATAGCCAAGAAATTTTTTCTTTTTGTTCCCCCGTCACCGAAACACAGGCAGTGTTTTCGTTACAATAAATAAATTTTGCTTCTCCAAAAAATGGACACTTTTGTTTTCACTAGGAGGTGTTTTCGAGTTTTTTTTTTAAATTCTGAATTGATACTCTTCTCTCCTATTTCTAACCAGATTTGCAATAAAAGCTCATGTTAACTGCATCTCTTGGTTTATTTTGCCCTTAAAAAAAAATGAGGTTGTCAAATTTACTTCCCAGGTAACTAAAAGACTCTGTGTCCCAGGAGCTAAGGGCCTCTGGGTCCAAGTCAAAGTTGCTGCTCCCCTCATGTTGTTGGTGGGATGGCATTCTGGCATGATGTTCTGTGAAGGAGACGGTGAAGAAGAGAGGCCCACAGGATCAGGTCTGGGTTCCTGCACCCCACGTCTTGGGATCTGGATGAGTTAATTGGCTCATTTTAGGACTGAGCCCAACCCTGACCTCCCCAGCAGTGCAAGGCTCTCTATAAAGAAATGAGGCAAAGCCCCCTTGACGAGGGGAGGAAAGAGGCTGTCTCAGGAGGTTGGTTCTTACCTTAGGCTCAGAGGATGCCTAGAGAAGCCAGAGCTTTTCTCATTTGGGTTAATGGGCTGCAGCCCAGCCCTAATGGGCTGCAGTGATCAAACATCTTCTCAATCTGTATTTCATCCGAAGGTTTGGGTGTCTTCCCTGAGGCTAGGAAAGTAAATTTGTCCAAGATGTTACACAGTTTGGACAAGTCACTGTTTCTCTTTGGACCTCAAGGTCTTTATCTGTAAAATGTGGGCCTCCTAAGGTCCTTTCCGACATCAGCATTGCCTAGTTAATTATAAAAAGCAGAAACAGCAATATGTATATCCATCTAAGGATAACTGGCAAAGTTAACTCTTGATAACCCCGGATTATGAGAGTGCTTAGCATATAGCTGGTGCTCAGGTCATTAATAATATGCCTCCCATATCAATTTTCTGTCTTTCAGGTGACTCATTCCCAGTTGGCCTTCCCTATAGGGAAAGACAGAAGGGACAGTGGAACCTTCTTTATGTGATATCTCCCATTTCTTGGCTTCTTAATTTTAAGAAGGTGGGGAGGTATCATGGCTAGAACTATAAATAACTGAATCCAAGAAAAGCACCCCCACCAAAATAAAAGGGAAGTAGAAGGAAGGGAAAAAGAAACAAAATAAAATAAAACAACAACAACAAACCCAGGGGAAGTGCGATTAAGAGAGTGTACGATCCATTTATCTATAAAGAAAATAGGTATATGATTTTGTTTCTGGCTCGGCTATATTACAATGAGTTCCTTCCTTCCTTCCTCTCTCTCCACCCCCCCCCCTTCTTTCTCTTCTCTTCTCTCTCTGGAGAGTGAGGGGTTGATCGCCACTGGGATTACACAGAGGGGCTGGCCTAGTAATTTTCATCCGCTATAGCAAATTTTCCTACAGAAGGGTTAGCTCCAGCTCTCGAGAAACAGACTTGCCATCTATTACCCTATAGCTGCTTTCCAAACCATCTCTCTTTCCCATCCCCATTTGACAAGGATATGAGGCAATCACCTTTACTAGGCAAAACCCAAGGTCCTGAGGGGCCCCAATGTGGGGAAAGAACTGGAGGAAAGGGAAGGAAAGAGGTAGGAAGCCAGAGCCAGCCTTGCCTAACAAAATGGCCCTGGGCTGCTAGGTACAGCTCCTCCGCCCTTTTATTACCGTTTTACCAGGCTGCGGAGGGAGTTACGGAAAGAGCCGGCAGCTGGACCTACTAGACGGTGGACCCTGACCACAGGCCCAGCGCGGGGACCCGGGGTGACCTTGGAGGAAGTGTCTGCCGCTCCTGCCTGCCAGGATGCCCGGCTTGCAGCGTCCCAGAAGCCTGCTTGTTCGCCTGTCCGCTCCTGTTAGTGGCTGATGGGCCCTGATTAAAAATAATGCTAGGAGGAAGACCCGATTTTTTTTTTTTTATGAGGCCACATTCCTTTCCTTCATTTGCAAATAGCTCCATGGGGTCCTTCCCCTGGGAACCCGGGCAGCCTAAGTTTAGAGCCACCAGAGATATACTGGATCGATGGGACGTATGTCTTCTTGGGGGCGCTCACGACTCCCAACTTGCTTCCCATTAATTTATTTATAAGTGAGCCGGCGCTGGCTCTATAAATACAGTCCTATAAAATTGAACTCCTTCCCATAAATCTTCCAAGTTGTTTATTTGCATGTATTCCCTGGCCCTGTAACGAGCGAGCTTCGTTGCAACTTGGGGAAGATCCGGGCCGACCCGTCCCTAGACGGGGTGAGCTCCCCTCTCCCAGCTTCCCCGCAGGAGTCGTGGGCTCCTTGGGAAGGAAGGAACTACGCGGGGGCAGAAAACGGAGGGCAGAAACTCATTTTTCCTTCCTGACTTTGCTTCCTCGTGTCTATCCCAAACTCACGCTCTCCGTATTTCCCATTGATTTATACCGTCATAAACAGCATTCTTGCGACTATAACTTCTCTCATAGCTTGGGGTGAGCTCCTTTTTCACTTCCCTGGCAGCCACTACTTTTAAATCAGGCTTCATAAATAACCCCAGCGATTCCTGAGGACGAGGTCAGTCAGACGTCTCCCCGGGTCCACTTTCTTGGCTTGGGTCCCTCCGTGGCCGCCCCCCCCCCCCCCCCCCGCCCGGTCACAGGTCGGCGCACTCCCACCGCCTTTCCCCCTCGTTCCCAGGACACAGCCGCGGACCGCAAACGCCGACACAGGGCGCCACCGCAGCGACACTCACACCCCGGGCCGTCTGCGTGCGCACGTACCGCGCGTGCGCCGGCCCAGCTCGCGCCGAGCGCACGCACGGGGCGCCGCTGCCCGCGTCTAGGCACGCTCTCCGGGCGGCACGGCAGGGTGTCAACGAGCGCGCACGCGCGGACGCTTACGCACGCACGCGCACGCACGCACGCGCCGCGGCGCCCCGGGCGTAACTCCGGGCGCTGGGACCGCCCAGGGCGCGCTGCGCCCGTCGGGCTTCCTGCTCCGCGCCTTTGGGGTCCAGGCATTTGCAAAAGGCCCCAGCCTGGGCAACACCTTTTCTTTTTCCTTTTCCTTTCTTTCTGTCTTTATTTTTTTTGTAGAGCTGCTTATGCTCAGATTGAGGGAGCGGTTTTGTCTCAAAAATTCAACACGTTCCACGCTGGTCTGAAACTAGCAGGTCAGGCGGCGGTTTTTGGCCCACTTTGTTTGAAACCGTTTGTTTTCTGCCCACCCTACTTCTCTTCGCTTTTCCCGTTCTTTCCGAAGGGCTGCGGCCTTCTGGAGCTGACTCAGGCGAGAGGCTTCCAGACCCAAATAGGGGTCACACCTGCTGCCGGGAGAGGCCTCTGCATAAGAATGCTCTTTAAATTTTTTAAAAAGCAGCATAATAGCCAGTGGACTTAGCAAAGCGTGACTTGCCCAGGCCGCGCGGAGGAGGGCAGCCCTGCAGTCATCTGTGACTCGACCACCAGTTAACGTCCTGGACGTGCCTGTTCGCGGACGTATTAGCAAACGTTTCAAGGATGTGGCTGTCAGATGTCATTAGCCAACGCATTTAACTGGGAGGAGGGCACGGCCAGGGCGACTATGCATAGAGTGTTCTGGGGAGGTCAGAGTCTCCCCTCTGGAACAGTCACGTGCCCCTTCCCGTACAGATGTTTATCAAATGACGGGAGAAGCTGGCCCATGAACAGTGGGGTACAGAGGCGTGGAAGGGGAGCATGCAGGTCTTTCTGGGGGAACTCAGACCCAGATAAGACCCGTGTACTGCGCAGACTGAGGGGGACGATCGGATCGAGTCAACCCAATGAGTTCTAGCGCTCCCCGTGTGAACCCTCCGGTCCTGAAGGCTAGAACCTAGCGTCCGGATGCACAATTAGAAGCTGGAGCTTGGAAATACCTGACTCCCTGGAAGTGGCCGTTCAAGTGGGCAAAGTGAGTGCGACCATAATCCGAGGGTCCAGGGAAATAGGATTTTAGATAGCTTCTACACAGTGGTGGATTTTACTGCTAAACTCTCGACACTGTAAGTTTTGGAAGGGGCGGGCAGGGGTTGTACAGATATGGCTGGGTAAATCCCAGTCAGTACAAAGAAAACAAGTGTAAAACCAAACCAAACCTAAGTTACTCCATTAGCCACCCCCTCCCCACCCCACCCCCCACACAAATGTGCCATCGTTAGCTTGGAGAGATCGAAGTATCAATTTTGGACCAGGTTGACTTTTGTGTATATGCTATTCTCATTGATAAATGATTCTACCAGAAACTAGGTACCAGACCTTTTTAGGGGTTGTGGTTAGAGCTATTTACACACACACAGTATCACAATATGGGAATTCCCCAATGGCAGGACTAAACAAAAAACAGCCGCAGCAAAACAACATTTACTAATGTGAATTTTCTTTTCCATGGGCATCCCATGTGTTAAGGAACAAAGGAAAGGTTTTTAAAATTATTATTACTTTTTTTCATTTTAGGTTTTAGGGCTTTTGCTTTCAAGAGAGAATTCTTTTAGCTAGAGATTTGTAAAGATAGGGAACCACCAATATTTGAGGTGGAAGCACAGCTGACTCTGTGGGTTGTTTCACACACTTTCCCTTTTGCTATTTTTAGGAGGAGGGGTGGGGGGTGAGCCCTACCAGCAAAATGGCCCACGAAGGGATTCATGTACTTTTATGTTCAATCCAAATATTCTTTTCTACTTCCAAGATAAGGGCCATTCAAGACAATGGTGCCCAATAATCTGATCCGGGTCCCTGTGACCTTTACCCTTCCTTTAATTCTCAGTAGTGAACATCTGTGTTTGGTGGCCCATGTCTGAAAGTAATAAAGACAATTAGAGCATTTGATTTTTTTCTTGGGGAAGAGGGGCTTGGGTGCCATTGTGGAGAGGTAAAAACTTTGTGGTAGTGTTTTGTAGGATGAAACTAGGGACCTAACAGCCACTGGGCCTTGCTGCTTTGTAGCCCTTGAGGAGTTGAGTGTATAATGTGCCCTGAAGCTACAGGTGATTTCATATTGCTCCTTTCCTGATTGGTCTGGGGGCAGTTTTTTGGTTTTTTTTTTTTTTTTTACAGTCCTATCATTTGTTACCTCTGCACCAGAAGCAGCAGCTAATATCCTCCTCTTCTCCAGCCTTGTTCTGAGTTTACTTCCAGCTGTGAGGACTGTTAATTAGGGTCCGGGAAACAGTCTCACTCTCCTCCCACTTTTGTGAAGGCACTTCTCTCTCTTCCACCGAAGAACAAACTCAGACCAAACCAAACCCAAGCAGCTTGACAAAACACGAACCACCGCATGTCACTCCATTTATGGAAAAGTATGTCAGCTTCTGCTGTGTAAAACTTCAGAGTCCACCCATCTGGAGGCCACTTGAAAGGGGCTCAAGTTCTGAAAGAATAAGATACTCTAGAGCTAAACCATTTAGAGAAATTTATCTCCAAAACAAATGTTGAGCGAAATATCACATTTTCTCAATATCCCTTGTCCTTCTTGGTATTCTTCTCTGAGTTTCTGATGATCCAAAGCTGGTTTCTTGTAAAGAACATATATCTGATCTTGAGTGAGCAAACCTACTACTAATGCATGTGCAAACGTACATAACAATGTACAACTCTTGGGTGAAGTTAAAGTTGAAAGTGACAGATTATACACACCTGGAATCTCAGTTGCAGTGAAACATTTTTCCTAATGGAGGCCATTTGCAAAAGTCCTATTTTTAATATTCTACAGTTTGTACAGGGGAGTGTGTCTAAGCATCAGAGCGTGAAACCTTAAAAGGAGGGTGGAGTTTTCCTGTCAACTAGACACTGGGTGGCTTCCCTGCATGTCCTGGCTGTAACGTGGACACAGGAACGTGAGCTTGCGGTTGAATCGTTCTGCGTTTAATCTCACGTGTGCACAGGCACACACAGAAGGCTGTTTTCATTCATCGTTGCTCCTTGATGTTAAACATGTGTTGGGAGTTTTGGAACTCAGGCTTCTCCAGATCATATTTGTGACTTTGTTCTCACACATGCAGTTCAGAAACCTACAAGGTGATAACTAGGTTATTCTTCCTCTCTCTCTCTCTTTTTTTTTCCGCTGTTAATAACTCTGTCCTTCCTCCTTTCCTCTCCCCCACTGGTTCCCCCCTCCCCAGCATTCTGTCAAGCAATAGGCTGTAAAATAGTTATCCAGACCAGCAGCCAGGCAAGTGCCGTTTGAGAGTAATTTCTGCCCCAAGCGTTTAGCCCAGGGCAAAGCAAGCGTGCTCTCTAACTGATCAACCTGGATATTTCATTATTCATTAATTTACTGTTTAACCAAATCCCACTCATTATCAGAGGCAACGCTTGGCAGAGCCCAGCGAACAGTAGCAGTTGGTGTCAGGCGTGGAGAATTGGCCCATTTGATCCTGGGCTGTTTTATTATTCAACACCACTGACTGGGAAAAAGGTCCATGAATAATAAAGAGCCAAAGCGTGTTTGAACTGAGAAGCATGACACAGCCTTACAAAACAGCAGTTAGAAAATTAAAGGCAAGGTGGCCCAGACTTTGCATTTTTTATCTTGGCTGTGGGCACAGACATTTATATCCCTACATTGTTTTCAATGATTTTTTTTTTTAAGTCCTGAAGACAGAGGCATTTGTTTCAGTCAGTCTCACCCTTTCAAAACAGACCATTGAAGAACTCAGGAACAAACTCACACAGTAAGAAACAAACATGCCTCCAGATGGGAACTTGAAAACATCATTTCTAACCTCATAATCAGTTAGGTCCTTTGTGGCCCTTCTCAGCTATGGGGAAGATTTGGGTGATTTTAATTCTCCTTTGGACCTGCCATCATTCATACCCCGGGTTGGTTTAATAAGATAATTCATGATGCTGATCAAATGCATGTTAAGTTTCTTTTCTGTCCAATTGGTTCCCTGACAAGTCTTTGGCTCCATAAGCACCTGGCTACAAAAATACACATGGCAAGGGTTTTAGATGTAAAATCTCATTGATATGAGGGAAGGGCCTACGAAATACACAGGTGTGAGGGGAAAAGTTCTTGTTCTCCCAGAGTTTACACAGGCAGTGGTGGTCATGGATTCCTTCCAACTCTGTGGGGTCTGTCAGTGGACAGTTACACTGAATACAATTGACGAATCGACTGGTGGTGGGCCTCAGAGTGTGACTATCTGTAGAGCTGACCTGTCCTGTCATTCCAGTCAAGCATCTTTTTGATTCATTGCTTCCTAGTCCTTGAATAAGTAGGATGAGACAGAAAACAGTAATAATAACAGTGCCTTTGGTAGGCTGCTTTCGATAGCCTACCAGCCCCTTCATTTTATTCTTGCCCAGCCTACCTTATACAGAGAAATAAAGCACATGAGCTGTGGCGTTCATTCAGATGAGCAATAGCTGTGTAGGAGTAAATTTCTGGGGACCAAGAAAGCCCATCTGGGCTGCCTATACTCATGAAAATAATGTAGATATAATCTTCCAGGAAACATGGTCAGGGAACTGCTTTGGTGCTGAGATACTTAGGGACAAATAGAAGGCGCTATCCAAAGGCGGTGGTGCTGAGATCAAACCTCAAATGATTTTTAATGTTGGAATCTGTAAACAAAGGTGGAAAGCACTAGGGGGAGGCTTGACTTTTTCTGACCTCAGGAAATTCTCTTGCTTGCCTTGGACGCATTTGGAAACTACCGTTAATAGGCTGAATTTAAAGCAGGACAGAATGTTAACATGGAAACATGTCTTTTCACATCATCAACCTGACCACTTCATTTTGCAGATGCTTAAAGAATGGCTTTTCCAGCCTTAAAAAAAAAAAATCTGATCCCATAGGACTGAAGTACAGCATTTAAAAAACATCCCTTACAACCGATAAGCTTTTGACATCACAATTTTTCATATTAGTCACAAAGAGAGGGTGAAATTGTTCCTCCAAATTAGTTGGGACTGGAAGGTCGGGGTCATAAGATAAAGAACTCCATCATTTTCCCTCTTAACATGGTGGACCAGGTTGTTCACTTATGATAAATAAAAGTGAGTGTAAGTTAACATACCTAAGTGTGAGCATGTTTGGAACTTGTAACAGATAAAGATAATGCCTTGACTTCTCAGGTCGTGCCAGCCCTCATTAAAGCTGAAACCACACACCTTGAGCCTGACCGCATGTTCAGGACTCCCAAAGTGAAGAGAAGTAGACACTGTTAGTCAGCTCATGCACTTGAGAATCACAAGGACCCTGGTCCCCCTTTTGTTTCAGTCTTGCTCCAGATTGAGATGTTGACTCTTACCCTCCAGGGAGGTATGACTTTAGGACTCTGAAGACTCTCT
Source organism: Camelus bactrianus (assembly GCF_048773025.1). Taxonomy (NCBI): domain Eukaryota; kingdom Metazoa; phylum Chordata; class Mammalia; order Artiodactyla; family Camelidae; genus Camelus; species Camelus bactrianus. The sequence goes on from NC_133558.1 coordinate 33,472,062, forward strand.
GGAGCGCCTTGCAGTCCTTGGGATTTAGAACTTCGGAGGGTCTGGAATGCTCCCTAGAGAAAAGACTCTTGGTTGCAAATTGGGAAGGGGAAGAAATCTTAGCATTTTTCTGGGCTCGATGGGTCGGGGGATAAAGAAACCCAATCTAAATATCACCTCATCTGAGAAACATTCCTTTCCTAACTCCTGTACCTGCTGCTACAATTACTTTTCTTAACGTCCATCCCAGGGTTTTCAGTCCTGGCTGCACATTAAAATCACCTAGAGAGAGTTTAAAAAAATACCGATGTCCAAGCCCCATCCTCTGACTTACTTGATCTAAGACATGGGTATTGCTTCAAAAGATTGTCGGGTGATTCTAACGTACAACTGGGTTTACAAATCAGTGTGTTGTGTTCTAGAGCACTTGAGAACATGGCACTTAGCCCATTGTCCTGCTGTCAAAGTCTCTCTTCGGCCACTTCATGTTATAAACTCTCAAGTGTAAAGACTGTCATAATCAACTTACATAAGGCATGTTAGTTCTTGCGCATTCATTCAACAGATTCTTGTTGAGCAATTACTAAATTGCAGAATCTGATGGAGATACAACAGTAACAAGACAGACCTGGGCTTTTTTTTTTTTTTTAACACCTTCATTGTGGTATGATTCCTGTACAGTAAACTACACATATTTCAGATGTACAATTTGATGAATTTTGGTAGATGTACAGACTTGGGCTTTTTCCTTGTGAAATTTACAGTCTTTTGTCCTTGAAGACAAGTATGTGGATCCTGCCTTTGTGGCTCTATCTAGGGTGAGCTGACAGCTCGCCAAGAGATGCTTAGTACGAGAAAGAATTGTTGAGTGCCTCCTCTGTGCTAGCCATGGTGCTAGGTCCTGGCTACATTAGGGCAGATGAACCAGGCTGTAAGAGCTCTGGTTTGGGCAGAGTTTTATCCATCCTTTGGATTGGCCCATGTGTTTCCTAAACCCTGTGCGTTTGTGAACTTTTCATTTAAACCTTACTTACCTATACAGTGAATCTCAGATTTTTAAAATATAAAAGGTTTCAGCAAATTACTAAAATATCTTATGATTTCAATCCTCAAGAATGCACTCTCGCTGGTAAGTAGAAAGAGTAGCTTCAATTTCCTTTACTCAAGTTTTATCCCAAGCTAGGGATATAGTATAGTTTTCAGGTAGTCATTGAATTTGAAATGTGTATCTGGATATTTTAATACAATATGCCTTATCAACATTTCCTTCTAAATCAAAGATAAGTATCCATTATATAGATAAAATAGTTATAACATTTTGCATTTCGCTTTATGAAGTACTTTCATTAACTTAAATAACATGACTTAATTTGATCCTGGCAACAAATCTGAGATGTAAAGTGGGTACAAAAGCACCTCTCTCAGTTTTACCAGATGAGAAACCTACGCTCAGGTTGAGACCTGAGTTTACCTTCCAGGTAAATGGCAGAGCGGATAAGGTCCCCGCTCTTTCTCTCATTCCATATTGCCACACCTAACGTGAGTGTGTATCCCCACGGACCATAGAAATATGCAAATGCTAAGTTTTGTTACAGTGCCTGAAATGCAAAAACAACAATGCTAGCATATTATTGTGTAATAGCATGGGATATATTTTAACACTTACTAATTTACATCAACTGGAGAAAGATGGGCAGAACTTTGCAAGAAGTTGGAGCTACAGATTATTTTGAAAGGATGAACTTTCACCTCTTTCAAGAGGAAGTGGACCTGTAATAATTGAAGAGACCTCTTAGAAATTTTTAGATTGCTCTGATTAATACACAGGATTGCTTTGTAACTATACTCTGACTTGTGTGTGTAAGTGGGTGCTCGAGAAAACTGAACACAGTGTGTCCTCTTAGACAGTTCCTGTACTCTCCCTGTAATCTGTATTTATACCAGCCATTTGTTCAGCAAGCCTTTTCTCCATTGATATGGTAAAGGAAACTTCTGCTCAGCCAGACCTTTGTCAGGGCAGAAATTCTGATTTAAGTGAGTCTGAATTAATGAGGTTTTACTTTATTTGCAACTTAATAGGTTTTGTGCCATATATCTGCTTTTATATACACTTGTAACTTTATTAATATATATATTTTTATACATTTAAAAATATTCTGCAGCGCTACCGATTTGATTTACCAGTGAACCCGAGACGTTTCAAATTATTTTATAGCTTCTTAGCATAGATTTGCCTTAGTCCATCTGTAGCAGTGGAGGAAAAATTCTGTTTCCTTAAGTCCTTTTATGAAGGTGCCAAAAGGTATAAAAATATGAAGCCATTTAAGAGCCAGGCTCTTTGAAAATACCAAGCACACACAGTGTGCATGCTAAGTTTAATCACACTGATGGATTTACATGTAATGTCTCAATTCCAGGCTCCCTCATTAGTGCAGTCAATCTTGAAGTTCTCCCCGGTGAGTGAAGGGTGAAGGTGACTTCAACACCCAGGAGAGGACGGCTGGCTATTGCCAACACCCAGAAAAGGACAGTGGGAAAAAGCTCTCCCATATGAAGCTATAATCCTAACTGTGGTCAATGTGTTGAAAGCTTTATATTTCCTGACCACAGGATCTTTCTATAAAATGAACAGGGAGAGGGGATATTCCCAGGATTAGCCAGCTGGCTATTTCTATATGCTTATTAAAATTTCTGGAAGAAATGGTGGGGCCTTTAACCCCTTTTAAAATATACCCACTTGAGAAATCTTAAGCTTCTCCCTGCCTGAATTTAATGTCGGAGGACTGGATAAAGTATTTCCAAACTTTACTTTTGACAGTGGCAGCAAGAAATGGGAATATAGAAAATAGTGGTAAAAACAGCAGTAGTAGCAGAAGCAAGGAGAGAATCCAGATGTCACCTTCATAGGAAATCTTTTCCTCTTCTAAGGACCCGCAGGTCAGGCTTTTTAATTTTGGACATAACAGAGTTTCATTCCATCCCATGCGGGGTGCAGGGACAAGTCTTGTCTTTTGGAGGCTGCGTTTGGAGCCTGCTGCCTCTTTGTATTCAGCATCCACATGCTATTCCCTAGCTTGCTGAGCCAGTCCCTGCACAATAGTGGCATTAAAGAAACCAAAGCACAGGCAATGCATTTGACTCTTTGTTTAGGAAAGAAAAAGCAGCTTAACACTAAACATTCATCAGAAGACACTGGATCATCAGGTATCCTGTAGGAGCAGCGTTAGAGTCAGGTCTGCTAATGACCAACCTGAGTGTTTAGTCAGACCTGCCAGACCCAGGGATATTCTGTTTCCTGGCGTTCTTCCTTCTCCTCCTCTTCCTCTTCTGTTTTTTGAGAGAGATTTAATAAGTGAAGCCAAGATGGGCACTCTTTCTGTGTTTCAGCCTCCCTCTTTCTCTTTCTCTCTCTTGCTCTCTCTCTCTCCTCATCGCTCCCTCTCTAGATAGATAGACAGACAGATGACAGACAGACAGACAGATGGTAGATAGACAGACATAAATAGAGATATACACAATGATCTTCATTTCCTTCTTCCTCTTCTGTGAGTAGATCAGTGAGACAACCAAATCTTCATTGTCAGATGTAGGGCTCCCAGGGCAGGCAGAGGGAAAGTCTAGTGTACTTTTCTATCTTGATGTTTCATCACTCCGGTTAAGACACTACATCATTTTCTTCCAATGGGCATTTTCAGAACCAGTGCATAGGTGTGCACTTTAGACTGGGACTTAAGCAAATTCAAAGGAAGATCCTTTTTTGAAAAGTATAATGAAGACAGTGGTTTATTTGCTTAGCTTTTTACAGGTTAGAGGGTGCCTTCACATATTTTGTTTAATTTACCCCCCCCCCCCAAGTTGTCTGGAGCATCATGGACCGCATAGGGTTGATTGAGTCAAGGGAAGCTGGGGAAAGTTAATAGGCTTTGTCCAGTGACAAGCAATGAAGAGATTTTCAGCCAGTTCTCTGGAAGTCTTCTAATTGGCAGTGGACATCCAGCCACACCAGAGTCCTCTAAATTACAACAGAAAATCACACCTATCAATTTAACTATGATAATTTAGGTGAATAATGAAAGAATTAATTAGATGAGTTTTAAGTGTGTGTGTTTACAGTCATCTCTTACCTGGGGAGGGTTGTGTGTCCCAGGTCAAGGGCAGGGGTACAGGGGAAAGAGAGGGCACTGATTTTTGAGAAATATCTCTGCTTTCTGGCATCTAACCATCAGGTCTGTGGCACACAGGAAGACAGAAATGTAGATTAAGTGATTATCCACAGAAAGAAGAAATGAAGGGAATATAAGGACAGAAAGGAAGGCAAGATAGAAAGACAGAAAAAAGAAATAAAGGGAGGAATGGGAGAAGGAATTAGCGAGTGTAATGGTATTAATACCACTGTTCTTTCTCATGGAAAGCCTGATATTTAGGGCCCTAAAATGCTATGTTTAAATTAGAGCCAGTTGGACATTTAATAAGACTCTGAGACAAGAGCAAGCTTCCTCCCCTCTTAATGTCTCTTCTATTTGATTTTTGATACCAGACATCAGCCAAAGCTTTTCAATTCTCTACTACAAATTAAAAAATTTAAAATACAAATATATAGGCAAAACAGTACAGAATATGGATGATTTTTCAATCAATGTATAAAGAATGATTTCAGCTTATTTCCTATTTGGATATAAGGGAAGTTTTTATAATTAAGTATTCTTTATACCTTTGACAATGAGATGGAATTGCCATTGAACTGAAAGATGAATGGAGGAGTCAGTGGAAACTCTTAATATAATCAGTGGAGAAACCTGGCCACCACTGTCTTAATCAGGACCATGTGTCTCCTGTTGTAATACCCTGAGAGGAAGAAAATGCCACTTACATTGTCACTGTGGCCTTGGATATCTTGCAAAAAGCGCATAAGCTGAATCTGATCACAAGGAAACCCGAATCTGGGGTAGTATACATGACAAGTGGCCAGTACTCCTTAAAAGCGCCAAATGTCACAAAAGATAAAGAATGGCCAAGGAACTGCTACACGCTAAAGATGACTAAAGAGACACGCAACTAATGTGATTTATGGTTCTATATTAGAACCTGAATCAAAGACAAATTTGCCAAAAGGATTTATTGAGGAAATTGATAAAATGTAAATGTGGCTGTATATTAGAAAACAGCATTGCATCGATGTTAAGGTTTTGATTTTGACCATTGTACTCTTATAAAAGGTCGTGATGAATGCAACTTATTCTGGGTTCAAGAGAGAAAGAGAGAGGAAGAGAGGGAGGGAGGAAGAGAACAGAAGTGCTGAAATTGTGGGTCTGGGTGAATACGGAAGTTCTTTGTTCTATTCTTGCAATAGTTGTGTACGTTTGATAAAATGTCTACATGAAAAATCTTCACGAAGTGGAGAAAGCACTTTCTTTCTTTTCCTTCTGTTGAAAAGAGGAAAATGGAATTATGCACTGGGGCTGTGTTTCTATAACTGATAGCTTAGCAGCTCTCGCTGGTGAGTTAGAATAACTGGCTTGGCTAGTGTCATATTTCTCTACATTAAATGCAAAAAGCTAGTCAGTTTTGAAGGTTCAGCTTGGTCAGACCTCATGGCTCACATGTTTCTGTATATGAGATAATAGTATGCCCTCAGCAGAGAGATGCAGTGCAAGACATACCCACACAGGACCAGGCATCATTTTAACCTGCCTACCTGGACATAAAGATCTTGGTTTTAAACCTCAATTGGGACATTTTGGTAGAGTTTCTTCTCTTTAAAAATGGTCAAAGTATTTTTAAAATATTTATAAAGATTCTTTATGAAGATACAAAATTAAGAACAATTAAATGCTCATAGGAGAATGAAATAAATGTATTTACTAAATCATTCGCAAATTAAGCTATAGATAAGCCAAACTCTTAAGTAATATTTGGAAATAATCATATTACAGTTCTGCATTGTCTACGGAAGCGGCAGACATGGCTAGAGAAGTCTCAGGCCTGGTTCAGGTCTGGCCTCGTTTTTTTCTGTTATTACCTGGTGTCACACGGATCTACGATCCATCTCCAGTGGCCTGTATAGGCTTGGTCACTTGTGTCAGGGCTAATGTATGAGTTACGGAGAGTTCTTAGTCCCTCAATTGCCACAAAAACATTCAGCATTTGAAGGGCCAACTCCTCGTCTACTGATTTTCATGGCTTTAGCTATTTGCTTCCGATCTCCTACTGTCTGGATTCATGTTAATGCTGGACATATGATTTGCCTCCCGTTTGGTACTTGTTCAGCTATTCTGTAGCTCCCTGGAAATAAATGCCTTTTCTTTGCAATAGTAATGGAGAGGTTTTGAAGATTCTCTTGGATTTTAGGGGTGGGAAATAGAGCAGACTTCAGGCTGAGCACTAGTTAAAAAAAAGTCTCCCCCACTACTCAGAAGTCATTTACTTTATGGTTACTTCCTGTGTTTCGCTATCAATGACCCCCCATGACATCAGCAGCCCTTGGTTAGAAGCTGTTCACCGGCTGCCTTGACAGGCTTTTGCCATTTAACTGTTTCATGCCCGCTTGAATATGTCATATACCCACGCTTCTAAGTGCCCGCAGTGAGTTTTCCCATGACGGAGGTTCTGGATCCAAATCACAATCTTTAAAGACCTGCCTGTTTTTAAAACTGGCAGGTTTGGAATTGAGCTGTAGGAACTGAAAGGTGGCAAATGCACAGAATCCCTGGGGCTCTCCTGAAATTTTTACTGTCAAATTTCCTTCATAACACGAGGCACATCTGGACAGTACAATGACAGTGGCGATTTGGGGGTTGGAAAGGGGAAAGGTGGGATGTTCCTGCCTCTGTATAAACATTCTGATCCCTGCCTTGTTCCCGGAGAACTGAAGGTTGTACAGCTACCCAGGTGATTTCTGCTGTAGCCGAGCTAGCTGTGTGTCAGCATCAGTCAGAACACAGCCATTAGCGGGAACTGTCACCAGTGTGGGGGCAGCAGCGCAGTAAGAGTGATTCTCCCCTCAGCTGCAGCAGTTCCTTGGGGGTCTCTGTAAACACAGCCTCCTATCAGGTTGGCTTACAGATTGTCACAGTGTTTACAGATTGTCCCGAAAATGAGATGTCATGCAAGGGGTTCCTGGGGTGCAGCTCTTGAAATGAATTCAATATGAAAAATTAAAGTGATGTGGGATCTTAGCACAAGTCAAAAAAAAAAAAAACCTATGCAGAATTGTAGATGAAAGGAGTTAGTACTGTAAATTATGTTATCATGGATAGGGGACCTTTATATCAATCATTAGGGCTGGAGGATGAATTTATATATGGGTAATTGATGAGTCACATTAAAAAAAGGCTAATGTAGATAGTAGGTGAGTAGGAAATAATACCTCTGATGTTTGGGCCTGAAGCTGCCCTCGGAGTCACTGTAGCTAACAGTCGGGAAATTATTTTTAACTGTGTGTGTAAGGAAAGGCCGAGTACTTTTTCCTTTAGACATCCCTGAACATCCTAAGTCATTACAGGTGCTAAAGCCATGTAAAGATTTTAAAGCACTACTTACAGATTCCAGAAGAGAAGGCCTGTGTGGTCTGTTTTACTGCAAGCACAGTAAAAATTAGTGGGCCCTATTTATTCATTACTAATCCGGCGGCAGAGATGCATCTTAATTCCTCATGTGCTTTAACTGCTGCTGCTATTATTTGCTGAGAAATTTTCCCTTTTTTTCTCCTGTTAAATCTTCATTCCAGGAGTTGTGTTTATTTGGCACGAAGTTAAAAGGAGAGGATGTTGTTAAGAGAAGGGACCACTTTACTGTTCCTATTAACACAGCATCTCAGTACCTACCGCTACTAAAACCCAAGTGGGTCCATCTCTGAAGTCTGCCATCAAAGGGTAATTTGGAAGCTATTAGAATTCACAGATATAATTTTTCTTTTATCTAAAAATATATGTCGTAGTCAAATGGTTGAAATTTTGTGCAATATTAATTCCTTTTTCTAGGTTTGGGTAATATGTTATTATCTTTAGATGACCAAATATAAAATATTAAAATATTTTCATTTGATTATTATTCTCTGATAGTCATAGAATATTTTAAAGTTTCTGTCCTAGAGGTACAAATGCATTTTAAAAAAAAGAAAAACTTCTATCAATAGAGTTCTGTCTATGCTGACACGTGCAAGTAAGAGCATTTCTCGAGCAGATGACGGTGATGGGCAGCATCTGAATTGTCACAAGATCTCAGGGGCTAAGAAGGATGTAGCTGCCCATGTTTTAAAACTGAAGTGCAGAGCACAAGCAGCAATTTAATGAAACCCAAAGAAATACTAAATAGTACATTCTTTTCCTGAAGAGTGATAATTTAATTCCTGAGGTTTCCTCTTTTTCCTGAAAAACTCAAGTGACTAATAAGATTAAGTTCATTTGAAGCATTTTAAATTTCATATTATATATGCATAACTGAGTGAACATTCCCTCTGTGGAATGAATATTTGTCCCTTGCCCCTCAAATTCATAGACTGAAACTCTGTCCCCATTCCCACTGATATTATAAGCAGATGGGTCTTTGGCAGGTATTGGGATTAGATGAGAATATGAGGGTGGGGCCCTCATGAATGAGATTAGTGCCTTTTTAAGAGTCATGAGAGTCCCCCCGCTGCTGTCTGTCATATGAGGATACAAGGACAATTATCAGTCTGTGATTCAGAAGAGAACTTCACCAGATCCTGACCATGCTGGCACCCAGTCTTGGACTTCCCACGTCCAGAACTAAATTTCTATTGTTTGCAAGCCATACAGTCTTATGACATTTTTGTTACAGCAGGCTGAGCCAAGAACTCCCTGAGAGAACCCTTTTTACTTTTAAACTTGGGGCCCAAATCAATGTTTCCTTCTAATAAGGGCAAGTTTGTACCTTGAACATTGTATCTCACCAGCCCCCACCTAACTCCCTGCTCATGTAAGGGGCTCAGAGAGACCACCACTGGTTACTGGCCTGTTTTTATCTCAACCCAAGTTTCTGATGTGCTCGTCATCTAGAATTGAAAGCTGTACTATTTTCAAGGGTGCCTGAGAGACTCAGGTGAACACTGGTTTGCTGGCTTCCCCTGTCTTGTTGCTGGCATTCTGGAGGTAGGGAGCCATGGCCACTCAGTGAGCCCTGGGCAACTCTAGATAGAGGACTATTGTATGACTTCCTAGGCACTAAAAGCACCCTGAAAAGGTTGAGTGGAAAACCATGCCAATAACACATTTTGGATAATAATTTTTTTTAAAAAAGGAAATGAAACCAACACATTTATATTTTAGTGACAAACAGTCATTTCAGTGGGTATCTGAAAGGACAATGATATGTGATTACTACATATAATTAAGCTTTTGAGAAAAACAAAACAAATTGCTATGTTATCTCTCTAAACTATGAAAATAGTTAAACAGCACATTAGAGATTATTTTTATCAGTGTGAGAACAGTAGGTCGGTGGTCAAGGTACTCGGGCATCAGTGCTGGCTCTGTCACTAAGTAGCCACATGACCTTGTACAGCTCTCCTAACTTCCTTGGGCCTCAGTTTCTTCACCTGTAAAATGAGAGAGCTGGGGTAGACCAGTTGGATTTTGTGGACCTATCTTCTCCATGCCTCACAAAGGTATTTTAAGAAATAATAATCATCTGACCTTCTTTATTTTATTTAATTTTTTAATCCTCCTGTTGAAGTACGTACCCAGGTGACAGCTGGGGACTCTGTTCTGTCAACTTACTAATGAAAATATCACTGAGTTTGTTCAGAAGATCTACAGATATACTAACTGGGCAGCTGCTCCGTTCTTCTCAGGGAGTGAGTCCAAGGGAAATATTTGGAATTGGGTTTGAAATACTTCTTCCTTATTCCTGCCTGGGGCAGGGGTTTATGTAAAAGAATAAAAATTTTCCCTAAGTCAGAAGATTCTCTGGTCTGATCCGCCTCCTGGAGGACTTTATGAGCAGGAGGGAAGGCTGTGACAGTTTTTCATTTTCTACAGGAATGTCAGAGCTTGGAACAATAATGGAGTCTGGAATTGCTCTTCATAAAAGTGTATGAAATTATCAGCAGAATGGAAGGGAAATGCGGCAGGTGAGATCAGAGATATAAAAATAATTTTCCTATTACAAAGTAGTTTTCTTTCTTTAAATGGCACGCAGGGCTAATCCACGCCGATATCCATGCTGGATATTTGTCTGGTAATACAGTTCTTTGCAAATAACTTCATACTGTATTAATACTGTGATAAATTCTCCTCTACCTGGAGCTCTTCCAGATGGCACAACACCCTAATAAGCAAAGTCACTTCTGTCATTGAGGCAAAGACTGTGCACACCCTTCAGAACGCCAGACCCTGGACAAGGCACTCTGTGAAACATGGCGTCCCTAAGGCTAATAAAAGTGACCTTTAAAATCTTGACTAAGTTTGCAACACAAATGGGAATAAGGCAACTAGAGTATCCCAGGACAAGCCAACCACAGTGTCTGCGAGGAACTGGCATTCATGTAACCCCAAGAATGTAAATGGAATAATAATTTTGTTGACTTGAAAGCCACAGAGGATGCCTGGGGTCAATATAAAATGCGGAAAAAAGACACTGTCCTTAAAATTCTATTATAGAAACTTGAAGACTTTGTCAGATTTCCAAGGCTTTCTCTACACAGAAGAAAAAAAAAAACCCATATTCTCTTGAACACATGCATGATATGTTATACATGCAGACATTCTAGGGGTTTATGGATGGTGGTAGAAAGAGTAATTATGGACTGCTGTTCAGTGAAAAGGCAAGAGAAAAGACAGACTTGCATTTTGATGTCACAAATGTGTCAAAGACAAGCTGAGGCATTTTTAGAAAGGGAAGAAGCTGAGCAGGCAGGTGCAGAGCTGCCTCCAAAAAGATTCGCTCAGAGCAGAGAGCCTTCCTGAGCATTCTCTGGAGAGTGGTCTTAGAGTCAGAGAGAATCATTGAAGACCTGGCATGTAAATGTCCTTCCCTACTCAGTCTCTGTCTGGAAATGGTGCTTCTCTTTTCTGAGTTTGCTTTCTCTCTCTTCAAGGGAAGGTATCAGCCCTGGCTATTTATTCCTCGTCAAAGAGTTCCTTTAGATTACAAAATTAAAAGCTGTAATTCTTTAATACAAAATTCTTTGTATTCAGAAGTCATTAAGCCTATTCTAGTCAATTTCTAGGTATTTCAATTCAATTTCAGAAACACCATCTACATTTCTTAAGTGTAGATGTCAATATTGGAACATACAAGAATTACCCTTCTCATTACTAAGCTAGCTACATGTAACACTCTGGCGCCTTGTAGAGAAAACACTTTACCTCTCTAGGAATGAAAACTGTGATGTAAATGAAACGTTTGACAGTCATTTGTCCTGAATTTGACAAAAGGAAAGAAGAAGGACAGCCTTGTGGAGTGAAAAAGACCAGCGAACCTGGAGTGAGACAGGCATGCCAGGCTGTACCACTTACTAATGGTTTGGTCTTAGGGAAAGTGCTTGACATCTAAGCTTCAGCTTTTTTACCTCCAAAATGGTTTTATCGGATTTACTTTATAGGACTATTCTGAACAGTTAAATTAGTAGGCAGTGTAAATCACTTAGCACAATGCCTAGCAAATTACGGAATTCCCATCAGTGCTGGTTTAGCAAATCCTCCCTACTCCAGTCCCTTCCTCCCTCCTGTAAAAACCGGCACTCCCGTGGACAGAGATGTGTCCTAGAAGTTACATCCCTCAGCAGTTGTTGACCCAAGGAGTGTATTAGCAATGCAGCTGTCTTTGGCTCTGAAATGTGGCACACCCGTCTTGGTGGGCAGAGTCCCTAACATCTCCCACCCTTTTTTGTTTCTTATTAGCACCTACCTCTCCTAGTTTTCTTCCTGAGGTCATAGGTCTCTGTCCTGAAATATGTAAATTTATTCAACTCTCGTTGATTATACAGCAAGGTTACTCTTTCCAAGTGGCCTTGAATTAATGGTTCAGAGGGGTAACATAGAACCTAATGCCTGCTGAACTATATCCTTTTTCCTACTTTTTCTGTATTTGAACTGCAATATTACTGTTCCACTCTGTTGTCTAACTCGGTTAAAGCCTTTATTTGTCTCTTATACACTTTTGGTGTTAATAATTATAAATATATGAAACTGCATACAAACTACAACATCTATAGAATTATATTGGTACCATTTAAAGAAAAAGTTATGCACCTAGTTTTCTCCATTTAAACATAAGCCCCTGGGTAGGGGTTTGATTTGATAACAGGTGGGAAGGGTAACACCTCCCTGAGGCTGGGGTCTTCCAAACTAAAGCCACTGACAATGAGACTTTTTCATTTTGGTCAACAGATTGCCTCTAACATAGCTGAAGACTGGAGGCCTTTGATGCAAATCTGGCTGATGTAACTCGATTACGAAGCGCAACAGTTTGAGTACGGTGCCCACGCAGTGCTTGACACGTAAGTGTGATATCTGCTATATGTGGCTTTTTGCTCGATATTTTTAAGAGATAGTGACACTTCTCTAGCCTGGCCATTGAGGCTTCCAACCAGTTGACTAACGGGCCAGCCCCCGGGGACAGCCTGAGGCCATGACTTGCTCCCAAGATGTGTTTGTTGTACCCTAATCTGCTGACACACATTTCCTTATCCTAGGTCCCCCTTAAAGAGGCTGAGAAAGGGCTTGCTTAGGGTCACTTATCTTGGGACGTGAACTCAAGGAAAAGGAGTAGGTGATCGGGAGGTGAGAAATCAAGAAGGGAAAGCTAATCAAGAGGTGCGTTATGGAGCCGGTCATGGTCACAACTGTGTGCAGTCGGGTTGAGAGAAAGGAGCGCATGCTCTCCAGCTCCCGACCCCTTTGGTCCCCAGTTGCTGGTGGAGTGGTTATTGGCTTGGAGTTCCCGGGGCGTGCATGCATGGGAGAGGCTGCCTGCTTCCCGGGCACCCCCCGTGGTGCCTCTGCAGAGGCTCTTTCTGGCCCCTAAGGAAGATCTGGAGGAAACCAAGTGTCCCGAAAGGCATAAGAAGTATCTAGCCTGGAAGTGCACCTTCCCTTCCAGCCAGTTGGACAAGGACCTAGTTTCTTTGGGGAACTGTCTAGTGGTGAGAAACCAGAAGCTTCTGACTTCACTTTACAGTTAAGGTCCTCACGACCTTACCTTCGGTTTCCTTTGGGCGCTGTCCTGGGCTCCTCTGAGAGCAAGGCCTGTGGCAGAAGTTTGGACGGGGGTATTTTGTTTGGGCTCTTTCGTCTCAGGGAGCCAGAGATCAGGAGACGGGGTTGAACTCCAGGATGCAATAGGATGTGTTACTGTTTAGTCACCCAGGGGCGCCTGGGGGCTTTGTCCTGCAGGGACTTTTGAGGTTCCTTATGAAACGTATCTCTTTCATCATCCCCCAGGTTTAGGGAAGTCAAGTGCATCTCCTTAGGCCACAGGGCTGTTAGAGACAAGGACAGATTGTAACCCGGCTTTGGGTGACTCCCGAGCCCGCTTCCTCTTAATGACCAGGCTACAGGGCTCGATTATACTGTATATTTTCCTTAGGATAATCTCCTGCCCATTCAAAACCCACCTGTCTAGCAGATAGGAAGTAAATAAGAGCAAAATTATCGTACACTCTAAGTTATCGGGCATAGATTTGATTTCAGATGGACTCTTGTAAAGATTGTCATGTCCTTATGTCCTGCCAGGGGTAATTCCCAGACGGCTAGACATAATTAGGGTCTCTTGGAAGAAAGCATTACTTGTTACATGCATTGTCGTTGTTTTAGTTTGATTGTTTACATGGAAAACAATTAGAGAATCCAATTTCTAGGAAGGTATGTGTCATTATAAAGACTTAAGAGTATATCAGCTATACACTTTGGATTTTTTTTTTCTGTAATGAGAGTGAATACAGCTGTCAAAATAATATCGTGATTAATCATAATATGCTATTTTTGGGATTGTCTGAGTGTGTCTGTGGCTTCGTTGTTTATGTTGAATTCAAGCTCGATCATCTGTGGATGGTGCTTTTTGATGCTAGTGGGGAAGTTGTTTATCTGTCTCTACAACTGCTTAGGACCCGCCTAACCAAAATTACAAAGGAGCAATGTTTGTCTTTAATGTCTTAAGCTTCTTTTTGGTACTGGTTTTCCCTCTCTCCACACCCTTAGATGCCAAGTACATCTATTCTTTGGCTTTGTTATCTCCATCATGCGTGTAGTTTGGTATGGACTCAGATCAGTGTATTGTTGGTATTTTTGCCCTTTGCCCCTCCATGTCTCACTTCTTACACTCCAACAACCCTGAATTGTGTGTGGTACCCTAAGCCCAGCCTGCTGGCTCTGCCCTTTGCTCAGGAGGCCCCGTGGTAAGGCTCTCCTCCCTCCTCTTTGCATGCTTATCTCACCTCATCTTTTGAGACTCAGCTCAGGGATAATCACATTAGGAAGTTACCCCTGATACATCAAACCCCTGATGCTGCCCTGTATAGATCTCTCTTACCATTGTCGTCACACTGTCTCAGAGCTGTTGTTTTCATAACACAGTGATCATCTTGAGGGCAGCAACTCTGTCTCACTCACATTTGTCAACTCAGCACCGGGTAAACAGTAGACACTTCATATACATTTGCTAAATTGAATTTGAACTAAATTTAATATTTCAGGGGCAGGAGTTCTTTCCCTAGCTCCTAAAATAATATAATAAAAGATGGCTTTTCCTACTTTCCCTGGTGGAATATCAGTGTTTCCATTCTATAACATCTTGCATCCAGGGTTTATAGCTTGGTGAAAAGTTAAGCTTGATCTACATAGTTTCATTTGGTCAAAGTAATTTTACAGAATAAAAGAACGAGGTTAGCATGGATAGCAAATGTGTTTCTGAATTTTAACTGACACAAGAAACCAGTTTTCAAACCAAAGCATATCCTCTGGTTTTGGTCACATTGTGTGCCAATTCTGAGTCATTGCCTAGCTAGCTGGAAGCTTTAGAGTATTTTTAAAATGTCCACGCTCTGCAGATGGTGGGATGTCCACAAAGGCATAACCTTGAACTTCTGTTCCCACTGTTCCTTTCCCTGCCCCTTTCAGTTCCTTCGTTTATCAGATGATTACCATGTATGTAATATGTAATCGCTTATATTTGAATGTTCAAATTTAGAGCTTAGGCAGCCTACATAATTCCAAATTTTAAAGACTGCATAAATACATGCTTCTGGATATTGAGGGAATTTTCAATTCCCATTTCATACATAATCATGTCATGCATTCTAAGAGCACAGTGGTGGGAGAAAAATCACAAATTAAAGTCATTTATATCTAATACCGTGCTTGAGAAAACTTTTATATTAAATGGTAAGCATCAGTTATGGTGATCACGATGACAGCTTGGTAGAATGAACTAAAAAAAGAATGGGAACCTAGACAGATAAAATACGTGTTTTGTTGCATTTTAATTATTTGGAATCCTCTTTAAATAAATATGTAGGTATACATAGTGTTCACCATGTACTTGTACTACCACTGCTTCAGAAGCATTTTTCTCATCTTGTTCTCCACCGTTACTTGAATAGAGACCACTACCAGTCTCTATTCAAAACTTACTCAGTGACTTCATTTCAAAAATTTTTCTTTCCACAAGATTAATAATTTACTGACTTATCCTTATAATTTTTTTTATTACTCTACATTTGTTTATTCAGTTTATCTTGCATGTTTCTCTGTACATATGATACTTGGTCACAATTTTAATATCTTAGGTTTATTCAGTGATATTAACTAGGTACCCAAATGTGAATTTCTGTGTATATGTGTTTGTATGTTACCTACGGTGGAGGTTTAAGAGAAGAGACAGTTCTTTCTGCTTACTGCCTGTATCGATCAGGGTTCAACCAGAGAAGCAGAATTGGTAGGATGGATGTGTGTGTGTGTTTGTACACATGTAAAACAAAGAATTGGCTGATGTGACTATGAGGTGTGGCTTAAGCAAGTTCAAAATCTACAGGGCAGGCAGTCAGAAAGAGAAGATTATGGGCAGGCTGGAACTCCAGGGGCACAGGCCAGAGCTGCTGTCCAGAGACAGAATCAATCTTGTTCTCTCTCTGAATCTTTAGCTCTGTTTTTTAAGGCCTCCCTGCTGATTAACTCAGTCCCCACTAGATTATCCAGCATACTTTTCTTTACTTAAACTCAATTAGAGATGCCAGTCTCTAAATCTGCAAAAACCCCTTTACAGCAACACGTAGATTAACATTTGCTTGAATAACTGGGGGCTGTAGGCTTGCAAAGTTGACACATGAGAAAAGCAACCACACTACACTTACTCTCTGTTTGAGAGGAGGGGAGATTAGGTATTCATCCATGAAGCCGCTGAGCAGGAGGAAAATCCACAGCTACCCGGTGCTGTTGGAATGCAAAGGGTCTGAAAAGTTATTGTTTACTGAAGTTCATCTGGGAAGGCTTCAAGCTAGCCTTGAGCTAGATTTGAGTATGGTATGATAGTTGGTCTAGAAAAGAGGTGTGGAGAACGTTCAGGTTGAGAAGAATGAGCATAGGCAGGTGGGTAGAGGACAAGGGTCAGGGACAGGGATGAGATTAGACTGAGTGGTGGGTGTTGCAGACCCAAAAGTCACTATGAGCTGGGCCGCTAATGCAGAAGAACCAAGGGGGCAGGTGTGCGAGGCCATTCCTAGTGGCGGGACCATGCCAGCCCGAAGAGCCGTGCCTGGTTTATAGTCGCTGAGATGAAAACAAACAGACAAAAATGCAGTTTGAGCCTAACAGAATATACTGGGGGCATCGCTATAGAATGAAAATGCTCCCCCTCCACCTGTATGTGGAGGTGGTGCCTTTGGGAGGTGATCAGGTCATGAGGGTGGAGCCCACACGAATGGGATTAGTGCCCTTATAAAAGAGACCCCAGAGAGCTCCCTCGCCACCTCTATATGAGAGGTTACAGCCGGAAGATGGCCATCTATGAACTGGGAGTTGGGCCCGCACCAGACACTGAGTCTGCCAGTGCTTTCTTTGATCTTGGACCTCCCAGCCTTCAGAACTGTGAGAAATCAATTTCTGTTGTTCATGAGCCGTCCAGTCTATGGTTACAATATTGCGATTTATAAGAAATATGTGTTTTGGTCATTTAGATGACCAAACACATATTTCTTATATATGTAGTAGTTCCCCTTTATGCATGTGGGATACATTCCAAGACTACCAGGGCATAGTTGGAACATATACACGTTTTTTCCCTATACGTACATACCTATGATAAAGTTTAATTCATACATTAGGCACAGCAAGAGACTAACAACAATAACCAGAAATAAAACAGGACACTTATAACAGTTTACTGCAATAAAGATTATGTGAATGTGGTTTCTCTTTCAAAATATCTTGCTGTACACATGTAATGCCTTTTTCATTCTTAACTGAGGACTTACGCACTGTGGCTGTAACTTTGCAGTTTGAGATGTGACAGCAAAACTAGCATGAATTTCTTTTTTCCTTCTTCACAATTTCATGGATAGAAGATTAGTTCCTACCACAGAGCAGTATTCAACTTTTTGTCTTTCCTTATTAAGTGGAGAGCTTTCACCTTTTCACTTAAAGGTGGCACTTGAGGCTTCTCTTTGGCGCATCTGAATCGCCAGCATCACTGCTCTTGCACTTTGGGGCCACTATTCAGTAAAATAAGTTACTTGAACACAAGAGGTGCGGGACAGTGACAGTTGATCCCATAACCAAGAAGGCTACTAAGTGACTAGCGGGTGGAAAGGCTGGACAAAGGCATGACTCACACCCCAGGCTTGGATGGAGTGGGGTAGCGTGAGATCTCATCACACTACTCAGAACGGAGCACAATTTAAAATGTTTTTAATGAATGAATTGTTCATTGCTGGAATTTTCCATTTAATATTTTCGCACCGTGGTTGACTGAGGGTTACGGAAACTGTGGAAAGCAAAACTGGGGGATAAAGGGGGCTACTGTTATTTTGGTCTTCATCCACATTTCCTGGCTCACAGCTCCCAAAACCCTAGGAATTACTTGTGATAAGAGTGATAAAGGTGTCTTTTCTTATGTTAATGGAGCGACTTTTGGAAAGTCCTTAGGTAACCTCAGGATGGGGCTTGTTGCCAGGGGAACCAGCCAGATGATTAGAGAGTTGGAATTTTCTGTTCACTCCCTGACCTCCAGGGAGGGGAGAGAGGCTAGAGGTTGAATCAGTTGCTGATAGCCAATGATGTAATCAACCATGTTTATGCAAGGAAGCCTCTAAACAAACCCAAATGGACTGGGTTCTAGGAGTCCTGGGCTCCAGGTTGGTGAACATGGTAGCCATGTGGGGAAAGTGGCCCAGCTGCAGAGGGCATGGGAGCCCCACGCCCTAGCCCCATACCCTGTCCTGTGCAGCTGCTTCTGAGTCCTATCTTTTTATCATAAACTGGGAATCTAGTCAGTAAAATGAGTTCTGTGAGCTACTCTAATTAATCAAACACAAGGAGCAGGTTGTGGGACCCTCCAGTAGGTAGCCAGTAGTGGGTCAGAAGCCTGATGACAGCTTGGGCCTGAGACTGACATCTAAGGTGTGTGTGTTTTTGGGGTGGGGGCAGGGACGGCAGTGTTGTAGGACTGAGCCCTTAACCTGTGGCGTCTGATGTTATGTTCAGGTAGTATCAGAACTGAGTTGAACTGAGTTGGCTTCTCCAACACCCAGCTGGTGTCTGAGAATTCCTTTTGGTATTGGGGGGACCACTTGTGCTCCACTCCAGGCCTCTGCAGTCCTCCAGGGAGCCCTCTTGGGTAGAGTCTTTCAACATGTGTCAGGTCTTTGAGTTTCAGCAGCATCGGAGACTCAGAGAACAGGAAATCTCATTAGCGCCAACCTCCAAATACATTTAGAGCCTGACCCTTCTTACCACCACTGCTGCTGTCACTTGGGTCCAGGGCACTGCCGTCTTTTACCTGAATTACTGCAGTAGCCTCCTCTGGCTGCTGGCATCTACCTTTGCCCTTTTGGGCTCAGTTTTCAATGCAGCAGTCAGAGTGGCCCTCTTAAAAGGTAAGTCAGATAGTGATCTTTCTCTGTTGTGAGCCCTGTGGGGGCTCTCTTGTTCACAGTAAAAGACAACATTCTTACACTGGTTTGCAAACCAGTACATGACTGGCCTCCTCCCTTTGCCTCTTTGACTTCCTTTCCTACCGCTATGAACCTCCCATCTCCTCATCCTGCCCCAGCCGCCTCCTTGCTGTTTTCATGACAGGCCAGTAGCCTCCTTAGGACCTTTGCAGGAGCTATTTTCTCCACCTGCATGAGCTTCTCTCCCATTACCCATGTGGTTAAACTCTCCCATTCTTCAGGCTTGTTTCTCTCTTCCCCATGAAGACTGCCCTGATCATCCTTTTCAAAACTGCGAACCTACCGACTGGTCACTCCTGTTAGTCTCCAGGCTGCTCTCATTTTCTTTTATTCTTTCCCGACACTCTTACCTGTTTAGTGTATTAGGCATTATTCCTGTTTGTCATGTTTATTTTCATTGTCTTCTTATGAGCTGAAGCTCTGCGAGGGCTGTGCTCTTTGTTTTGTTCACGTGGATCCCGAGTGGTGAATAGTACTTCACAGGAAAGAGAGTGTAGACAAGGTGCAGATACAGATACATATTGAATGAATGATTCCTGATCAGTTAGGTTATCCATTGTCTTCAGCTTTGAGCCTCAGCAGAAATTTCCAAATTCATGGAGAACAGAAAATGTCTCATTTAATATCCTGATACATAGAATTTTTGTCATGTTTTCATAAACCTTGTCTCATTTGGTCCTCATAACAACCCTGTAAAGGTAAAAGGACAGTTGTTCTTTCCCTTGGATGCCCCCCCTTCCTTGTTCTTTGTACTATCTTTCTGCCTCCCGTCCCTTTCATACCCGTGTCTTTTTCTTTCCTCTGCCTGTATTTTTTGAGGGCTCAGTCCCTGCCAGATTCACAGGAGTTTTCAGCAGAGGATGAGATGGGGTTCTAGTGCAGGGAGTCCTGCCGTGGGGGTGCCTGTGAGGTGCATGTCAGCCGACATCAGGGCATCGGGGATGCCTCCCTGGGTGAATGATGTCTAATCTGAGACACGGATCCTAAGGAGGCACTAGCTTAGTGGGCAAGGGGGAGCAGAAAGGGTACAGAGGGCATTTCTGGCAAAGGATAGTAGATAACAAACCAAAAAGTAGAGCATGGTGCTTCCTGGGAACTACAGGGTAGTTCATTGGCTAGAAGAAAAGTGAAGGTGGCTGAGGGAGAGGGACGGAGAAAAATGGGGCAGGACACATACTTCGCAAATAAAGAAATGGGCTCAAAGAGTTGACACTGCTTTCCTGGGGTCTTGTGATAGTACAGCTGGACTGAGGCCTTCTCTGCTGCTTTCCTGTGTCCCTGAGCTCAAGCCAGGCCACACCTCACAGCCTCCTGCCCTCTCTTTCCCGATACCAACAGGAGAGAAAGTCAAACAAAGGGTCCCTTCCTCTACCCAGAGACTCCATGGGAAAGAGCGTGGTCTTAAGTAAGAGCTTTCTGAGGGAATATGCCACAGATAAAGGACATTCAGAGGGGAATATTTTGGCTGTGTGGACATAATCCATATCTTATTATTTATTTATTTATTTTTTGGCCTTCCCTGGCTTTTTATATTACTTAACATTTTTGATCATTGGAGTCTTTTGCTTCTTTGTACATTTAGGAGCTTTGCTTTTTAGGCCTCCACCATAGTGAAAACCATACTCGCTGGGGGAATTCTTGCTTCTAGCTGGGTCCTCACCAGTGGCCTTTAGTGTAGGCAGTTTTGCAGGAGTTGTTCTGGAGTCCGATGGATGCACTGTGGCACCCGGCGATCTTGCAGCATTCCCATTTCTGCTTCTGCAGCATAATATCACTAGTTTGTTAAAAAAAATTGTCCACTGTGTCATATTTTATATGCTGGTCAGATACTTTGTTAGAGGATTAAAATATATGGTAACAACTAATAATGAAACAATGACATGTTCCAAATTGTACTCTGGTCCAAGCTGCTTTTCCGTACTAAGTAAAGAAGTGTTCTAGGCATACAGCAAAATTTTCAGCTGATACAAGAAGCCAGCTCCTTGTCATACAGATGCAGTTTTAGCTGTAGAGTTTGTGTATTGCCGGAAAGTTGACGTTAGCAGTTCTGGAGAGCTGTCATATTTGCAAAAGGCTTTTTGACCACGGACTATCCTGTGATTCATCTTGTGCTGTCTTGTAAGTGAAACTTGGAAGTAGTTTGAGGGAAACTGGAGATGAAAATCAGGAAAAATTGGGTTTTAAGCAGTTTATTTAGATTATTGTAATTTTAAAAATCACAACTCTGCTAGTCATGATCACAAATGTATTAAAATATTTAAAATATTATTAATATTTTAAAATGCATAGGAAGAAATTCTAGAATGAAATATATCAACATGGGTTTATTGATAATTGTATTAGAAACTCAAGTAATAAACCTGGATCATTTTTAAAAGGAGATAACTATTGTTGAGTTTTTAGCAAAATAGACCCAACCTGAAGGGCACTGTCTTGATGCCAATGATCAGATTAGACAGTGTGTGTTACAAAGGGGTTTGATGGTGGTCGATGTTAACCTCTAGGGACAGCTTACCTGGAGTGACCAGGAACTGACAGGTATTGAGTCCTCACTGGCCCGTTATTTCTCAGTGCTTTGTAGCCACTACTTAAGACCAAGTGTTACACCTCTTTTCAGCTGTGTGGCTACTTGGAAATGAATTTCCTGCAAAGTCCAGGGATGAGCAAAGGAATCACGGACTACTCTGTTCTTGCTGAACTGAATAGTGTGTTCCCTTAAAGAACCAGCAACCAGAGATGGAGGAATCATCCATTGACACACTTGTTTCTAATGAAATTAGAAACATTGAAATAAATACCCAAGGAGTTTTTCAACCTTCTAGAATTCCAACCTATTATATTTGAAAAAATAATAGTGTCTGGACATAAGTGTTTGAACATATTTACTGAGTGATTGAATGGCTGTTTTCTTCACCTGCATCTTTAAAAGCTAAATAGTTCTCCCTCGAGTGTGTACAAACTAGAAAGCCCTAATTTCTACCATGAGAGGAAAGAACTGAGTATCTATGCAGGGGACTTTATTGAGCACTTTACATTATTTCATTTAGTCTGTCTTACAACATGTGAGGTAGGTATTTTAACCATATTTTACAAACTAAAGAAAAGTTAAAGCTCAGCATGGTTGAACGTGCAGAGTCCCAGGATGGTGGAATTGGGATTTGGTTTGTTCGCTATGCAGAGATCTTTCAGCTCATGTTGGTCTCTTCTTTTTACTTACTGCAACCACGTGAACTGAGATGATAAATAAAAAGAATAGCTCCTCCGTTTCCTCTTCTTAGAAAATTATCCTCGTGCATTATTCTTCGGTTTCAAAAATCAGTCTGGCAGAAGTTGCTCAAGTACTTATTATAGGTTTGGAGAAAGACTATATGAGACTATTTTGGAGAAACAATAGGGCTTTTCTCAGAATATTCTCTCAAATATTTGAAAAAGAATCGTGAGAAAGCACAGCTCCAGGGCTGATGGCGTCAGGCTCAGGAAATTGGGACGCCTCCAGTTTTCTTTGGAAATGTAGTGCTTCCAGTTTTTACGTTCGTAGTGATATTTAAATCATCTCGTGGAGAGTTAGAAGACAGACTCTGGGGCCGCCCTGTCGGAGTCTGGATGCCAGCCCCTCCTCGTATTGGCTCGTTGACCTTCAGAAAGCTACTCGCCCTCTGTTTCTCAGTCTCCTTCTCTGTAAGATGGGGGTAATCATAGAACCGCGTGGGGTTATTATGAGGATTACATATGTTAAATTTTACAAACTAGTTAGAATAGTATCCAGCACAGAGTAAGCGCTGTATCATATTTGTAATGACATATTTTTTTCTGCTTCTAAAATGAGACTGTTTTTAAAAAGTACCCCTTCAATACAAGCAAACCTCAAAATTCTATTTGTTTTCTCTTCTGGGAATGACAGTCAAATTATGCTTCAAATGAAGACCCCATATGGTATCAACATAAAAGAACTGATATATTTGATTACCTGTATGTCTTATTGTTTTGTTCGCCTGATGAAAATTGGAATGGAGAGAGTTTATTCTTTTGAATTTATTGCTTGACTGTCTCTACTTGCAGAGACACATCAGAGTGACCAGAACCAAGCTTTAATTGTAGTTCAGATTAGGAGGAGGGTGTTTGGCAAGGAGGACAGCGGTTGAATCACAAAAGAGAAAATTGTCTCTGAGGTTTGAACTAGTTACAAATGGTTACAGTTAACATAAGTGGCATGATAATTGCCACCAAAAATATGTTTTAAAAAGTTGAACTTCCAAATGCTAGGCTGTCACCTTTCCTAGATGACTGAACTCCAACTCAGAGGAAAAGTGACCATTGAAAGGACTGAGTTATAACTAACCCTCATTTCCCACACACACACTTATACAGCATTTATCGGAGGTCTGCTGCTGGTGCAGATTTTAACTGACTGTATGCACTTTGAAAATGTGCAGAAAACAGGATTGAGGCAAGGGATGTGGAAACTGCTGAGTTACCTGTGTTCTCTCTTTGGAATCCAAGGTCTTGGACCTTTGGATTCTGTAGTCATCAGGTTATGACATTTAAAGTAATTCTGACCTTTCCCAGTGTCCCACAGAGGGCTAGAGGCCATCCAAATTAAGTGTACACTTACTCGTCTTTAGGAAGAGGTGTTGTTTCTTTGCCAAGGAGTTCGGGGAACCTTCCCAGCATGTGTATGCAGTCAGCATTCAGAGAGAGGAGAGAGGAGCTGATGCGGAACACCTCTGGCCTGGCTTTCCTGCCTGCCAGGGGTGACTGTCTCCATCAGACATAGATATTGGACTATCAATCTGTGCCTTTTGAGTGGCCCACTTTGCACTCTAATGAACAGGTCATTCCTTTAACATGCATTGTGGTCAATAAAACGGCTTTATCTGTCAGAAAGCCAAATATATTGAATGTTTTACTTAGTCATACTGAGGGTCAGATTATTAACTGAATCAGGGGAAATTATGAAAAAATTAAAATTTTTTTTCTGCTATGGACTATTTTGGTTTCTGATTTAAAATTTGAGAGAATAGGGTTTTGATTCTGTTTTCCTCTGCTGAGTCAATATATATTCTTAGAGAAACCACTTAATCTCTTTGGGTTTCAGAGTTTTTATTTTAGAAATGTGGAGTGTATTCTGTTTCTCAGTTATTTACATGTGTTAGAATGACACACGAGATCCTATCTAAAAGTGACCTTTAAGGACTTCGGATAGATGATGGGTTTAAACATTAAAAGAACAAAAAGTTCACCTAATTTATTTAAAAACCCATTTAGAGATTATTGGAGTTGATGTTAATATCAGGGCATCTTCTAGTCCATGCTTCCTCCATCTAGAAATGAGGGAGTTTTGCTCCAGAGGGGCTCGTGCTTGCCCTGGCTCTGTAGCAGAAGCAGAGCTGGAACCCAGGGCTCCTGACACAGCCACACATGGACTCTAATTCTGACCCAGAAAGGGCTCTGCTTAAGTACTTGATTCGCTGTGGAGTCTGGAAGAAAGCCAGTTGCTCTATGATTTTTATCCTTTTTGCTATGAATTATTAGCTCTAATTTTGTACAGGTTGGTGTTATAGGAAAGGGCTGTTGGAAGACAGCAAGATTCATGGGTTTTAGACCTCGTGCTACAATAAAGTGATGCAAGAAGAGGAAGGGACTTAGGGGGCACGTGGTGACAAATGTAACACATCACAATACAAACTTCTACTGGCCCAGCAGCAAAGTGTGAGATGACCAAAGCCTCTGATAGTGTAAGAGGGAGACTGTCTGCGGTGAAGCTTTCTCTGGAGAACAGCTCACCCACTCCCAACTGACTTGCGATACTGAGCTCTAACTGGCTAAGAAAGGAATAAGTGATAATACGTTGTTCTTGGTAAAACAACAGCAAGGGCAGCGTTCTTGTGAGCCAGACAGCAAAGCGGTTTGCACGTTTGGTAACTTCAGTTGGAAAGCTCTCCTAAAAATATTGAATTTTATACTTTTTTTTTTTTTTGCATGCTCTACTTTGCACCCCACGGGCTTGTGTTGTTCCTTGGTTTATCATAGCACGATCACAATGCTTTGTAAAGTGCTGTACTAGCTTCAAGTTCAGTGGCAACAGAGGCCTCTAACTTCATCTGGTGTCAGCACATAGCACATGCCTCATGAGTATTTGCTGAAATAATGAATAACTATGTCACATTTCCTTCACCCCCAGTCCCTAATTTAATAATGGCCAAGAGTAAGCTTAAGGTAGAAAATGGTGATGTATAAGATGAAATGGTATCTGCTTCAGTGAATTAATCAAACAATTGATATTTCTGAGCCACTGATAAGACTCCTGTCAGGCAACTTTCATGTTACCTTTTCTGATAGCATGTTTTGGGGGTTGCCCCTCCATTGACTCCCTCTCCACAATTTATAGGTGCTTTATACCACTCCAGAGCAGACTGAAGCCACTCCTTCAGCTTAATACAGGTTTATGTCTTCCAAGCCTGAGCCACTGAATCATGGCCCAAAATGAAATTTCCTCAAGGTGGGTTTGGTTGATCTCAGGATCTCTGTGATTGTGCAACTGGGAGGGAACGTCATGGGGTGAAGAAAGAGAAGACCAGAGTCACGGGAAGAAATGAAGGTGGCCAGCTTGCGGAAACCAACCGTCATAGGCCTCGGGTGAATCAGGAGGGTGACGTCAGGGGTGGGTTGAGAGACATCTTTGATCTGCAGAAGTCAGGCTATGAACCCAAAGAAATAAAATTAAACACCCAAGACTTAATTTCCCTGAGAGTGTCTAACCCTCCATAATAGCTAACCATTCGAAGAATGAAGTTCTTACAGGCTATGGAAGCGTGGCATTCCTCGTCACCCCCCTGCCCCAAGGAGGAGGCCAATAAACCAAGATCAATGGTTTGGAGCTTTCTTCCATTCTGAAACATAGCAGAATCTTCACAGTAACTTGGATAGAAATTAAACACTAAGAGAGTAGGAGCACTGATAAGCTAAATCATATCAGCTCTGTTATTTTCAGCATTGCACGCACTCACGTCATGCTGTGGAACTGCTTACAAGTCTTCCCAGTGTGTTTTATTTTTACTACCCTGCCCTGCCCCTCCCCTCTTTGGGTTACATAAATACCAAATGGATGAGCTGAATATATATTTTCTAGTCCTTCTCTCTCTCTCTCTCTCTCTTTCTGTAATACTGCAGCTAATGAGGCAAAAGGCAATCCTACCGATCTAAACATGGCTATTTGGCAATTTCTATTTTCAGCCAATTTTGTTATTCTCATACATGTTTATAATTGCTGTTTTTCGGCTATCAAATTAACACAGGTAGAAGGAGAGCTAGTTGGAATCTGCACCTGATGCTAGAGGTCACAGGAAGATTATGTCCTGGGACTGAGAAGCCTTGCAAGATGTTTAAACAGCAGAGCGTTTCTGGTAGAGGTCAAGAACATAAAAGTGAAACCACAAACCCAAAACATTCTGCAATTACTGGCGAAACTGTGCCTTGTCCCATAATGCTGGGGAATAGCTCAAGCAGAGGAGAGAGCTGCTAACATGGCAATAAGGAGTATATATCCCCCCCACCCCAATTCTGTAACAACTGATGGCTTGTGTCCGATTTCTCGTCCTCACAGTTTCCCTTGAAATTTGGTAGGATAGGTACATAAGACAAAGGAGGGAAAATTCTATTCTCTGTCTGAATGGACAGAGATTAGGGGTTATTTTTGGAAGCAAACGGAAAATCTTAGTTCAGAAGCTTAAATGTGGACCGAGGGACTGTGTCCTGTTTCTCCCTGCTGGGTTCATTTAGGATAAATCCCAGGCTGTCCTGCGTTTTAGTTGGAGACTCTCGCAGTGGGGGTGATTGGACTTTCTCTGCCCTAGGCACAACATATGCTACTTCCCATCCCTTTAATAGGCATTAGTTCTGCAGACAGCACTGGTCAAATGTACATTATTCACAACCACTTTAATGCAAATACGCAAGGCTGAGGGAGAAACTATGTCACAAAGAGGCAGTCATCCATTTCTGCTTTATTCCGCTTCCCTTTTTCACAGGCTGTCTCCTGTAGGTTTGATTTTAAAATAAATATAGTATAAAAGCAATAAAAGAATATGTAGCATCTACTGAGAGAACTATAAAATAGCTTCCTAACGATTTCCCAGAAATGCCTTTTGTTAAATACCAGTAACTAGGACCCTATAAATTGTTTTGTTTTTATTGTTCCTTTTTCTTTTCTCTCTCTCTCTCTCCCTTTTTTTTCCTTTTTTTGTGACTACGTCTTTTTAATTAAGTGGAATCCCTGCATGTACTCTGACACTGTCGCATTTGTAAGGAACAGAAGAGGAGTCAAAGCAAAGGGTAGAACTATATTTAATCTGTTAAATGAAAATAAAACACACAATTAGTTTTGTACGGCAAAAATTAGCTTCTGCCTCATTTTCAACCTCTATTTAAAGAACTGTTTGATTTCTCAATAACAAGGCATCTGATCTGTAGCAGAACATTTCTAAGACAGATTTGCAAATGCATATTACACAGGCATGCATTTTAAATCTGAGCAGAGATTATGTGGTGTTTGTCTGTCTAAACCATGAAGATGTAACTTTGCCGGTAGTGAACCTGAGTCTTGTAGAATCATCTGCCAAATATGGGAGAGACTCCTGGATTTCCAGCACTCTATTTCTAAGAAGTTAAACGTTTCTGTTTTGTTTTAGAGTGTACCGGTGCATTTATTTATATACAACTATTTGTCACACAAGACAACTTGACACGCTTAAGCCTTGCTTTACATTAAGCACATGAAAGTTCTTACATGTGCGAAATGAAAAACCGAAATGTAACCATCTGCACATGATATTTTGAGGTACATAAAATTGTGCCAGGGACCCTGAGAAGCCCATATGCGTGAACAGCAATACAGAACTAAAAAAAAATATGCAGAGTAATAGAACATTTGGAAGACATTGTACTTCTTAAAATAATACAATTAAAATGTTAAGCAAATCCCATGTTAGTCTAAGGTACAAGTGTAGCAAACATTTGCCATATGAAGGGAACAATATGCTTTTATTGTGACTCCATTCAGTTAATTTAATGATCTATGTTAATGTGCTTGCATATCACGGAATGCACTTTCCTGTCTTTTCAAAAGCAGTCACTCTAATCTACCTTTACCCTTGCTATCTTATTGCTATGCTTGTGATTCACGTAGAAAGTAGGGAAAATAAAAGCTGAATTAAGTGTCAGGTCACCTATTATTCTTTACTATGTCATTTTAATGTAGTCCTAACCGAAGATAATTACATTAAGAACATAACTTTTTTTTTCTTTCTCCCAAAATTATTTTTTAACTGAGATAGCCAATTACCAATAGATGGAGGAGGTCTCTTTAGCGATTGGTGCCTGGTGATTTACGTGGACACCTATTAATGGTAATGGAAGGTATGTGCATAAATCTCTCAGCTCCAGAAGGATAATGGCCTCCTATTAGTCTCCTATAAAAGGGGCATATGCAAAGTCTGTCTTTATAAATGGCCTAGGTAGTGAATTACTTAAGGAAGATTTACATCATGTCTAATTAAATAGTTTAATGATATTGGTAGCATTTTGTTTACATTGTTATAAACTTAAAAAATGCCAAGTATGTCTTTGATTTTATATACACTGCCAAAGTTAATTCAGGACAATATCATTATTAATTAAATACCTGAATTTTCATAAGCAAATATATTGTGATGGCGAAAATAGATCTCTTGAAAAAGGAATGCAGGAAACTTTTGTTTTGTTTCATTTCCAATTTTTAAAAAACAAGATTACATGCCCAATCTTGGTGAAGGAAACAAAAAAGTTATTTTGGATTGTATTTTATCCATTTGCATTTAAATTTACAGAAGAGTGAAAAAGTACTAGATTTTGAAATAATGAAATGACTTTAAGTCAATACCAGAGGCAGCATTAGAAACAGGATTCTGGAAGACTGAGATGAATAAAGGGAAAAAGGTACGTGTGAAATGTTATTGTGAAGACTCACATAATAGTCCTTGAGTAATTCCCAGCCCTTGGAGAGGCTCAGAGTGGTGCCTGCGCAGTGCTGAAATGAACATTTGTCAAACTGGAGTAAGCGACATGTGTTTCAGCACCAGCTTTCCATGTCCACACACTCGTTTCTTTCTTTCTTTCTTTTTTTTTTTTTTTTTTTTTTGCCATCCTTTTGCTTTTTTAGGCATTTAATCTCACTCTTACCAGAAATAGTTCTTTGGAAAATGCTATTTCAAATCAACCATTTAAGTCTTATTAGGAATTTGTTAATGTGTATCCTATCTCTAGGGACATTTGCATTTTGAACCTCGTCTCTAATAGTTTTCATTTGGAATCTTTTGCCTCCTATTAAAGGACCCAGATGTATAGTCAGAGTCCTTGAAATTGCATTAAGTTGCTACTGCCTAAATTGGTTTTGGCTTATGGCCTGATCTGAACTTTGCTGGAGAGAGGGCAGAATAGGGGAAAAGAAGAGGGTTTGGGAATATTGGAAACAGCCATTTGGGGACTTGCAGTTCTACACTTATGCGATATTGTTGTCTTAGTCTGAATTTAAATGACTTTGATTGCTTCCAGTTCAACAGAAATAAGCCCTTGGGGTCAATATTCAGGGTTAGTTCTGGGCTACCTTTTTTTTTTTTTTTTTTTGGCATTAAGTTGTTCGTAATAATCCTTTCTTATTACTTTAATATCTGTGGGGCATGGAGTGCTGCCAGCATTTTAATTTCTGATATTTGTAATTGTGTTTTCTCTCTTTTCTTCCTGATTAATCTGGCTAGCTATTCATAAAATTTATGATTTTTTTTCCCAAAGAAACAGGTTTTGGGTACAATTTTTCCTATAGTTGTCCTCTTTCTATTTTTCCCCTCTCCTCTTATCTTTATTATTCTTTTCTTCAATTATTTTGGATTTAACTTTTTCTTTTTTAAATTTCTCAAGATCACTAATTTGAGCCCCCTCTTTTCTATTATAAGCATCTTAAAGCTATTAATTTCCCTCTAAGCTCTGCTTTAGCTGCACACTACACAATTTTATATGATGTGTTTTCATTTGCCTTAAAACATTTTCTAATTCTCTTTGTGATTTCTTCTTGGAAATACTGTGTCTTTTTTTTTTTTCTCTCTGAGTACACTTACATTTTCTATTTGTCACTGATGTTCAGCAAGTTGATCATGAGGAGACTTGGTGTAACTTTATGTTTGTTCTGTGTAAGGTTTATTGAAGTTTATAGATCATTATTAGTATTATCATTTTTACTCTTTTCTTCTTCGAGTGCTCTAAGACCATTTGTTATTATCCTTCAGGCACTGATGCTCTGCTGGTGTTTTTCCCTTTTGGTCCCCCTGCTTGCTTGCTAATTTATTTGTTTGTTTGTTTGCTTTTACTCTCTTTGTTTATCTTTGATTTTGGACAGGTTGTCAGGTTTTACATTTTTTCAAGTTCACTGGTTTATATTTCTGCAGTGTTTAAGGAGATGAATAACTCCTTCCAGGAGATGTGTAACCCCTTCCAGTGTACTTTTCCTTTCAGATACTGTCTTTTTCACCTCTTCAGGTGTCATTTGGGTCTTTCCTTAATTTCTTGCATTACTGTCTTCATCATGTTCATAGCTCCCTACCTATTTGAACATATTGAACATATGTGTTGTAACTTTTGCAACATATTTTCTGATAATTCTAATATAGATGTAACCTCTATTTTTTAAAATTGATTTATTCTTTAAGTTGTGGTTCATAGTTTCCTCTGAAACTATTCAGTATTGTCTGCTGAGCCTCAGACAGTAGCTGTCCCCGTCATGGTGGCAATGCCTGTGTTTCTCTCAATTCCTATCAATTTCAGGTGCTGTCATGATAATTTTTACCCAGGGCTTGTGTTCTCAGTCCCTAACCTTTCCCCCAGGAGTATGTTATTTCCTCTGCTTAAAAGTCACAAAAGTAAATCTTAAAGTTAGTTTTTAACTTTTGTTAGGGTGGGTCCAGAGGAGCTTTTACTGTAGAGCTAATTTAACCCTACTGTCAAGATGGTATCCCTCTGATGACTCTACTCAATGGCCCATGGCTTAGAAAGTCTCTTCTCTGTGACAAGTAGACATACTAACTCTTCCCAGCCTTATGAGGGCTCCAAGCATTGCACAGCACACTGTTTTCCAGTGATTCTTTTCCTGGCCTCTCACATGTACATAGATCAATATTCAGCTAAAGACTAAAGAAGGCCCCTGTAGATTTCCAAATTTGGGCTTCTAGCCCCTAGAACTGTAAGAGGATACATTTCTGTTTTCACAAGCCACTAAATTCATGCTAATTTGATACAACAGCCATAGGAAACTAATACAGATTTTATAGTTTTAGCTTTTACATTTAGGACTCATATATTTTGAATTCAATTTTGTATATTGTTTGAGAAAGGGTCTAACTGTATTCTCTTGCATACGGATATCCAGTGTCGCAACACCATTCACTGAAAAGACAGTTTTTTCCCCATGAATTGTTTTCATGGTAGACAATCCATTGTGAATATAAATGTATACTTCTGAACTCTCAATTCTATTCCATTAATCTGTGTTTATCCTTAGGCCAGTACCTATACTTACATAGTACTTATTTGGCTACTATCGCTGTGTAGTATGTTTTGAAATTGGAAACTGTGAGTTTTCTAACTTTGTTCTTCTCTTTAAAGATTGTTTTGATTATTCTGGGTCCCTTGCATTTCCACGTTCATTTTATGATCAAATCATGCAAAAAAGGCACCCAGGATTGAGACAGGGATTGTGTTGAATCTGTAGATGAATTTGGAGAGTGTTGCCATCTTAATATTAAATCTTTCAATCCATGAACATGGAGTAACCTTCCATTTACTTTTAAATTTAAAAAATTTTTAAAGTGTTTTCAAATTTCTTTTAATGAAGTTGTATAATTTTCTGAGTATCAGCCTAACATTCCTTTTCTTAAATTTATTTCTAATTATTTTATTCTTTGTGATGCTCTTATAAATAGAATAGTTCTCTTAATTTAATCTTGAGATTTCTTATTACTAGCGTATAGACATATAATTGATTTTTGTATGTTTATCTTGTGTCTTGCAATCTTTCTGAACTCATTTATTAGTTCTAATATATTTTGGTGGATTCCTTAGGATTTTGTTTATATAAGATCATGTCATTTGCAAACAGTGATAATTTTACTTCTTCTTTTCTATTCTGGGTTCCTTTAATTTCTTTTTCCTATCTGATTACCCTGACTTGAATTTCCAGTACAAGGTTGCATAGAAGTGGTAAGAATAGCCATCCTTGTCTTGCTCCTGATCTCAAGGGAAAAGCATTCACCCTTTCACCATTCAGTATGATTTAAGGTATGGATTTTTCATGTGTGGACTTTCATGTAATTTTTTTTAAACTGATAGGCTTATTTTTTTAGAGTAGTTTTATGTTTGCAGAAAATTTGGGCAGAAATTAGAGAGGTTCCATATATTCTGCCCTCATATATAGTTTTTTCTATCAACATCTTGCATTATTGTAATACATTTGTTACAATTAATGAATCAATGTTGGTATATTATTAATTAAAATCCATAATTTACATCGTACTGTCACAATGTCACATATCCACCATTACAGTATCATAAAGAATAATTTCACTGCCCTTGAAATTCCCTGTGTTCCAACTATTCATCCCTTCCCTCTCCGGAACCCCTGGCAACTACTGATCTTTTAACTGTCTCTGTAGTTCTCCCCTTTTCAGAATGTCATGTACTTGGAATCTTGCAGTATGTGGCCTTTTCAGACTGGCTTCTTTCACTTAGCAATATGCACTTAAATTTCCTCTATGTGTTTTCATATCTTGTTAGCTCATTTTTTATTGCTGAATAATGCTGCATAGTCTGGATGCACCACAGTTTATTTATCCATTCACCTACTAAAGGGCATCTAGTTTGTTTCTAAGCTTTGGCATTTATGAATAAAGCTGTGTGGACATGTTTTCAACAACTTTGGGTAAATATCTAGGAGCATGGATTGCTGGAAACGGTCTTCAAAGTGGCTAGACCATTTTGCATTCCCACCAGCAGTGAATGAGAGTTCAAGTTGTTCTATTTCCTTCTTAGCATTTGGTGTTGCCAGTGTTTCAGATTTTAGCCATTCTAATAGGTGTGTAGTAGTATCCCATCATTGTTTTAATCTGTCACTCCTTGATGACATATAATGTTGCACATTTTTTTCGTAAGCTCCTTTGCCATCCATATATCTTCTTTGGGGAGGTGTCTGCTCCAGGGTTTTCCCCACATTTTATTTGAGTTGTTTTCTTATTATTGAGTTTTAAGATTTCTTTGCATATTTTGGGTACAACTTATTTATCATGTGTGTGTTTTGCAAATATTTTCTCCTAGTCTGTGGCTCATCTTTTCATATAACTTATTTTTTACTTAGCTTTTTGGTTCCTCAGTTTTCTAATATGTAAAGGAGGTGTAATAACAGAATCCCACAGGATTGCTTTGAGGTTTGTATCAACTAGGATTTAGTACTTTAAACAAAAACCACTTTGGGTATTTTAAATAGTAAGATAATTAATATAGGTTAGTTGTGTGCTTATAAAGTTGTTGGAAGGGTTAGCAGGCAAGCAGTAGACTGGACCTCCAGTGGAGCCTCTGAGAGTAAGACTGCTGAACTGGAGCCTGCCAGGAGAGCTGCTGCCTCTGCCACGCTTAGGAAGGTAGGGATTAAAGAGGTCCCAGATGAACCAGGAGTCAGTAACTTGCTGAAATCTAGGATTCAGAGGCCTGCCATTGCCACAGTCACCATCACTACCACTGTAACTGTTTAACTCTGTAACTGCCTGAGCACTGGGAGGCTGAGCCCAGATACTGCTGCTCCAGCTCTTTGTCAATACCTATAGATTGTGGACATTGGCTTTACAAGCTTACTTATTAGAAGAAAACATGCTGAAAGCCAGAGGAATGTGACCTCGATTTTGCTTCTGCTTTCTTCATTTCAGGGGAATACTTCTGATTGGTGGAACCTAATTTGCAAATCTGATATACTTTGTTAGTTGAGAAGAAAATCTGAAACTATGATTTTGAACTTTCTAGCTTTTGTAATAAAGTAATACAACAGAAGAAGCTGGGAAGAAATGCTGAGTACCCATATACCCTATAGCTCAAAATGAAATGAGGGAGCATCCGTGGTGAGAGCCTGCAGCCACGGAGGTGCATGCCGGCACCTAGGGCCAGCACACCTGCAGGTGTCTCTGGCTCCTGCTGCCTGCCCTGACCCCCACCACTAAGTGTGTGTCTGCAGCCGTCTCCTGCCAGCACACAGGCACCTGCCACCACCACAGTGTCTGAGTGTGTGCATGGCGACCGGCTTCTGTTTTTTGGCTTGTTTATCTTATTTTTATTTATTTCTTTTAATGTCAACCTTTTCACTGAAAATGAATCTCCGTAGGATTTCTTAGTTTGGTGACTGAGAAATAGACCTTGTTATTGTTAGTTACTTTCTGGAGCAGATTTGTTTGTTTAACGTAGTGCTTCATTCTGGCTGTCACAGGACAGTCCACAATTGCACTTGAAAGGATGAAGGAAGAAAGGAAGGAAGGAAAAGAGAAAAGGAGAAAAGAAGGAATGAATCACTGTATACAGTTTATCCCATTCATGCCATAATGAAACTTGGCTTTTCTCGGTTATGTCTGATATAAGTAACAGAGCTATGTTCTTGTAGAAATGTCAGATGGTTTTGATAAACTAGGGCTGCAGTTCTGTCCAAGAGCTGCAGTGGAACTTCCAGGAGGGAGAGATACTGAGTGTCTTCTTCATAGTTTGTCTACTGTTTCACTGAGCTTTGGAAGAGGGAGAGTGTTTTATGCTGTTCTCAGCAAGAAGAGCTTTTTGAAGCATAAAAGGGAACAGTGTTTTTCCTTATATGTATATTCATTCCATTTTTATCTTAAAGTTGAAGAGGAAGGATAAAACACACAGGCAAAATTAAATTTTAGTTTATATAGTCAGATGTAGGACCACCTCTGTTTACCTGTGTTGTTTTGTCACTTTGAACCGGTCTTTCACTGCTAAGACGTCTGAGTTGCTCACATCTAAGATGCAGGGATGATATGAAATCTTTGTTAAGGTTAATTATGATACTCATATATGTGAAGTACATTTTGGCAGTTTTATCTTTTCATTCTTGAAATGTATTGAGGACCTGTGGTGTATTTTGAGATGCAGCAGATGCTCGGACTACAAGTTGGAGCTGGAGGAGACAGAGCAGCCAACCAGCACAGTTCTGTATGGAAAGTGCTCTCAGGAAGGTGCACTGAGGAGCTTGGGGGCATGGAAGGACAAGCTTCCTGGAGCAGATGACTATGGCTTCAGAGGATAAGAAGAGCTACCAAGAGGAACAACTGGGGAGGTGTCAGGGGAAGGAGAGGAGGTATCTCTTTAAGGAAAGAGAAGAGTCAGCAGATATTGCTAAGGGTGTATCAAGCCCCACTCCCTTTCCTTCTGGGCACAAGGGAGGAAGCTACTTTTTTTTTTTTTTGCTTCTACATGGGGCTCTGCAACTGTGTTCTCACCAATGGGCCGTGGGCAGAAGTGATTCATACCATTTCCAGGGTCATCCTGTAGAGACTGCCCATGTGATCTTCCAGGCACCCTCTTTCACCCTCTCT
Source organism: Camelus bactrianus (assembly GCF_048773025.1). NCBI lineage: Eukaryota > Metazoa > Chordata > Mammalia > Artiodactyla > Camelidae > Camelus > Camelus bactrianus. The sequence goes on from NC_133558.1 coordinate 33,507,831, forward strand.
CACTCATGTCTTTTGTGGGCTAAGTGTCAATGATCTGACTCAAAATTCTGAGGCCTCAGATCAGTGGCTCTCAGTTTTAGCTCCTGGGTGATTCAAACATGCAGCCAACATTGAAAACCATGCCCTTGGAGCGGCCTCCCTAAAGGACTCGTAGAGAATCAAGTCCTATAGAAAAATGACTTCTGTGATTATTTTCTCAATTCTTGCAAGACTGGTACTTAGCTGGCATCATGATAGGTTTGCAGGAGATGGTTAATTCATCATGTGCAATGAATGCCTAAGGGTGTTAGGGCTTATGTCTTCCTTGGACCCCTTATGAGGAGGGCTGCCTGAGAGGATATTGGAGCTACTGGCTTGAAAGAACTTGGGTTCCTGAGTAACTGAGTGGAGGGAACAGAGAACCACTGCTGACCTGCAGTGGATGTGACTTCAGAGAGAAATAAACCCTAATGTGCTAGGTGATCAAAATGTCGTGGTTATTTGTTACATCAGTCAATCTATACAACTAATACAAAATCGCATGTGCAAATATATTGTGGCTGTAGAAAGCACAAGGAATTGAGGAATAATTTATTCCAGCTGGAATAACGATTACATTTTAGTTGAGGGTTTTTTGTTTCTGCTTTTTTCAAAAACATACTTCACATTTCCTCTTGTATTTTATAAAATATCAGTTTAACCTTTTAGTGTAAGAATACATATGTCTTAAGAGGATCTTTGGTATTATGCATGCAAGTTTACAAGCAGTATGGTCAAGGGAGGAGAGGGTCAGGTTGATGCAGAGGCTGGACAGCTAGGCAGTAGCTGAAGAGCATTCTCAAGGGCCTTGTATGATTTTTTCAGGCGATTATCAGTTTTATCCTGAAAGTAATGGGATTCCATTTATTCTGGGACTTCTCATTGGATAGCAATGACAGTTTCCAAACTTTTTTGAATACTGCTTCCAACTCAGTCTATAAACAAAGTGAAACTAAGGCCCTGATGTGATTGGAACTCTGAAAAGGGTGACCCCATTGCAGTTTTTTGCTGTGTAATGACAAAACCTGGATGAATGAACCCCGGAGAAGGCCGCCCTCACTCCCCGGATATCAGGTTAAATTTGCTGCTCGTTTGAGCTGACTTGTAGATGTTCAGAGAAGGAACCCAAGATGCCACTGCTTAAACTAACATGGTTTTGTATTTCCTTTTCTATGTTGCCACACAATTAATGCATCAGCTTACTGAACCAAGCAGAGCAAGGAAACAATACAATTAGGAAGAGTAAGCCTAGGGCAACGACTGCTACCCCTGCTGCATGTAGATACCTCGGCGCCGGCGTCTGAAGTGGAGTCCTGCGTAAGCACCCTCCCCGGGCGCTCATTCAGCTGGGGTGTTAGTGCAAAGGCAAGCAATCAGGAAGGATGCCGACCTTCGCCTTCACCTCACGGTGCCATGGGCCTTGATGGAACCCCGTGTGCCCGATTTTGCTTGGCTTTTGTTTTTAGTGGTCGATTGATTTCTGATGTCTGAAAAGTGGCAATGACAATATAAATCTCTGGACATACACACGGTTTCTCAAGCTTATATTGTTCTTTTGGGTTGAAAGATAGGAAAGAAAAAAAAAGAAAACACGTCAGGAAATGCTAGAGTGCTGCCTTCTAGGAAACTTGAAGACTGTCCAGGAGGAAACCGAGAGATTTGGGTCCACATCTTTCTGGGTGTTTGTCTGAGTCATATTTTCCAATCTATTACGAGAAATCTGAATAGGGCAGTCATTTTGAGGATGGCTTTGACCTTTACCAAGAAGAAGGAGCCTATTACGTTCAGCACTGTCTCGTCCACAGACAGTCATTGTGCTGACTGGGCCTGCTTTCCTTGAGAAAGCTTCTTTTTTCTTCTTTCTTGCTGCTCACGGCCTTGTCAGGGATGATTCTTCTAAAGCAGGAGGACTCCTGCGTGAAGACCCACAGAGGCTTCATTTCTCAGGAATAGGACGGATGAAGGGAAGACTCACCACCTGCCACGTTTGGTTACTCTGAGCTCACACCGCCCTTGCCAGGATCTGTCTGTGAAGGGACCTGTGTGCCATGGAGAAGTCCCTGAACAGCCCTATCTCTATTTCCACCTGTCTCTTGGCTCCCAGAAGTGTTTATAAAATTGATGAGGTCATATACTTGAAACTCATCCCCTATCTCTCCTAGAGAGAAGTGTGGGATTTTTAACTTCCCAGTCATTCTAAAGGGATTAGCAGTTAAAAAGGTCATTTTAAACTGGCTCCTAGGGAAATTCTCCAGTAAAATACAGATCTTGCCTATGGAACAGTCCCTCCACAGGTAAAATTTCTCTTGGGGCTCAGTAGGAAAACCAGAGGTGTTCAAAGATTAAACTCATCTCCAAAGAGAAGCTCCTCCAAGAAAAATATATGCAGCATAGTGAAGTGATTCCAGGCATGGATTTTGGAGCCAAGCAGTGTGGATTCAAAGCTCAGGTCTGCCACTTAGTAGCCACGTGAGCCTGGGTAAGTCCTCTAATGCTTCTGTGTCTCAGTTTTCTAATCTGTCAATTGGAGCCAATAGCAGAATCTTCATCTTAGAGTTGTCTTAAAGATTAATTTAAATGGTAGTACTTGTAAAATGCTTGTAACTATGCCTGGTACGTATTAACTGATTAGTATTGTTTAATAAAATAACTACATTTTGTTGATTATTCTTCTTATCCCACCTCTCTTAGGAGAAATACTATGTTTGCTTGTGGTTTTATTTATTTTTTTTATTTTGAATGGAACCAACATCTCACCTACCCTTCATGTCTTCAGTGAAATAAACATCCTGTGTTAAAAGGGATGTATGAGTTTTCTTAACCTCATTGAGTGTTTCAGGCTCTCAGTTTATCTGCCAATATAGGAAATTCCAGAGAGATTCCTTAAACTTCCTGGAGAGGAAAAACAATCTTTATCTGAATCTATATCTATGTTGTTGTCTGTGTTTATCTCTATTGATGTTCTGTTTTGGAAAACAAATGCCATTGGAAGCAAGGTCTTTACGTATGTTTAGAGTGATTTCTTCCTTTTCCCATGGACTGTTCTGGATATTCTAAAGCTAATCATGATTATCAGTTTCCTGGGTTATTAACACACCTTCTTACCTGTTTGTTTCCTTCTTGATGACTCTAAATTTTCAGGTCCATTTATAAAATGTCTCAAATGTAAAATCAAATGCCTCTTTTCATGTATTAAGAGGATTTATATCATGTTCTCTTAAGAAAAATTTGCTTCTGCTTGAAGTGATTGGTCTCTGGATGAGCACTCCTGAAATATTTGATCAAGGGGAAAGGGTGTAGCTCAAGGGGTAGAGGGTGTAGCTCAAGTGGTAGAGCGCATGCTTAGCATGCACGAGGTCCTGGGTTCAATCCCCAGTACCTCCTCTAAAAATAAGTAAGTAAATAAACAAATCTAATTATCTCCCCCACCTAAAAGAAATAAAAAAAAAAAATCTGAGCAGCAGGGCTTCCAGAGATCATATGGACCAAAAGTAGAAATGTAAGGACAGAACTGAGAGAGAAAAATGGAGGAGAACTTACATTAGCATGGTTATGGTAACTTTTAGTTCTGCAAACATGTAAATATTGAACAGCATACCAGTGCCTTACTAGGCATATAGTTTGCCTTCCCTGAGCAAATAAATCCATTACTTTTTCTATCTACTCAATCTCCTTGCCTTTAGACTGGAGTGTACCTCATATGGAACAGATGAATGTTAAGTTTTTGTTGTCGCCGTTCTTGACGTGTGTTTAATTTCCAACCACACGATGGTTATGGGACGTATGGTGATCTTCTCTGTCTGCCACTCCTGTAAACAGAATCACAAAGTTGTGTTGCAGCAAGCTGCAAACAGTTGGTTTGTGCAAGGCATTTTTATTTATTGTATTATTGGCCTGAACATGTGAAGTTTTGACCTTTCCAGGATCCTTTCCAGGAATGAGATTTCTATATAATTTAAAAAAGAATTCTTTGACTATAAAACTTTAAATCATGATGAGACTTTTTTTTTTTTTGGTAGCCAAAGACACATGGCTGGAGGAAGAATCCATAAAGTCTGTTTTATTTTTTCAACTCAAATGAGAAGGACTGAATTATCAAGCATGAAATTGCCATCTGTGCTTCCTCTCCCTGCCCCCCCCATTTTAAATACTTTTTTAGCAGACCAGGTGAAATCAAAAATTTGTTTTAGAAAGAATGATGTCATTGTACAACCGAATGTACGTCTTCACGAAACTACTTGGGGCAACAGCTTGTCACTATAAAAATATGAATGAGATCAATTTTTCTCTTTCCCTTCACGTCTCTGGACTCTCAGCCTCATACTAATAATAAAGGCTACTGGTTTTGTAAGCATTTGGCATATGCCAAGCACAGTGCTGAGTGTTTTATGTTCATTATTTCTCTTTTAGTCCCTTTAAGAACCTCTTTAGGTGGATATAATAGTGTAATTATTCCCACTTCATAGTTGAGGGCACTGGAACTTGGAGAGGTTAAATAACTCGCCAAATACCGGGCAGTTGGGGTCAGTTTGGAGTGCTGTCTCATCTCATTAGACTGCCCTTTAGCAGAAGAATATATGCTGACCTTTCTCACACTCACTCCTTTGTGTGTGATGCTTCTCTGCCTCTAGTGCTCTCCCTCAACTTCTGCCCACGGAAAACCAACACATCCTTCAAAGCCCAGCTGAAAGCTGTCTCTTCTCTGTGAACTTCTGTCGGCCTCGTCACAATTAAACATTCCCTCTCCAGTGCTCCTTCCAATGAAACTTGTATATATTTAAAGTTTAAATGTATTAAACCCTTTACGGCATTCACAAACCGAATCTGAGAGCATAATTATCAGTGTACGTATGTCCCCTCTCCACAAGGGTGTTAGGCACTGGAAGAGAAGGACTGACTGTTCTTTGCTGCAAATTCCTTGAGGAATTTATATCTATATAATTATTTATATTTATTTATATCTCATCCTGTTTTAGAGAGGACTCAAAAAGGACTCAAGAGTAAAGAAAACCTAATTAGAACTTAAGAGAGAAACAAGGGTAGGGATATAAAATGGAACCAGATAATAGGGGTTTAAAAATACTTACCATATGATCTACATATAAGTTTATTTTTAAAATAAGCTTTCTAGCAGTTCACATATTCTTTTTTGTATTTGTAATGCTAGGGCCAGAGGCAAAGTTATAGGAGGGTCAGTAAATACTTACCTGCATGCCAGATGTGAGGGGATAATGGGGAAAAGAATATTTGAAGTCAGACCACTTTTTAAAAGGCAGCATTAATGAGACATAACTGACATACAGTAAACTGCACATATTCAAGTTGTACGATTCAATACATTTTGACACACGGGGATACGCATGAAACCATTGCCAAAAACGAGATAAGGAAAATAGTCATCACTCCTGAAAGTTTCCGTGTGTTCCTCTATAATTCCTCTCTCACCTTCTCTGCTCCCTCCTACCGAGGCAACCATATTTCTCTCACTGTTGGTTAGTTTGCATTCCTAAAAAAGTTATATAAATGGAGTCATGCTTGTTTTTGTCTGGCTGTTTTCCACTCAGCATAATTATTTTGAGAGCCACCTGTATAGCGGCGTGTACCAGTATTGTTCATTATTTTTTACTGCTGAGAAGTAGTCCCTTGTTTGGATATGACAGTTTGTTTATCCACTTACCTGTTCACGGGTATTTGGTTGTTTCAGGTTTGGAGTATTACAAACAAAGTTGCTACCTTGTACAAGTGTTTGTATGGGCATTGGATTTCATTTCTCTTGGATAAACTCTTAAGAGTAAAATAGCTGAATCATAGAGCAGGTGTATGTATAACTTTTTATCTTACGTTTTTATTTTTATTTATGTTAAATCTTTTACTTATCTTAAACTTAACAAGGAATTTTTACAAACTTTTGCCACTCTAATAGATGTGTAACATTCCTCATTATGGTGTATTTCCCTAATGACTAATGACATCGAGCATCTTTGGTGAAGTGTCTATTCATATTTTTTGTCCATAACTTCCATGCTTTTATTGGATTTTAAAAAATTACTGAGTTTTGAGAGTTGTTTATATATTCCAGATACAAATCCTTTAACGATATGTGATTTGCAGATACGTATCACAGTCTATAGCTTTTCATAATCATATGTCTTGAAAGTCATTCTTTTCATTCCCTTTGTAGTGTCTTTCACAGACACTGCTGAAAATTTTAACTTTAATGAAGTTCAGTTTGCCAATTTGTTCTTTCATGGATTGTGCTTTTAGTGTTGTAGCTAAGAAATGTTTTGCCTAACCAAGGTTGTAAGAGTGTTTTGTGTTTTTCTTCTAGAAATTTGTAATTTTAGGTTTTGCGTTTAGGTCTATGATCCATTTGGAGGTAATTCTTATATGTGGTGTGAGGTATGGACTGAAATTTTTTTATATGGCTGTCCGGGTGTTCTAGCATCATTATTTGTAAAGACATTAATATTTCCACAGAATTGCATTTGCATTTTTGTTAAAATCAGTTGTCCATATCTGTGTGTATCTATTTTTGAACTCTTTATTGTGTTCCATTGATTAAATTATTTCTTTATGCCAATACCACAGTATTTTTATTGCTGTGGACTTATAATGAGCCTTGAAATCAGGTAGTCCTTTAAATTTGTTCTTTTTCAAAGGTGTTTTGGGTATTATAGGTCCTTTTTATTTCTATGTGAGTTTAGAACCAGTTTGTCACTTTTTACAAAAAAAAAAAAACTACTGGGATTTTGAATGGAATTCATTATATTTGTAAATCACTTTGGGAAGAAATGATATCTTAGCAATATTAAGTCATTTGATGCATGAATATGGTGTATATCTCCATTTGTTTAGACCTTCTCTTTGCAGTTTAAAAAAATGTTTTCATTTCATTTTACACGACTTCCACATGTTTTGTCAGATTTATCCCTCCTTATTTCATTGTTTTTGATGCAAATGATATTATTTTAAAATTTCAATTTATGATTGCTTTGATATTCAGTGTTTTGTAAACTTTGTTTTATATATGTTGAAAATCTTATTTGATGTAGTTTGATTGTTTCAGGCAGGAGAGTAACTCCTTTCCGCAGTGCTCCATAGAGGCTGTAAATGGACGTCTGGCCACAATTGTTTTGAGATCCTGGCTCAGTCACTGAGTTGTCGTGAGACTTTAGATATGTTTCTTTAGCTCTTTGAACATAGGTTCGTTTATTTTTAAAATCAGTACAACTAGCAAAACATTAGAAGCCTCTTAATAGAATTAAATGAGGTAATAGTTAAGTTGTGTCCGGCATGGTGATGGGTATATATTTAATGTATATTTTTTCTTCTCCTTTCTCACTCCCCTTTGCTCATGATTATATATAAAAATATTTATTCAATTGTATTAAATTACTCCTGTGCCTCCAAATTCATTTATTCTGTTCTCAAAATATGAAGATTAGAGGATGACCACATTGCTGAAAACTGCCCAGACTTCTTTCTCTTCTAGGTGTCCGGGACAAATGAATCCTTTGGTTCTATTACTAAGATCATCTAACTTTTCTGGGGAATTGTTCCATCTCACTGTTAAAGTGAAGGGAATAGAAACACACGTGGGCCTCACTGAACAGTGGGGTTTTTGACATCTAACACCTGCCTTCCTGTGCTAAATGACAGCTTACAAGTGTTTCAAGATGATTTCATTACACATGCTTGAATATCATGTGGCAGAACTGAAGTTATCCAGAAATCTCAGGTTCTATTAATCGATAAGATTTCAGCTGAATTCTCACTGCATTTATCTTTAGGGAGAGACATGTAGACAGAACAACAGTATTTTAACATGTTACTTGCACCTGCCGTGTGGTGCTTGCTCTGATAAATACACATCTAGATGAAGTTAATTTTTAAAAGTACACAAGATTTTATGAGTTCTTTACTTAACAACATGACCCAGGGAAAGTAGTACATATGGCTAAAATTTGAGTTTTAGCCATCAACTAAGGAAACTTGTTCTGAGATGGCCCTAACAGCCATTGCATCCATTTCTGAGCGGCCTTAATAGTCCATTTTAGAAAGAATAATTGAATCCGTTACCTTCGCTTCCTCCAATTCATCCTGCATAACTTTATCAAATGAATCTTCCTTAATCACTGCTTTCACACTGGCATTCCTCTTCTCAAAAAGCGTTTAGGAGATCTGCGTTCTTACTGGCCTGCAAGGGAACTCATCTGCCTTTCTTTAAAGACTCTGTACACATAGGCTGCATCTTCCATGTAAAAAGCTACTTCCACCTGCACCCTCGTGCGGGGCCTCCAGCTGCGCCAGGACTTTCTCCTTCCGCTCCCCTAACCTGCCCCACTCCTCTCTCAGGATCTGCCCGTGTGTTCTTTCCCCTGCTCCTGCTCCGACAGTGCACCTCTCCCTCGTCACCTCAGGTGGGTCGCCTGTACCTCCTTAACACCACTTCTGTGGCTCCAGCCCTCTCTGAGCTCTCTTTTCTCTGTTCATCGGAGGATGTGTAATTAAAGAATTATATGAAACCAAAGCTATAATGTCGTGTTGGGATCGTTCAGCCTAAACTGTTATTTTTGAGTAGGAGAAAGTGGGGAGAAACCCAGGAGGTCTGTAGCTGGTTTAAGCTCGCCCGAGGAACTAGGACTGGAGACTGAGCTAGAAGTCAGACTTCCTGTATCTTTGGTCACTGTACTTTAAAAACTGGGCACAGAATTTTATTAATTTGTTCATTCATCCCACAGATACAGACTGTGCACCTTTTTTTTGACCTAATCTTTTAATCCACACAAAACCCCTGAGAGGTAGATACTATAATCATGCCCATTTTACAGACTGGCATCAATCCATGGCATCAGAGGTTAATGGCAGAGTTGGAATCCAGACCCCAGTATTGGCCCCAGGACCTGAGTGTTTAATCATCGCGTGATGCTGCCTCTCTTTGCTGCTGGTTCCCGTCTAGTTCTCACATACTTGAAGGATAGGGCCATGTCGCATACTCTAGATTTGCTCTCCTAATGCTCTGGAGAATCAGCTTAACTCTTGTCTCGATTCTTCACCTGAATTCATTTTAAAAGCTACATAATGGTTTACAACTTTTTGTTCTGAGAAGAAAAGAAAAACACATTTTGTATCTCTCCCTTTTAATTTATTCTAGACTAGTTATTTAGATGTCATGTTTACTATTAGCATTACTGTTTAGAAATATTTACCTCCTTCCCAGTTATTGTTAAATTTCCATTTATTAGAAGTAAAAATAGAACATTTTTTATCCCTGATGGAAATGAAAAACGGTGGCTAGCGATGTTTTCTAGCCCAACACCTGCGCTTGTTATCAGGATTTAGCTGAACTCACTGGAACAGATACAATGTCTAACTTCAGCTGTGACTACAGAATGCCAGCTTGCAGATCATTTGCTGAAAAAACTGCAAATGATTTGATTTTTCTTATAAAGAGTAAAACATATTGTGAAGGGAAGCTGCTAGATTTTTATGCATGTCATCTGATCAACTGGATCTGGGACTGCAGAATGCAGATGTACCCTTGGGTTTCAATACATACACTCTCTCTCTCACTCTCTCTCTCCCTCTTTTTTTTTAATCTAGTTGAATATTTTTGCTTATGTTGCTTGGGCAAAGATCACCACCAAAATATGAATCATCGTTACGGAATCTAAATGACGCCCAATTAGGATGGAGCCATGAAAGGTAAATGAGACTATTGACGAGAGAAACTCAGCAAGCTTGGTGGGCAGTGTAGGAAGAGACCTTAATCAGTGTGTTGGATCTATTTAATCATAATCAGGGATGGTGATTGACTTGGATGCAGCCTACTAAGTACTTGGCACAGATCTGGAAAACATAATGCGGAACAAAGACAGACTGTAAGTTTCTTCGAGGGCCCTAGACTAGGGATCACATTTCTTCTTTGACAAAACCACATATCAGTCTGATGTCTTTTCTCTTGGGCTACCTGAACACACCTCTCTCATTGCGGAAAGGAATGCATGTAGATAGCTGTCATGTCCGATCATGACCTTTTCTGTGCCATCTAGACGGGTTGCAGAGGTCGTGCGTAGTGGTTTTATTGGATTCGAGTTGATCATTGGAGACTAACGTGCTCTGACAGCCAGAGCGCCAACACTGGCTGTGCTGTGGCTGGGTCAGCTGAACTTCGACACATCCAGGCAGTCTGGGTGGTTGGGTCTGATAAAAAAAATGAGTTACCCAACACCCTTTGGGTCTGAGGGTGTGGTGACCAGTGACATACTGGGGCACATCCTGAGTGTCCCATGTAGTGAATCTCATTCTGTAATAATGGCACCATGGGCAGATCCGTTTGGCTCTTCTGTTAAATGTCTTTGACTTGCTTTAGATGAGTAAGCACTTTGACTCCTAAACTGTTTGCTCTGACTCTGCTGCTGCTGCTGCTGCTTATTTTTGAGAGTTTATCAGAGGTGGAGGCAACATTTAGTCCCACATTCACACCTTTCACCGCCTGGCTGAACATGATTCATTATTTTAGTTCACCGGGGGCTGTGATGTTTTGCAAACTCTTGAGCTACGTGCGCTTGTATCTCAACATTAGATCTTAGCTACTCTGTTGCCAGTGGCATGGGCCAGATTAGTGGTTCTTGAGTCTCTTCCACTCCTGTGCAAGTTTTCTCATTGGTAGAACTTTGCCCAGTCTGTGTCTTCTATTCAAGTTGTTGAGCTGGGGAAAGGGACTTTGTGAGATTCCTTGAGTGATTGAGGAGTCTGTCATGATTGGTGACTGGGTGAGTAGTGACCAAGCTTCGGCATCAGCCAAGCCCTCCTGTCTGCTCTGTAGGCATTGGAGCCTGGAGTGCATCCTGATCTAATTCAGTCCCATAGGAATGAGAATCCATTCGCCACTTCAGTTAATCTCCTAGCCTAACCTGATTACTATAACTTTTGTGATCTGGAGAATCAGCATGTTAGAGAAGTGTCTTTGACCCCTCAGCCATTGTGTCTTCCAGCCTTGCTGCTTTCATTTAGTTCCAAACATTTGTTGGGTGTCCACTGTATTTCAGTTATTTAAAGTAAGTAGATGTGTATGTATACATTTGAGAATATTATTTCAAACTGGGAGAAAATCTTAGTTTCAATCTGTATCAAACATTGAGTAAAAGGGACCATTGGTATGAGATGCTGTAATTATGAGAATATTTATTGAGAATCAATTATGTGTCAGATACTATTATAACTCTGAGTATATAGCAGTGAAAAAATATGGGCAAAAATATACAGTTTGATAGGGCTTACATTCTTCCTAGATGAATCAGGATGGAACAGATTATAAACAAAATCTATAAGTAAAATGTGTGGTATGTTAGATGGTTGATAAATGTTATTAAGAAAAATAAAGCATAGATGGCCTCACTGAGGTGACATCTGAGCAGAGACCTGAAGGAAGTGAGGAAATAAAGAGCATCCCTGGCAGAGGGAACAGCGGATGATTTCCAGGAGCGAGACTAGGGTCTGGGTAGTAAAGCAAGGCATGGCCTGTGCAAAGGGAGAGGCCAGTAGGAGATGAGGTCTGAGGAGTAAAGGGGGAGGGTATAAGTCAGAGAGGGTTTGATTGTTTTTTGTGGACTTAGTTGATGTATTTGAGTCCGTTAACCCAGTTGGACTAATGTGGAAATTCTTGTGAAGGATCGGCTGCTCAAGGAAATTTACAAGTAAAATTTCTAGTATCCATAACATTATCCAACATACCAGCATCTCTGTACAAGGCTGTACTGACATGTTTAGAAGGGAACAGCTAGCAAGTGAATAGCCAGTCTGTTTGTGGGGAGGAATGAAGCCAACATAGGCAGTACCCCTCATCATGATGGTTTAGTAGATAGTATTTTACCTTGCCTTCAAAAGACTGTGACTTAGCAACTGAGCAAGAACAGCTGCTGTGAATTTGCCAATATAAAAATGCTTAAGAAGGTTTCACTTTTAAAAATCTTTGCTAATTTTGTTTGCTTTTTTGAGACATCTAATATTTATTATTTTTCACCTTGAAATAATAAATAAGAGGTAATTTTGGGTAACAATCTCAAAATAAATTGAGGAAAGTTTTTGGAGCAAAAAATTAAATTTTAGGGAACAACATTCTATAGATGACTAGATGGATGGATGGATGGAAGGAAGGAAGGATGGATGGATGGATGGATGGATGGATAGATCAATTGGTCAACTGAAAGACAGACAGATAGAAGACAGATGATAGACAAAGTCCTTCTTGCCTGCCATCAATCTAAGTGAAGTCATAGCTCCTGGATGAAATATGTCTTAGATTTACCCATAATATGCTTGTCCTTCTGACAGCATTATGTTAAGCCAACAGGTAGCATCTTGACATTCTGAAGTAAGAGAGATACAGCCTCTCTCTTTCACTGCTTTGCCCATTCCCAAAAGTGCATTTCTCTCCTGTGTTCCCATTACCATCTTGCTATGATTCATGGTGGCCTCTTAGATTGCTTCAAGGAATGTGGATAACTTAATGTACTCTTACTAAAAAACAGAAAAACCCTTTACTACTCCAAAAGAGTTTTTTAACTGGAATTACCACCTAGGGGGTCCACAGAGAGGCTTTAGTGGTTCTCTTTACCCCTTGATGTCATCTGCATGCATTTATCTGTGTGTCCCCATGTATATTTTTCTGAGGAGATAATTCTAACTCTCATCAAATTCTCAGAGATCTGTGATCTGAAAAACATTAATACCACTTGTTTAATAGAAAAGATTTTAGTGGGTGTTTGGTGGCAATAAGACACAGCATGAGGTCTCCATCTCCAACAGGAAGAGGCATGGCTGGGGCATTGAGTGTGTTCATTTCCGTTAGCAGGCTTGAAACTTTCTATACCAACCACATTACTATGGAAATAATCCAAAGAGGGAGCTTTTCAAAGGGAAAAGTAAGATGAGGTCCCCAGGGACTGATGAATTCACATACGGACCCAATTCCTGGGGGAAAGATGGATGGAAGGAGGAAGTTTTGAGCTGCTCTTTGCCATTTATTGCTCTCCCGACTTGGCAGTCTGTGCTCTCTCGTGGGAGTTGTGTTCCGACACCTCCTTTAGGAGCTCAGCCTGCCCTGGAGTACAGAAAGAGAGCACATTGAGGAACCAGGACACATGGTGGTGTCCACTGTGAAGCGCTGTGAGAAACAAAAGAGGAGGCTTCATGTTAGAAACTTAAAAAATTATTGCGTGTACCACTTTGGCGAGGTCCTGGTGCATATCAAAAAGAGCTAGGTTTAAGGAGACTAAAGAAGCCTCAGAAGTCTAGACTGTCCTTGTAAGGCTCTCTAAGGAGATTGAAAGACTGGGCAGGAGGAGGAAAGGTCACTGATGGCAGAACAAGACAGAGTGCGTATTTCACCGCCACCTGCTAGTTTGGAGGCTTAGAAACCTGGAGGCGCTTTGGACTGGAGATGTTTTTGAATACGGATGCGTATGAGTTCCCCTGGTAGGTTGGGGGAATTCCTGTAGCGTGTAGCACATTTTACACAGCTGCCCAGACGTGGGTGTTAGGCAGAGGAAACAGTAATAACCGGTCTAAAACATAAGGTATAATGAAAATACTTTATGACCAGTTTGCAAAGATTATGTAAAAGCAGTAACAAAGGTGGCCAGGAATGGCGACCAAGAATTTACTTTCATGAAGACTTGCTGGGGTGATATAAAGGCTGAAGATTGTAGATTCTTAAAGATTCAAAGAGGAACTGACTGAAACGGGTCAAAAAAGAGCTGTAATAAAAGGAGGAAACTTTTAGTTTAATATTTTTAATTCAATTCAACAAATATGTCCCGTGCACCGAGGAGGCTATCCGGATGAGTAAGGAGTACCTGTGTTTTCAGGGAGCTTCCAATACACTTACACAGTTAAGAGCAGGCTTTGTTAGTCTAGATAATAATGTGACATGCAGCAAAGGCATGCACAGAACACTTTGCTAGAGGCGACAGGAGATGCAGAGATGGATTCTCATCCTAAGGAGCTTAGAGGATACAAGTGAGGGGAGTTACCTCATGCATACAACTAACCTTCACATAAGCAAGAACGTACAAGCTGCCGCCAGAGACAGCGGTATCTGTGTTTCAAGAAGGTGGGCTCTTACCTGATTAAGGGACATAGGACAAGGCTTCACAGAGGAGGTGATGTTTACCGTGGACTTTGAAGGATGTATAGAACTTTGTCAGGCTCCTAGGTCTGTTCAAAAGGAATGGATGCATAAATAAGGTAGGGATTACTTTGGTTTGGTCAGAAAATTCTCGTATGTATGAGTGAGCTATGAGTGAAAAATAATCAGCGGCATCTCCTTCTCTGGTCTCTTACAGGAAACTGTAGCTACTTACCCTTTTAGAGGCGTGGGGAGGACTAAGATAATCCTGAATGTCTTCTGACTCTTCAATCCAGTGGTCCTCTAAACCCGCACCCAAGGAAGGTTAACGCCTATTCATTTAAAACAAAATTTATAACCAGACCTAAAAGGACTTGAAAAAGTCTTATAAATGCCTCCATTAGTGAAAATAATAATTGCAACAGGATTTTACTAAATTCTCTGAAGAACCTTCAGAGTTATGAGTTATCAACCTCCCTTTTCAGATAAAAAAAATGCACAGAGAAGTTAAGCAATTGTCCCAGGTTCACATGGCTGTTAAGTGGCAGAGCTAAGACTCCGAATTCCTCTGAATTCCAAAGACTGTTTTCTTAACCATTACTCAGTACCACCTTATTACTTTTTTTTACTGGAAGCACAACATACTGAGTGGTTGCATCAGAGTCCCTGTTTGTCAACAAGGAAATGCACCCTCGCTAATGGAAGTAGAGAAGTAATTTGTTAAAGGCAGTTGGCCAGCTCACAGAATTTCCAGGCGGGCCAGGGAGTCAAACTTGAAGGCTGTGCATCCAAAAAGCATACCCGGTCCCCTTGCTGCACTGATTTAGTGGGGACCCCAGGACTTCTGCCTCTGCATGCAGTGTTGCGTGGGGTGCTGCTGACAGGGATGGAGGGGTGCCACAGCTGGGACCCGGCCACTGCTGCTCCTGAGCACTGGGAATCCCAATGCTTCTCGTGGCAGGGGAAGTTCCACATCCTATCTGTCTCCTTCCTCATTTCACTTTCTTCAAGTTGCATGTGGGTGTGCCTAATTGGCAGAGCCTAAGTCATATGTCATGACAAATTACCAAGGAATCTGAGAAACAAATGTCTAGCTTGTAACTTGGGGAGGAGAGTCATAAATTAAGAAATTCCCCATATAGGAAGGATTTTCCAAAGATTTCAGAGAACTGGAAATCAGTGGCCAGTAGATGTTCACTTTGCATAAGATTCTAGCATTTATCTAAATTGCTCTTTATCTGTCTGGATTTTCTATCAGCCCTTTAGTTCCTTGTGTTCAGAAGGTGACCTTACCAGCATCTCAATTCTAACACCAAGCCAGCAGTGACCCAGGCAGTAAAAAATATATCACCGAATTAATTTAGTGGAAACACTAAAACATTCATGGTCTTAAAATTTTAACAGAAGCCTGTGTTTTCTCCATTAAAAAAAATTAATCGGGTAGGATGTCTTTAATCAAAAGACAAGTCAACTGGGTCACACAAAAGACCAAATAATGGCATTGTAACTTTACAAATTCTCTGACTTTTGGCTGCTTTTTATAAGCCTGAAAAAAAAAATCAAAAGCAGTAAAAACTTATATTATTTCTGTCAGTAGTCCTTTTCATAAAATGTTGTGAAAACAGTCTCTTTAAGAAGGAAGCAGCATACTGAGCAGCAAGCCTCAGTCACAGGAAGTTCATTTTTTCTTTGGCTCACAGCCCAATGCCATCAGAACTAATTAAAAACAGAGCCACGCTGGTATGGGGCTCAGTGTTTGGGTTTTACAATAACAGAGTCGCAAAGCAGGGGGATGTCTAATGAGAATAGTTTCTGAGTTTGTTTTGTAGCATTGGGCAACTATGTCAATTACTGGAACTGCAGCTCAGGGCCAGCACCCATGCTGGGATGTGAGGGAGCCTTATTGCCTTGCAGATTGAGCTTCCACTTTGTTGCATGTGATATGCGTGTCACTCGTATACTGGGGCCGCTCCTTGGCTGCAGACTGTATCAGAGGAGGCTGATGCCACCTTGCTCCTCTTGTCTGAGGCCAGATCAAACGTTACCAGGCCCGGATTTCATCTGCATCATTAGCTATGCTCCAGTTAAAGAATGAAGCATGTCTTCTGGTTGGGAAATTATTGGAAATGAAGGCTCTGACTTACATAACCATATGTAATGAGCTGCTGGAGAATTAACGTGGGGTGGGCGTGGGGGCGGAGAAAGACATACATGCCAAGGTAAAGAGAGACCAAGACTTACCAGGCAGCGTGGCCAGTTTCTAGATAATTCAGGGCAAAAATATCCCCCTTGCTTTATGTTATGTGTAATAGTAGTAAAAGCAAAAAAATTTTTGGTTTCTTTTCCCTTTGTTTTTTCTTTGCTTAAAGAATAAAACACCCACTCTCTCCTCCACCCTTCAGGGAAAAAAGAGCCTTTATTTTCTCTCTGTGTGTCTGGTGATCATGATGCATGGTCTTCCGATCATTGAAGAAATTGACCTGCAAGAAGGAGGTAGATGGTGGAAAAAGCTGGTAGTTTTAGATAAGAAATTAGCAGTAGGGTACTTGCAACTCAGTACACTGTCTCTTCAAGTTTACTATTTAATCTTGTGTTCGAGGTGATTTTTCTTTTCCTTCATGCAAAACATGATGGAAGAAGATTCCAGTGCCGACTTGATTTTTTTTTTCTTCTTTTACTACAAAAAGAGATTAGAAAACATGGATGTGTTCAAGGAATGTGTGGGAGGTTTGGGTGATTTTACAGTTTTTAGTTTAGTTCCTGTTTACACTCAACTTCATGGATAAATGGAATCTATTTATGTAAGTGATTTTGTAGAGCAACCAGAGTCCCTTGTATAATCCTCTTAATGCAAACACTGATTTTTGAACTGTGGCCTTTAGTGTTATAACCAGGAAAGGGGAAGGGACGAGAACGTACATTTAACCTGGTGGTATGCTACCTACCAGGCAGGCACTTGATGGCATATCCCATTGATTGGTCAACACCACTCCCAAGACAGAGGGTGGTGATTAAATTTCACAAGTAAGGAAAGTGAGGTTCAGATGGAATTAACATTAAGGCCATATAATTTGTAAAAGACAGAACTGAGGTTTGAATCCAGTCTACCTGACTCCAGAGGTTGTGTTCTCTCCATTGTACTGACTGTCGTATATGTTTCTGTTGTTATCTCTTAGGGGATTTGAAAGTCATTGTCGTCCAGTGGCAGTTCAGAAGGAAGTACCTCTCAGGTGCCCACTACTTAGACAGAAAACTTACCTCCCTAATAAAGATAAATCCCTGGCTAGGGCCCACATCGTGATGATGACACTGGTGCGTGTTTTTGAGGTGCTTCACCAGATACGTACGTAGCATATTTCCCAACATCAGTGTAGGAATCATCGTCTAGGAGATTCGTGTTTAAAAAATACTGAAGACAAGTCAAAAGCATGCTTCTCAAATTAATCAGGAAGATCAGTGCCGGATTTGATTCCCTACCCCTCTGCATTGCTTGAAGATTTTGTTGGATTAGAGAGACTCTACTTAACGTGGCACTTGATGGCAAGCTAAGACTTTAGGAAAAGTACTTCTATGGCTTCTTTTCATCCAATTCTTGTAAGAGATAGGTTTCCCCATGGGAGGGACTTTTTTTTAAAACATTCCTGGTCACTGAAACATTGCCAGAAATTTTGACCTGTAATTAGGTTGATGTCAAGAAGTTGAACCAATGATAAACAGGGATTTAGCATTGATGCCACCCAAATTTGTCTCCTGTCAATTCATTGGTACCAAATGGTCCTCATTTCCTGTTTGGGGACCATACTGTGACAGTGGTGTGTTGCTCTCTGAATGTCACATGATTTCAGAGATGTGAAGTGAGCTTCCGACAGAAGCAGGATTAGTGTACTTCGCTAAGAACGCCGCCCAGTTGGGCAGCAGTGTTGCCCTGGTGCAAATTATAAAGGACTTGTGTTTTTAATATTGTCATATTCATCTTGACCATATTAATTCTTTCATTTATAAATCATTTATGAAGCTCTCAATGGATGCAAGTCCTCATGGGAAGTTTATAAGAGGAGAAAACCAAGAAGCTTCAGTCCACTAGGGAGGTTAAGGCAGACAGAAACATTGTGGTTATAAAGTGGCTTCAGCAAAGTTCCATGAGGTGCAAGAGGTTATGCTATTTTAGCAACTTTACTGTTCTCTAAACCAGTCATTCCTTTTGGTGCTGAGAGATTTGAAGAAAGCAAATATTAACAGACTTTTTCTATAGACTCTTTTGGAATTTCTTTTTTTGTAACTAGTCCATAAAATTGGCTGCTGAATAATTACTGTTGGTGGTGCATGTTTGTGGGGAAGGTGAATAACTGAACAGACCAGCAAGATGCGGTGAGATGCTGGCTGCTGCTTCACTGAAACACGCAGTCAGTACTGCAGCCATGACCTCTTCCAAAACAGCAGTCGAGAACGTTGGTATGTCAGAGTAATTCTTCTATTTAATGTGAGTTTGGGTTTGTTGGCCTGTCTTTCAAAGTATGGCCTTCTCAAATTGGTTCACTGAAAATAGATTTGGAAGAGCCTAACATTGTGAAGGTTTAATTGGCTTTGGTCCTATAAACAGTTGGAACTAGCTTTTTGTGTCCTCTCAATACAGACATTGAGGAAGGAACCCATTACAGTGCCATCCCTTGACCCAGCTGTAGCCATTACATATGAGTTTGTCTTAGGAACATCTGCCTTTGTGTAATTACCACCAAAAAATTCTCCTTAGTTGAAACTTAAGATAAGAACTGCTTTAAAAATGTTGACTGTTTCAAAGATTGGTGAGCCAAAAGCATTAGAACAGAATAGTCATGCTAGTGGTATAATAGTTGACTTTGCCTGTGTTATGGCTCTACTTCTGAGAAACTGACATGTAAACGGGCAGAATAAAGGGGAGAAAATATTAATTGACTGTATAGGATTTTGTAACATACGTTTTCCTGGGTATTAAGGCTGAGTAAAGGATGTTGCCTGAGATGGGAATGTAAAGTGGTGTAGCTGCTTTAGAAAAGAACCAAGCAGTTCCGTCAGTGGTTAAATGTAGTTATCATGTGACCCCACAGTTCTCCTAAGTGTATACCCAAAGAAACATGGAAACATACGTCCGCACAAACGCTTCTACAGAATATTCATAGCACTTTTATTCATAATAGCCAACAAGTAGAAACAACACAGTTCCCCTTGACTGATGAGTGTATAAGCTAAATGAGGTATATCTCTATAATGGAATCCTATTTGACAGCATGAAGAAGTGGTATAGCCCTGATACGTGCTATACCACGTGTGAACCTTGAAAATCTTATGCTATACCAGAGAAGCCAGTCACAAGGCTCCACGTGCTGTGTGATTCCATTCATATGCAATGCCCAGAATAGGCAAAGTCATAGAGTAATAAAGTAAATCTGTGGTTGCCTGGATCTGGGAATGAGAGTGAGGGGACCAGAGGGTGATGTCTAAGGGGTGCAGGGTTTTTTGGAGGGTAGTGAAAATAGATCAACTGTGGTGACGAGTACACAACTCTGTGAATAACTCAGAGCTTTAAATGAACGAATGTTTCATATGTGAACTACATCTTGATAAAGCTGTTTAAAAGAGTGCTGCCTGCATGCACGGTCTGGGTGTATAAAACCAAACCACTCTGTAGTATCAGTTTTAAAACTCTCACGGGTATTATGCCAACTGACCTTTGGTCTCTTTTAATAAAGATTTAGTAAGACTTGTATTCCATTTTATAAGGTGGGTATATGAGAGCTGGGGGAACTATCTGATTATGACACATAGTACACCAGCAATGCTTTTGATCACTATGTAAAAGAGCCCCCCCTTTAACCATGAAAATTCTGACTGAAGTCGATCACAAGAGAACCACATTTATTTCAGAAGGATTTTGTGAAAGCAAAAGTAATTGGCAATAATATATATAGGACTTGTAAATATTATATGTACTTCATGAGGTCAGATCTGAAACTTCTGGGCTCTTGTCATGTGGTACTGTATTTGTAGTGTGTTCTTGTAGCATGAGACCTCTCAGATGCATAAAGAAACATTAAGAACATTGTTTTCAGCTGTTTAGGACTGCACATAGAACATGACGTGGTTGTCACATGCTCTATGTCTCATCACACAGCAAGCCATAGAGCTGGGACCTTGGTCTTCTGCTCACATCAAAGTACAGCTTGGCAAATTTGAATAGACTAATATATATCTTTCTCTTTTCTATTCATCTTATTAACTGTATAGTAAGATGTCAGTAATAGAAAAAGGTCTTGATTCTTCTCAAAATTAAAAAAAACGAATCAATTGTAATGTTTATGAAAACATAAAATTCTTAAAGTATCAGCAGTGACAAATCGGAGACAGTCTTTACCCTGCATGCATTCAATAACTTGACGTGTAATTGTTAAGGCTACATTTTCTTTCAAGGAGTACCTGTATAGGCTTATCATGTGGTATGTTGGTAAATGTTTTGCAACCAGCTTTCCTGGGAAAAAAAAAGTTCTGATTTGTAGTGACGGCTGATTTTTGTGGTGTAAATATTTCTAACATGGCTGATTTCAAGCTACCTGTGAGACGTCTCTAATGTGGAGTTGGGTGAAGATGCACAGAATGACTCTTGAGAGCTTGATAAGCTGGGTGTTTCCTAACACACACACACACGAATACACAGACACACGTTCTTGTGTGTGGGTATAAGCACACTGTCATTTGTAATGTATGTAACTCTGTTGGGAAATGAGATGTTCAACAATGGGTTTTTCTTGATAAACACAAAACTATTTAAAATGTTAACCAAATTGGAGGCTTCTTTTTCAAAAATAAATGATTAGATTCCTTGCTTGTGATGTAGAATATACTTCAAGAAATGCAATCTTTTATTGATTATTCAAAATCAGTTGCTGGAGTAGTAAAGTAGGACTAAGATTCCCATTCCAACTCAGTCACTAAGTAGGTGTGTGTGGATGGGGTGATGGGATGTGTAAGAGAGAGAGGGAGAGAGAGGCAGAGACAGACCACCTTAATTGAGCAACCCCTCAAATTATTTCTCTAGATCTTTTAAAAAAATTTAATTTTATTTTAATTCATTTTTAATTTTATTTACTTTTGAAATTTTGTTGGCAGGAAGTAATTAGGTTTATTTATTTATTTTTTTAATGGAGGTACTGGGGATTGGACCCAGGACCTCATGCACGCTAAGCACACACTCTGTTGCTGAGCTATACCCTCCCTTCCTCAAAACTAACATTTTTATATAAAAATCTTCAAGTCTTTTTTCTAGGTGAATTATATATATTTTGAGGATGAATTGAACTAATACACGCAGAGGGGCTTAGAACTGTGTCTGGCTTATGGAGTAAGCATTCAATACGTGTTTGATATTTTAATTATCATTGTTTATGGATTTTCTTTGTTTTATTTACTATTGCTTTCGATGTTAATGTACGTAGTTCCTCATAAGATCTCATTTGGAAAATAAAGAGTTTACTGCACCAAGAACACAATTTGTTTGTAACCATATCTAAAAACTCGGATCTACTCAGACAGGCTGGATATGTGTGTCTTTCAGTCATGAGGTGTTGGGTAGGCTACATGTGGGAGGTGGTGCCTTCCTGAAGCCTGCGGGACCCTGGATCCTTCTCCGGGCACCGTCTTGTCTAAGATTCTTCTGCATTAGCTGGTGATCAGAGAGGTATAGAGCTTGTTTGAGCAAAAATAATCTGCTTGGATTTAGAAGGAGAATTTCTTGGTGGGCTGTTTCATCCTGAGATGGAATTTTTAAATCTTTGTGTTCTTCTGGATCAGAAGTAAATTTCTGCATCAATCTCAGTTATTCCAGCATGGATATGTCTGCACAGTATCTTTCTTTTTCACATTATTTCCACTTTCCAGCTTTCTTAAAGGCTGATTTCTCTGTATTTCAGCATTAATAAAGCAAATGATCAACGTATGTCTTTCCATTGCCTGTGTTGTTCCAAGATTATCTGTAGGTGGTTTTCTGTCTATTCATTTAAAATTTTTGTTGTGAATTAATTTTACACTTAGAGAATAACTGCAAAAATAATACAGAGAGTTCTGGTATACCCTTCATGCTGCCTCTCCTAACATTAATACTATAATCCTGTAACCACAGGATAGTTAAGAAACCTGGGAGATTAACAGTGGTGTGATACGAGACGATTAACTTACCTGTGGACCTTGTTTACTTTCCACTGCTCTCCCACCAGTGTCCTCCTTTCCTGTCCAGGATCCCACATTGCTTTAGCAGTCAGATCTTCATCCCCTCCCATCTGTGACCGTTCCTCAGTCTTCCCTTGTCTTCCAGGACCTTGACACTTTCGACAGTGTTGGTTATTTTGTAGATACCACGCACAGAGTGAGGTTAAATATTTATGGTCCATATTACCACAGAGGAGAAAAGGGAACCCTCCTACACTGTTGATGGGAATATAAATTGGTGCAGCCACTATGGAGAACAGTCTGGAGATTCCTTAAAAAACTGAAAATAGAGTTACCATATGATCCAGCAATCCCACTCCTAGGCGTATATCTAGAAAAAACTCTAATTCAAAAATATACGTGTACCTCAGTGTTCATAGCAGCACTATTTACAATAACCAAGACATGGAAGCAACCTAGATGTCCACTGGCAGATGAATAAAGAAGATGTGATATATAACGAAATATTAGCCATAAAAAAATGAAATAATGCCATTTGCACAATATGGATGGACCTAAAGATTATCATACTAAGTGAAGTAAGTCAGAGAAAGACAAATATCATATGATGTCACTTATACATGGAATATAAAATCTGATACAAATGAACTTATTTACAAAATAGGAACAGACTCACAGACATAGAGAATAAATTTGTGGTTACCGAAGGAGAAAGGTGGGTGGATTAATTAGAAGTTTGGGATTAGCAGATACAAAGTACTATATATAAAACAGACAAACAACAAGGTCTGACTTTATAGCACAGGGAACTATATTCAACATCCTGTAGTAAACTATAATGGAAACGAACATGAAAAGGAATATATATGTGTATGACTGCATCACTATGCTGTACACCTGAAACTAATAACATAAGATTGTAAACCAACTCTACCTCAAGACTGGTGATGTATAGGAGTTCATCACAGGAGTGGCACACGGTGTTGATGAGTCTTATTACTGGTGACGTTGACCCTGATCACTTGGTTAAGGTAATGTCTGCCAGGTTTATCCTTTCTTTCCCTTTTGTAGTTAATAAATATCATTGGGGGAGATATTTTGAGAGTATGCAGATGTCTTGTCCTCATTATACTTCTTTCTGTTCAGTTCTATAAAGAGAATCATCAGTTCACCTTGATCCTTAGCCGAATGGCTCAGAAAACGGGATTAGGTGTTGGGCACCTTGACACATGGATGCCCAAGAATGGGGTGTATTTCAGCATTGAGTCCTTCTGGATATGCCTGGTCCCCAAGGCTGAATGAGGAGAGGAGTGGGCTGAAAGGTGCATGGCAGGGGTCTGAGACAAGTGCTGGATGCAGTCATATTCATGGCAGATTTCTGAAACTTATGTCAGGTAGCCCCTGCTGCCACTCTCTGGGACTCTGGCTTCCCCCACCTCCAAGCCATTCCACACTGGAGTTTGTGAGGATTTCAGCTCCATGTCCCGAGGGTGTTTATTTCCTAGTTTCTCAGAGGGAAGGCACAGTGTGCCTACCCTGGCCTCCCTCTCCAATCAAAGAGCCAGCTCCCTCTGCAGATGCCCGGGTAAATCATCTTTAGTGGAACAGTGAGAATCTGGGGAAAACCCCTCCTAGGGAAACGCGTGCCATTTCATTATAAGAGAGAAAAAAACAATCCTTCAAATCTGGTTCATCTCACAGTCTAAGTGCAAGTTCTTAATTAAAAGCCAACAGAGATTTCTGAAGTTGGAGAAAAACTAGAGCAACAACTTTGAAAATTATCCTGTGGGCTTTTCTTCCTTCTTAGTCTCTTAAAGGGAAAAAGGCTAATAACCATTCAGTGGGAAATTGCTGTTCCTTCAGAACCAGGAACTGAATGAGAATGAAAAGTGGCGTCCCAGGGGAACGGGGAGTCATCCTGTAATTAGACTGGGCACCATGTAGAGAGGCAGCAAAAAATTACTGGAATGGATCAATGAGGAATTATCCCATTAGACCTTGATGGTTTATGCTGATTTTTAGTTTCTGAAAGAGTAAGTAAAAGACCATGCCATCCCCTTTCGTGTTTTTCCGCAGAACCCAAAACGGTGCTGAGTGAGAGATAAGAACCCAGGAGATCCTTGTTTGAGGATTCTGTAGCTAAAATCGCTGGTGTTTTTGCGAGGCTCTGGTTTTTGTTTGAGCACATTAGAGCTGAATGATGGCAACCATAATAGCTTCTTTAAGTCCAGTGTTTTTTACCTTCTACTATGGGCATTTTAAGCCGGATAATTCTTTGTTATGGGTACCATCCTGCACCTGATAGATGTTGAGCAGCATTCCTGG